>NW_023597034.1:40104181-40128813 GCF_011947565.3 Pollicipes pollicipes | reverse complement strand
GGACACGACAGCGAGGACAGTGCGGTGGTTGCAGCAGTGCGGGGCGCTGCAGGCTTACGGTCTGCATCAGGCGGAGGAGAGAGAAAGCGGCGAAACGGGGCAAAGTAGGGGTTCAGGGGCAAGGCCCAGGGGTTCAGACCACGCGGTACCCACGACATAGTGTGACGGCTTAACAGGTACTCAGCCGGCTCCAATGTGGAGAAGGCATGCAAGACCAGATCACAAGCGAGTCTGGAGAGGCGTGCATTTGGACGCTATCGCGTGCACATCCGGGGGCGATGCCTCCCAGGCTAGGAAATATGCAATTTCACGAAAGAATTGAGACGAGGCATTAGTATCAAAGATGGAGTAACTGTCCGGAATATCGGCTTCATATGGGAAGTCATGCACACCTGACACATACACACTGAACTAATAACACACTTGAATGTAATAAGTGTGCCCAGTCCAGTGCAAATGCAAACACACCAACCGAGGGCGATAGCCCGAGCAATTGTTCCGCCCGTGATGAAACATGCGATGCTCGCTTCCAACGGCATACTCGGCAAGGCAATGGGCCTGCAACATGCGGGTCCTTCCGACTGGCCCAGTCTCGTTGATGGGGGCACGTCTCCTCCGCAGCTGCCGGATGTCGACTGGTTCTCTGTCTACCACACTATGACACGCGACTGCCGCAAACGTCAGGCGGACCATCAAACCTAACGCCTTTCAGCCTCGATCGACTTTGCTGCCAGGCGGCCGTTGATTTCTCCAAGATGCTTTAAGTGTTTGGACGCAGCCGTACGGTGCCCGCGCCGCCTCGCTTTGATGCAGCGTGCGGTGCAGACAGGCGCGCTATCTCCGGTCTATCTTGCAGGCCATGGGGCTCCCAGTCACCGACCGAAATCTGGCATTGCACGTTGAACTTCCCCGCCTTGCGATTTACTGTGGTTTTGGAAAGCTGCATGACTTCACCCGGTTCAGGCACCAGGTGTTCAGCTGCAATGTACCCAACAAATTCGTTGACCGCACGATCAAGGCTGTTTTGCCGGTTCGAAGGCAGCCCGTGCGTCAGGCGTCCAGCGCCTGCAGAACCTCGAACTGTCCGGCGAGATCAGCGTCATCCAGCTCGCTTTCTCCGTGCCAGCGCCGAAGCCTGGCTGAGCCTTTCAGCCTCCCGCTGATGAACGCGTCCATCCGCTTGCCCCACGAGACTAATCCAGCGCACAGTCAGCCACCGCTGGACACTGCATGCAGCGTTCCAAAATTCATCCAGTAGGGTGTGCAGGATGTAAATATAAATTCATGCTACCAGAATTCTGACTCTCTGGCGGTCCACGCACGCAATTCATGGGCGCTAACCCGTTGCCCTTTGACCCCGACTCGGACATCTGACCTTCTCAGCCCACTTGTCAAGCCTGAGGCGCTTAGCTACTGATTTTAAAGCCGCCCAGTTCGATGCTGATTGGCCGATTTTGAGCAAGGGGAGGGGCCATACGCAGTGAACCCAAAGTCGGGGTGCTACAGCAGGAAAAAATATCGACATTCCTGCCGCACAAGTGGCCGAATATTGGGGAACTGACCGCAGGATATCACGTGCGTGCGGCTGCCGGTCGTCTATCTCTGCTTAACAACGGAATCCCCTGTTCAGTAACGGTTTGGAAGAAGCGCTTTGCTCTGAGCCATCGTGCATTTGCCGCGATACGTCATCGATTTTTTCAAACTGATAAGCGGCAAGTTCCTGAAACCGCACCGGGTTTCAGACAGTCATGAGCAGTAATCTCGGAGAATTATATTTTCCCATCAGAAATAAGAGAGCTGCTCGTGCCACCATTCCGAGCATCGCGGCACGCTAAACTTTCCACATAAAACCCCTGCCGTTGATCCAGCATTTCGCGGTTGGATGGTGAAGTCAGGTTCACACAACGAGCATTATTCTGGGCCGGCGCTGATCCCACAAACACATCCAATGAAAAAGGTTCAAACCAAGGGCAAAAAACACAAAATCGGGCGATCACCTGCACGTTACAGTATTCAGGGCTGTGGTTCGGTGTTCAAGCTTTAAAGGTTCTTTTCTTCACCACATGTGCAAGAGTGGAAAGTTATTTCAAATGTGTCTTGAACAACGATTTCATGACTAAGCACCGATTGGCATGCGCAAGTATGCCAGCTGAAACGGCTTAGTGACAAGACAACAGCTCGGTGACGCCACGACTTCAGTACATGGTCGCCGTTTGTGGTAACAGAGTGCAGACACATCACACCATACCTGGACGCCAGGGACAAAGTCACGGACGGTAGGGATAGAGCCATAAATATCAGGGACCGAGCCACAGACGCCAGGGACCGTGCCGCCGACGCCAGGGACCGTGCCGCCGACGCCAGGGACCGTGCCGCCGACGCCAGGGAGCGAGCCACCGACGCCAGGGACCGGGTCGCCGACGTCAAGGACCGAGCCACCGACGCCAGGGACCGGGTCGCCGATGCCAAGGACCGAGACGCCGACGCCAGGGACCGTGCCGCCGACGCCAGGGACCGAGCCACGGACGCCAGAGACCGAGCCGTCGACGCCAGGGACAGAGCCGCCGATGCCAGGGACCGTGCTTCCGACGCTAGGGACCGAGCCACAATGCCAGAGGACCGAGCCGCCGACGCCAGGGACCGAGCCGCCAACGCCAGGAACCAAGCCGTCGACGCCAGGGACCGAGCCACGGATGCCAGAGACCGAGCCACAGACGCCAGGGACCGTGCTTCCGACGCCAGGGACCGAGCCGCCGCACCGGCACCACGACGCTGCATTCCACAGATAAGCCCTGGTCAAATGGCATGACGGAATTTCACTGACAGTGCTCTGGCCTGTTTGGACGTTGTGTGCTTACGAGCACCTGACGGGGCAATTTGGAACCTGGCTGGTGGTAAGAGCATAACATCGTGCATGCGGTGGGGACCAGCAGTCGTTGAGTGGTTTTGATATACTGAAATGCTGGGTTCTGTGCCTCATTTTGTGCCACCACAGCTCAGCGTTCGGCTTCAGACATGTGCATAGTTTCAAATGATACACCCAAGGACGCGGCGCGGCTCAGGTCCCAGACGGCGATTTGTTTGTCCGGACAAACTGTTTGGATTTGGTGCTCACTTGGCAACGAACCAGTGGGGCCCGCCCGGCATAGGGAACCATTTCGGTAAATATTCACATACTCTAGTTACTTCACAAAAAGGCCGGGTGTGTATGTTAGAACCTGCAAAAGCTTGTTCCGAAATGAACTCATAGCGGTGCTGCAAAGCCTGCAAAATGTGCACACTTAGCCAAAACCCAGCCGTGGACATGATTCACCACAAAATTGTGTTCGTGTACTCACGTACCACGACTTGAGACCAGTCAAATCAAGCATAAGCTAGATGATCCAAATTACGGTCATGAAACGGACAACTGCTTAAATTCAGTAAGCATGGTGCCCTCTGCTGTGACCACACGTACCTAGAAGGGATTCATCAATATCTCATTCGAAGCCCACATGCTCACATAGCATGGGACACAATGCAGAGGTTTTTACGTCCCTGGTGAGATCGCTGTCAACCAAACCATCAGTCTCGTCTTTGTTGGACCTCTGCCCAATGAGGACTTTTCTCTATAATAACTCTCAACCAAAAACAGACGTAAATCAATGAAGAATGCATCAAACTCAAGCTCTTGCACGAGTGTCAATAAAACACATGCGGTAAGCATTTTTTATCACAGCATATGATTGTTTCACAATTGGTCACGAAAAAGACATCCTATCTATCATGGCATTGATGGAAAACTCTACTCTTAAGCTTCTTCTGCAGGTCTGGAAACGTGGCCTGGACTGATAATCCACCAGCAGTCAGTGGCAGGCACCATACACGCCCGACGACTACGGAAGTGGTTTGGGGGAATCCCATGCACTTTGGCTTGTAAAATGTAGTTTCCACTATCACTTTTCATGGGCATCTATTTCTTCAATAAGTTTCTAGGCTATAGGAATGTGCTTAACTAACAGGTTTGAAATGTGTGCATGAAGAGAGTGTGCAGGATTCTGCAAGCCCTGGAATGCAGCCTTTGACTCTGAGGAATGCAGAACAAAACAAATATTGTGACATCACATGTGCAGCTGGGGCTTTTTACACCACATGACAGTATTGTCATTCACCCATTAATATCAAGAATCCCAGCTCAAAGAAGTCAAGGCAAGAATGCTGCCAGCAGATAATCCAGGAGGAATCAGGAAGTGGAGCCCTCCCTGAAAAGATTGAGGGTCATGCTGGAGGGGGGGCGGGGGGGGGGGTAGCACACCAACATTCTTGTGTGGTAAAAACAAGGTTATTAACACATGAAGAAGCTGAACAAAAATAGCAACACACATGCAAAGCACCTCACGACTGTGGACCAAGTTATCTATCATGGAAAAATCACAAAATGATATACAAAATAAAGAAGAAGACCTCTTACTGGCAAGTCATCAGTTACATAACACTGAATGTGGTCAAGACTGTCACTTTACCACTGGTTAAGAGACTGCCACATCTTAAAAACATAATGGGGGGAGGGGGTACTAAAGCAGGCATTACTGTAACAGCTTTTCTGATTTTCTGTTGATAGAATGCTGCTCAGATTTCACACTACTTGAGCATCAGGACATGACAAGTCATGAGTTTCAAAGATCTTTTTTAAAATTTAAATACCAACAAACAGCATATCAAGATGGCTAATATCTGGCTATGTATCTGGCAAGATGGCTAACATCTCATATATATATATATATATATATATATATATATATATATATATATATATACATATCTGACAATGGATGTACCACAGTGTGTGACAATCTGAGTGATGCTGTGGATGGCTGGTGCCACTTGATGTTGTGCTAGTTAGTTGCCCCATTCTTTGATGTCATAGTATTGCCAAGAAATATTCATCATTGGCTATTAACTAACCAAATGTAAAATAAAATGCCAGGTCACATGATGACCTGAGCAATGGCTGCAACTATGCATCACCATTACTTTTTGAATATCATTTACACCTTATTTCACAAGCAAGCTAGTTATCAATGCCCATCTGAATGACATCACAAGCTAAGTATGGCAGACATTACACTTCCACAATTTTTTGTTATAACAGTTGACTACCACAACAAAAGCATGCAACAGCTGGCTGCACTCTCATCAAGGTCCTAAAGCTGAGCATGCATTCCATCCACAAATCTACTCCAATGAGCAGTTGGTATCTGAAAAAATGCAAATGCTTGAATACTCTGCATGAAAATGCAAGCATATGCATGAGTAGATGGTAACACAAATTTTAGAAATATAGATCATCATCTATGATTTACAATATGGCAAAACAGCCTGCAAAATTTTCACAAGACACATCTGCCTCATAAGCACTATGATTCAGTGACTATGTCATCCTTAATTTTTTAGGCAAATTTCTTGGGAGATATTTGAGGGGTACTTTATTGCCCTCAACTTAAAAAGACTGTCTACATAACCAAAACTAGTGGTGAACATAGGCAAACACAAGCATGGGTTCAATTCTGTCACGATCACGATATAAAAAGACGTTTTGGCACATCCACTTTCTGAACACCTCCAAAAAAAAAACAGCACAAAATCTTAGTTGGGAGTTTATTTCTGAGCATTATTATGAGTAGGTTATTATTAAACATTCTGGTAAAGAAGGGGTGCTATGGCATACCAGCCAGAAAAAAATATGCCCACTGAGCTGGGATCCCTATGTAATTCCAGTACCCTGTATACGGTGCACAAATGCACTTCTCTCAACCTACGCTAAGTGATGCTAAATTTGCGCCTAGGTTTTGCTTGGAAAGTTTGGAAGGAGTTTTCCACTTGAAGCTGCTCTCACAGCATAAAATAATAATGCCGTCACACATTGACTCCCATGTGATGAAATTGGCTGTGACTGCACCAGACAGGGAAACCCATGCTTGCCGCATGTGTCATAAATTGTTGCTACTATATTGATGCTCTAACATGGTTGCACAACATGCTTAATCAGAGCATAAAATTGTTATCAGCTTGAATAGTGCCCCAGGACACTGTCTCTCTGTCAATTGTGAAGGCTATGTGCAAAAACTCAATGAACCTAGATTAACTGTATGCATGCCAACATGAAATTGCCAAAACATAGCTCTTAAATAAATATAACTGTCACAATTTATTTTTTGCTGTCTGCTTCAGGCATTGAAACTAACCATGCACTGATTCCTGTAGCAGCAGGCTTGAGCCAGTCCGAAAAACATACAATGACCTGGACTCCCACAACATGCCCCTACATTCAACCTCTAGCCCACCAAACTAAAATCATGTCAAGTTGCAATGAACTTTCAGTTTGTTTCCATCTTGAAAAATGTGTTGAGTATTTTTGCCTGATATTATTTAGGCAGTACCACTACCTGGCCCTTGGAACTTCCTGAAAAACTACCTTTCTGTACTCTGATATTGATGGTATCCAAACACCAAACTCTCAGTGCTCATACTTTAGTTGTACCTGAGTTTGAATTGTTGTTGCAAAGCTGCTGATACTGCTATGCTACACACACCTGGCATAACATGCACCTTTTCATCTGGTACTTACTGATTTGCAGCCTGCATGTGCTGAAACTGCTAGCACAATTTTGCAGCTATGCTAGACATGTTTGATAATGCAGGCACTTTTTTGGCAAAAGTGCCTAACAAAGCTGCACATTGGAAAATAACTTATGGTGCCTTCCCTTTTCAAAATGCAAAACCTGAGCCTTAATAAACTGGAGGTGACAATTCCTAGGCCTTCTTATATATCACATCACCCCTGAGGATGCCACATGAAAGAAATGTTCAAGAAATCCAAGCCCCTCCAGTTCTTACCGTGTCAATCAGTGGTGAACAGAAAGGTACTCACCGGCTACTTTGACAGACACAGCACAAGACGGTCTGGTCTAAGCAAGTTTTTTCAAAGACACGTAAAATCCGCTTTTAACTGCAAATATTCGATTGCAATCAACGCACACACTACTCAAACAGTAACGACCTACTTTCTGCGTCTTCCCGACCCTTTGCGGTCATTTATTTTGTCACGAATGCCGGCGTCTCAAAGTTGGTAGCACATTTTGGAAGCCTTCAAAATACTAAAAAAAAGAAACAAGCAATCGCGTGTAATTAATTAGCCGCATTAGTTTGCTCAGGCTCAGATAAGGATGCACCCAATTTTGAGTTAGTATATAGATCTAAAATCATTTTTGTGAAAATTTCGAAGTGTTGAACATCATAAAGATAAATTTCCTAAACATTTCAAATGTCATAATTTTTCTTCAAAATACTCTCCCATGAATGTCTTGACGTTCAGCAAATGCTCGATTCAAACTGTGCATGCGTATTAAGGCCCACTTTTGGGAGAGAAAAGTTCAAAAAAGCAGAAAACAGGGTGATGAACGGGGTAAATCCCAGGAGGATTCTAAGCTCGGCTTCTTTCGGCACAACAACTCATAACGTGGCAGATCACGACACCAACCATTAGCATAATTCCCCAGAGTTTGTAAATCTAAGGTATCTGATGCAAAGAACTATAAAATGGAGCGCTAAAGATATTCCACAAACGCTTTTATTTTCAGATTTTCAACTTGACGTACGCGACTTGTCGAACAAGATTTGTTTTTATCCTGGTCACCACGGTGCTCTTTTTCACCTTCAAAGAAGCCTCAAATACCGGCTAGGTCGTGTTTGTCAAATTGACGCAACAAAGACCATTTAAAAGCTTCATTTTTCGAGTAAAACATGCTGCATTCGTGTAGTATTTTACCAGATGCCCTGCCAGGGGTGTCGGTCAGCGTGTGAATTTAGGGTGGGTTATGTTGCTCCTTCCAAGCCTTTTCCATGTCCTTTCAGTACCATCGTGAGCTCATCACAGTCCGCAGATAAATGCTATGTCACTTGTTCGCATGACACGTGATTTGCATCTTAAGCATCGCACATGAAGCACATGACTTCATGTTGTGCCGCCCCCCCCCCCCCCCGCCCCCCCCAATTTTATTTATGGTTCCCCAGAATGTAATGATGTGAATGTCAATAGAAAGGTATGAATGTAAAGATGTAATCATAGATGTTCGATGTTAATGTCTGCCCTATCGTGATGCTGAACCAATTTGAGCAGAGCAATAGGAAAAGGTAGCAGTCAACAGGCACAAGCTAGATTATGAGGCAAATTTTGTAGGGCCCTCTCCTGGTCATCAAATCAGTCATAACCCCAAGCACAGGGGCTGTCTGCCCCACTTGGACAAGATTGGATCTACCTGAAATATCTTGTCCACTGGTCCATCACTTTTCTAAGATGGGGTATATACTGTTAGACAGCACACACCTTTTGCAGCCATGGTGTCATCTTGGTGCATGTGGATTACTCCAGATATGCAGAAACCTCAGGCATATTTGTCGCTACATCATGATATGTGTGTTGTATCAACTTGTGATGTTGTCCCTGCATGCTGGGAAGTACATGTCCCTTTACTTTTTATATGAGCTCATATTGCTCAACCCTTCTATAATAAATACTGCTGCCCCCTGATTACATCTTGCCATCAGGTAATGAAGCCTCTCTCCTTGTTCAACCTTAGAACTTAGAAAACAGAAACTAGCTTTGCTTCCATGCTTCTTGACCTATCTCTGCCACCTACCTCTGCTGCCTACCTAAATGCTTTGACCAGCTCTTTATTTCTTCAGCACACATTATTGGGATCCATCTGAGAAGAGACAGACAACATTAGCAAAACACTGCCAAACATGAAACAGATGAGATTCAAAACATTTTTCCTCATTCCCCTAGTCTCTGTATCCTGCCCCCTAAGTCTGAGGGTTTTATATGTAATTGTCAAAGTGGATTGGTCATTGCTTCAGGCATGATGGCAGCCTGGGGCTGGACACTTGTTTGTCAGCAAGGGATGTGGATGGAAGTCCAAAGTACAGCATCAATAGTCTCATGTGGAGGCTGGGAGCATTTTCAGATGCAGTTGTATGGTGGCGCCATTCCAGTGTCATGGGCTATGTGCCTAAGTGGGGTGTTGACTGAGCTCGGGGTGATTATGTTGCGCTGGGTCGGTGACGGGAGTCGTCGGAGTCGTCGACGTGCCCATCGGGGACTGGCTGGACCGATGGTGTCATAGGTTTGGGAGTCACATCTGAGAGGCGTGTGAGTTGACTGGTGGCCCCCGACTGGGGCATAGGATGAGACGCCGGGTGCGCCATCTGAATGGTGACTTGGGGAGTCAGTTGGTCGGCCGAGTGGTGACTTGGGGAGCCGGTCGGTCGGCTGAGTGGTGACTTGGGGAGCCGGTTGATCGGCCGAGGGGTGACTTGGGGAACCGGTCGGTCGGCCGAGCGGTGACTTGGAGCCGGTCGGTCGGCCAAGTATCGGCTTTGGGAGCCGGTCGGTCGGTAGATTGGCTACATGTGTGGAGGTCGCAGAAGATGTAAGGGCGCGGTGTTGGCTGCCGAACCGGCACGTACTTGCGAAGGAACCGGTGGTTGCGCAGAGTCACCCTGCCGGACTGTCGACCCGTATCACAATTTGGTCGAATTGCCTAACCTCGATGACCGAGTCGGTTCTATCCCACTTGTTTGGGTATGTGTCGATGTGATTCTGCCTGCGGACGCGGTCTCCCTCTCTAAGTGGGGGCGAACGTCCCGTGTGTTCGGACCAGCGTTCCGCGTCCGTCTGGTACCTGTTGCGGAGGGTATCTTCGCGAGACGCCAATGTGCTGTGCCACGTCTCGTGCGGATTGGCGCGGTGTGTAGGGGCTGGTGGGGGCAACGTTGAGAGTACTGGTTCTCGACTCGTTGGACGTTGAAAGTACTCGTTCTGTGGGCATACTTGGGGCACTGCTCCAGTTTCGTACGGTTGGCGTCGTTGGGAGCCATGGGTAGCGTCTGCGGAGGGGCCGAGGCAGCTCATGACGACGGCGACCGTACGTCGCATTCGATGTTTCGCTGGTGGCGAGGATGTCCGGTGCTTTGGCATCGCGAGATGTCGCGGGTGTGGATGGGCCGTGGTGCTTCTCACCGAAAGACAGGAAGTCCTGGGAGGTGACGCCCAGGGCGGCGCAAGCATCTGTGCTGAGGAAGAACTTGTCTGATTCGTCTGTGACATAGACCACCTGCCGGGTGGCAGTGGGGCAACCCTGCTGGCTCGCCTCGCATGGCCTTAGGAGGACGGCCCCAGGACCCGGACCGTCCTGCTTTTTGCCGCGGTCATCTTCAGCTTGACTGGCCCAGGTCTTCTTCTGGCAGATCAACTCTGGCAGCCTGCGTCGGCCGCTGCGCGTGTGCAAGACTCGCAGCTGCGGGTTGCAGGCCTGACACCCAGCGCCTGGTGGTCCTCAGCGGCCGCCTCGGCTGCCAGTTCCACGGTGGGCTGAGGCATGGAACGGCGAGACGCCCACCTTTCCGGTCAGGTCGTCGGACACATGGTGCCCGATGACGGTTAGCTTCAGCCCTTCAACTGACTCAGTGATAGTCGAACGGAGGGCGTCAAAGGTGGCGCCAGTGTCGTCCTCCACTCCGTTGAACTGGTTGGGACGAGGTGGGAGGGGTGTGGGGGGGGGGGGGGGGGGGCGGCGTGTGACCCGGCACACGGTCTCGGTGTGGTACTCTCGGCCACAGTGTCCACATGTCTGTCCGTACGCTGGACACTCCCTCCACCGTAGCCTCAGAGGGCGTGTCGACCACGGCCGTGGTTGCCACAGCATCCACAAGGTTCTGACGGAGGTGGCTGGGCCGCGGAGGTGGCTGGGCAATCGTATGGTTGAAAGACGGAACGTTTGCCTGATTCCATTGTCTCGAAGCGGACCACACTTCCAGGGGCTCAACTAATTTTCTGCGCCCCTGATATGCAACTGGACGTCGGAGTCGGCAGATGCTACTGATGAGGTTGTCGTGGATTATCTCGTTGGCGTATTCAACGTTCGAACGGCACTTGGAGCACTGGACTGAGAACCGACCGACGCTTGCTTGTTCTCCCAGGCGGGCGCCGAAGTCACGAATCGGCTCGTCGCAGTCCTGTTGCATGCTAAACAAGGCGACTCAGGCTACCGTTGCGTTCTCCTCCCTCACAGTCACCTGTTTGATAGCGACGAGTACGCCTTCCTCGGGCTTTGAGGCCAGGCTCCCGCCAGCAGCTCGTGTGAGGTCTGTGCGCCTCCTCACAGCATTTCAGAAGATGAACGGAGAGTCTGGCGGCGTCGTGGTATTCCTCCCATCGTACGATATTCCTCCCATCGTATTCCTTCCACCCTCCCATCGCTCTGGAGCTTGCAGACGTCTGGCTTGAGGTGCACCTCACGGCTGCTGTTGTGACTGGTGAGGAGTGCAGCCACGGTAACCGGGTCGTAATCCGGAGCGACGTATCGGCACCCATCGATCGGGCACTGGACGGCTGGCATTTCTCACGAATCTTGCAAATACTGGACGCCAACATAGACGAGCGAACGCTCGTTGATCAGCTTTTTATTTATTTAGCACACAACGTTGGCATCCATCAGATAAGAGACAAACAACATTAGGAAAACACTGTCAAACAAGATACAGAAGAGACTGAGAACAATGTCCTCTAAAACCAAATTTAAATAATTGATTCCATGTCATCCATCCTTCCTTTTAATTTCCCCGTACCTCAGTTGGTCACAGGTACCTGGTCACAGGTACCGTTCCGATTTATCCGCCTGTGGTAGGGTGGGGTCAAGCTACTTGAAATACTATCTGCCCTGACTGAGATGGTCAGTGGCTGGTGGCTGCAGCCTCGCTATAGGTCAGGTGACATCAGATGGCAGGACGGACCGTGCCCAGTATTGTGGCATGCTGAGCTTTTGCCACAATATTCTGCTGCTGACCCGGGATTTAATGATCAGGTGGTGTGGTCAGGGCTCATCCAACAAGTCCTGCTCAGTGTGGGCTCTGATCACGGAAATTCATGCAACCAAATGTTAAAACTAGAATAAAGGGAGTGAGTTTCTACATTGCCCCAAAATGAGATTCACTTATATTTAGACAACCTTTGTATTCACAACGTGCCACAGATTCGAAGATGGATACGTTATTGGGCCTGTTCCCATCATCATCTCCCAAGGCTCCAAGTAAGAAGATCGACTACAAGAGAAAGCAAGGGAAGGCCATCGGAGCAAGATTCTTGCATGAATGTGGTGAGTCCTGCCTTTGATACCTAGCCTGTTGTCGTAATGGGTTCTTCACCAATATGTGTGTGCTCTGTTTACCCGCGACTGCACCAATGCTTGTGCCTTGTTTACCTGACACTGTGGCGGGTGGTGTGTTTAGAGGGCCTCACCAGGATATGACACAAGAGGGATCAGCTGATGCTCGGGAGGAGCTGGGTCAAAGCTGGTGCTCAGGGGGCCCAGACCAGTGATTTGCGTTTGAGACGGCCAAATCAGTGGGACAGTCGCTGGCGCTAGAGGGGGCAACGCATGTCCCTCCTCGGCACCGCCCTGCTATGGCGATAGAACATGAGCCGTTTGTTTGTTTGTTTGTTTTTTTTTTGTTGCTTTACAGGCCACCGATATAGTGAAGACCTTTTATGCAGTGATTCTCCGTATGGTCATTTATACCATTCAGTAGTGTCGTCCTCGCGCTCTGGCCAAAGGTTGTGTGCTGGTGCGGGACGGCACGTTTCATTCCTGGTTAGGCCAATAGATGGCGTTTGGAGCGCCATGTCAGACGTTTGCCATCGTTTTGTGTATTTTGATAAA
Organism: Pollicipes pollicipes; assembly: GCF_011947565.3. Lineage (NCBI taxonomy): Eukaryota > Metazoa > Arthropoda > Thecostraca > Pollicipedomorpha > Pollicipedidae > Pollicipes > Pollicipes pollicipes. The sequence continues at coordinate 40,116,055 of NW_023597034.1, read as the reverse complement.
CTACAGCGCAGTAACTCTCCAGAAGTTGGCAAGGCCAGTAGAAACGAGCCCCAGGATGTAGGCAGGTCGACACACACGAAGAATGCAGTGTCGTCTTTCTGCTCGCCTTTTAGTTACAAAAAAGTTGGTAGCTTTAAAGTGAACATATTTTTGTGCTTTAAACCTTTATGTCCACCGTTTCAGGGTCAGCAAATGGTGGGCTTTTAAGGCCTAGTGTCCACTGTCCACTTTCGCCCGTTTTCGGGGATGCGTACTTGGACCCATTTCATTTACTAGCCCTTGGCTGGCTGTTATGCCCCTCCCATGTTTGTTAATGCCTGGCGCGCTTGGAATTTCACTGGGAACTCTACCGACATTTTGAGTCCACTTATGAGCCGCTCACCCGACAAGGTCATCAGATCTCACCCGGTAGGTCATACCGACCGCTGTTGGACCCGCCCTGAGGAAGCACTTCCCCACTTTCGTGTTCCACACATGAACTCGTCTCCCCCCCCCCCCCCCCCCCCAGCCCGTGTGTTTAGTCAGTGGCTTGTGGTCCCGCACGCCGCGATTATTGGCCTCCACTGCCTATCAGGTTCCGTGATGGTCCACAGTCTTCTTGAGCCCCCCTCCCCCCCCCCCCGCCGGGTGGAGGCGGTTTTCACACACCAAGCGAGGTTGGTAGAAAAACCGTACCATTTGACCCTTATCGAGTTAACCCATCTATCAAAACTTAACAAATCAGGTGATGTGGAAGCAATTCAAAGATACAGTTTGATATATTCGCGTCGACAGTTGACGTAGGTAGAGTTGAGACAACATCAGAACTGTATTTGTGCAAAGCTATTAATTTAACATGGACCCCATGTATGCGCTAAACCGTATTACGGCAGGACTTAAGGTAACAGCGTAACGTCAATTTCAGCTGAAGAAACTGTAAGATTTGATGTGTCTCCACTTTCCCGCCCTCTTTGGCTTCGAAAGGATGCTTTTTGGATCAGTAGATTTTCCCGCGCCTGTTGTACAACAAATACGGTCGGAAAGCTTCTTCGGCACACCCAATCCCATTGACACCGCAGATGCGCGCTGGGAGGGTGGGGGGACTCAAAGGCCTATTGGAACAGGAATTTCTGGTCGGAGAATATGCCGAGTAAGGAAAATAAAGACGTGGTGTCGAACGCCGGAGCACTTGGCGTGGGCTGACGGTCAAGCGTCGTCTGCGGGTACAGTGGGCTGACACGCACGCTGCGATCCATACCACGGCGTGTAATGCGGCACCAAACATCGGTGGGGGGAGCGCTGCCATGTGAGTGAGCGCGTGTGTTGTCCCTCGAGCGGCCTGGCGCGTGAGGCGGGCGGGGCTGCCGGGCCGCCGCGCCGCCCTGCTCTGACCGTCCTGGCGCGTAAGGCGGGCGGGACTGCCGGGCCGCCGCGCCGCCCTGCTCTGACCGTCCGCCCCTCCGCAGCACTCAAACTGGACGCCAAGGTGACCGTGGTGGCAACGGCCTCTGTGGTCTACCACCGCTTCTTCCGCGAGGTGAACGAGGCGGACTACGACATCTACGTGAGTGGCGGCCGCGGGATGGTGGCCACGGACGGGACGTCCCGCAGCAGGACGCTGTGGTCCTGCTGCGGTCGGCCCCGTCCATGGCGCCGCGTGCAGGGGAGTGGTTGCCCGTTTCAAGTGCGTGAGCCGTCGCTTATGCTGACTTCTTGACGTGGAAGGTGCGCCAATGGAGTCGGTGCAGTCGTGCACTTTGTTCTATGACTAATCGAACAGCTGATTGGACGGGTTCTCGCCGCTATCTGATGTCGTTACGTCACCTCTGCATACTTGGCCGGCTGATTTGGACTGTGTTCTGGCTTGGCCTCTCCCTGACCCGTGCTTTGTTCTCCGGCTGATCGTGGGCGCTCACTTACGCTCAGCATGTCTCCTGCCGCTGAGCTGACCGGCGGCTTCCACCTGTAGTCAGCTGTGCTGTGACCTGACGTGCGTCCCGCTCATTGGCTCATTGCCAGCTCCTGTCACATCAGCTGCACATCAGCTGTGCCGTGACCTGAACTGCGCCCCGCATCTCAGCTCATCGCCGGCTCCTGTCTGTACATCAGCTGTGCTGTTACCTGATCAGAGTCCCGCTCCTCAGCTCATCAACGGCTGCCGCCTGTACGTCAGCTGTGCTGTTACCTGACCTGAGTCCCGCTCCTCAGCTTATCAGCGGCTTATGTCCGTACATCTGCCGTGCTGTTACCTGATCTGAGTCTCGCTCCTCAGCTCATCGCCGGCTCCTGTCTGTACATCAGCTGTGCTGTTACCTGATCTGGGCCCCGCTCCTCAGCTCATCGCCGGCTCCTGTCTGTACATCAGCTGTGCTGTTACCTGACCTGAGTACCGCTCCTCAGCTCATCGCCGGCTCCTGTCTGTACATCAGCTGTGCTGTTACCTGACCTGAGTCCCGCTCCTCAGCTCATCGCCGGCTCCTGTCAGTCTGTGCTGTTTACCTGTCTGGGGCCCCGCTCCTCAGCTCATCGAACCGGCTCCTGTCTGTACGTCAGGCTGTTGCTGTTACCTGACTTGAGTACCACTCCTCAGCTCATCGCCGGCTCCTGTCTGTACATCAGCTGTGCTGTTACCTGACCTGAGTCCCGCTCCTCAGCTCATCGCCGGCTCCTGTCCGTACATCTGCCGTGCTGTTACCTGACCTGAGTCCCGCTCCTCAGCTCATCGCCGGCTCCTGTCTGTACCTGGCCGGCAAGCTGGAGGACCAGGCGCTGAAGGCCCGCGACGTCATCAACGTGACACATGTGACGCTGCGCCCGGGCGGCCGGCCGCTCGACATGGACGAGAGCTACTGGAACCTGCGCGACTCGCTCATCCAGGCTGAGCTGCTGGTGCTGCGCATGCTCCGCTTCAGCACCGAGTTCGAACATCCGCACAAGGTGGGACGTGTCGGGTTAGTGGCGAGACAGAAGGGCTTTGTCGCGGCTGATCGGACAACTCGCATCTGGAGACATCTGGAGACATATCTGGAGACATATCTGACCCCGCATTTATGGGCCAGCAGACCCGTGAGCCGAGCATGGCCTGGGTGTGGCGGCGCCTCCGCTTGGGGGGGGGGGGGGGGGGAGGTGCAGCGTGGGCGGGCTCTGACGTCAGGCGCGTCATAGGCGCTTGAGCTGTGCACCCCCACCCCTCGACGCTTTCTCCCTCAGCCGGCGCGCCGCCGTAGCCAGTCAAGCCGACATCCGGCGGTCAGTCATGCTCCCTGCTGTGGCCGGCGTGCTGTGGCCATGGCTCCCTGCTGTAGCCATCGCTCCCTGCTGTAGCCATCGCTCCCTGCTGTGGCTATTGCTCTCGGCTTTGGCGATTGCTGTCTGCTGTGGCCGGCGCTCTCTCCCGTGGCCCGATCGCCCGCTTGAGGCCTCCTCGGATGGCTGGCATGACGGCGGGTGGCGGGCGCTTTGCTTGAGCCAACGGTGGCCCGTGCTGATACGTCTCTGTTCTCCAGGGCGGACGGGACGGGCTCCGGGTCCCCTGGGCTGCGCAGGAGACTTGTACTATGTCGTGCAGTATATCCCGGGCAGGAGCACCTCCGGCGAGCTGGTTTGCTGCCCCCCCCCCCCCCCCCCTCCTTGCCCCACATTGAAACGCCTGAGGGATGAGAACGCGAGGTGCCGAAGTGCATCACAACATCGAGCAATCATGTCCTCGAAACGGATGAGAGCTGCTATGCTCACTGGCTGGCGCGTTGTTCTCTCTCTTCACCATATCCTGCGTTTGAAATAAGGAAAAAACTATCTTCCCTTGAACTGATGGATGCGCCAACACGGCCAGCAGCGAGGTCGAGTTTGCGACGGGAACAGAGGTTGGGGACTTCGGTAGCTGGGCTCGATCCAAGCTATGCAGTCTTGTAGATAAAGAGAGTGACTGGACTTGCGCCCTGTGATGGGTATGACCTATGACTGGCGGGAGCTGTAACTGTGAACCCTGTTCCTCAAAGTCGTCAAGACACTCAAGATCAGACGTTCGCTTCGTTGTCCACGTCCGCACTGACCTTGAAGTCCCACACATGATGTCACAGTGACGTCACAGAGGTCAGTCAGCGGCCGGAGGCCTCTGTCTGAGCGCGGCACCCGACCACGGCGTGTTGACCGACGCGTCTGACGCCGCCGCCGCCGCGTGTCTCGGCAGTACCTGCTGCACTTCCTGGCGTCGCTGGAGGACTGGCTGGGGGCGGAGCTGTTCCGGCAGGTGCCGCTCCGGCGCACCGCCTGGGCTCTCCTGAGAGTGAGTGTCTGGCGGAGGCGGGCGGGTGCGCCACCGCCTGGGCTCTCCTGAGAGTGAGTGTCTGGCGGAGGCGGGCGGGTGCGCCACCGCCTGGGCTCTCCTGAGAGTGAGTGTCTGGCGGAGGCGGGCGGGTGCGCCACCGCCTGGGCTCTCCTGAGAGTGAGTGTCTGGCGGAGGCGGGCGGGTGCGCCACCGCCTGGGCTCTCCTGAGGTGAGTGTCTGGCGGAGGCGGGCGGGTGCGCCACGCCTGGGCTCTCCTGAGGGTGAGTGTCTGGCGGAGGCGGGCGGGTGCGCCACCGCTTGGGCCCTCCTGAGGGTGAGTGTCTGGCGGAGGCGGGCGGGTGCGCCACCGCCGCCGGCCGAGATGGCGTCCGGCCGGTCAGAACGCCATGGCTCGCTTTGGATGCGCGTCATGCAGCTGTGGGTGTTATTATAGCACCTGCATCGCAAATGTGCAGTTTGCTTCAGTTTGGATTGTCTTGTATGCGTGCATACGCTTGCGGAGTGTACTGCATGCGAACCTGTGTCCCGTTTGTATAAGTGCGTTTACATCATACCTTATTTTTACATGTATCCATGCTGCAATAATCAGTTCACTCTTCATAGAGTATTACCAGACGCGCGTATTGTATATGCATTAATATGACTTGTAGATATTCCGCGTAACCACTGTGGTGTAGTGACGGTAGACGCGCGTGCGCCTGTGTTGGGGGACGGCATGACGGCACGCTGGACGGTCCGACGTCGCCAGGACCTTTACATGGACGACTTCGTGCTGGACAGCAAGCCGCAGTGGCTGGCGCTGGCCTGCATCCACATAGCGCTGCAGTGTTACGGCCTCAACGTGCCCGGCTCCGTGGAGGGTGGCAAGACGTGGTACCAGGTACGTGCCCGGCTCCGTGGAGGGTGGCAAGACGTGGTACCAGGTACGTGTTCGGCTCCGTGGAGGGTGGCAAGACACGGTACCAGGTACGTGCCCGGCTCCGTGGAGGGTGGCAAGATGTGGTATCAGGTACGTGCCCGGCTCCGGGGAGGGTGGCAAGACACGGTACCAGGTACGTGCCCGGCTCCGTGGAGGGTGGCAAGACGTGGCACCGGGTACGTCCCCGGCTCCATGGGGGGTGGCAAGACATGGTACCAGGTACGTGCCCGGCTCTGTGGGGGGGGGGGGGGGGGCAGGACACGGTACCAGGTACGTGCCCGGATTCCATGGGGGGTAGCAAGACATGGTACCAGGTACGTGTCCGGCTCCGTGGAGGGTGACAAGACGTGGTACCAGATAAGTGCCCGGCTCCATGGGGGGTAGCAAGGCATGGTACCAGATACGTGCCCGCTCTGTGGGGGGGGGGGGCAGGACATGGTACCAGGTACGTACCCGGCTCCGTGGAGGGCAGCAGGACATGGTACCGGGTACGTGCCCGGCTCCGTGGAAGGCGACACGTTTTGATACGATGAACGGTACCCACCCAGTGTTTGAACTACTTTTGCACGAATCAATAGCACTAGCTAACAGCTTTGCGGTTCGCCTAGTCCATGCGAAGCCCGGTTACTGCGGCCCCGTGGTAATTGCGTGCAAGTTCGACGTCTATGTGCGCGATGTGCACTGATGGCAGCTTAGATTGCCGACGTTCAATTAGCACGCAAGCTGTTGCACGGGGTAGATGGTGCGGCATGACGTCCGCGCAGGGGCAACGACGCGGTCACGAAGTGAGTTGACCATTGTGCGCTGACCGTCCGGCGCGGTGGAGTCCCCGCGTGGGGCGAGACAGGACCAGTGAGGAGTGACCCGCCACTGATACCGGCTTGTCTGTTGGACCGCATAATCGCCGACCATCGCGCGCTCCATCTCTCACCCCTCCCCCCCCCACGAGCAATTACCCCGTGCCACTCACGGTTGTGCTCCCCCGGCCCCTGCGCAAATGGGGTCGTGCCGGTGGCGGTACATGCTGCAGCGACAACCGTCTGTTGTAGCCATGAGCTGGACGGCGAGCGGCGCCGAGGCAGTCGTTACGGCACTGTGCTGCCATCTCGTCTGATAACGGCCGGCGATCAATGGGTACCGGCCGGCAGCGCTGTCACCTACTGGATGGACGGCAGCCCGGAGGGCTCCGCGGCCGGCCGACACGGTCCCCGTCTTTTGTTGTCGAGCCGACGCGGCATTGATCGACCGCTTGCAAGGGCGCGAGCGGGCATTGTCTGCCGTGATTGGCGGTGCCGGCTGCGGCGTGGGTACGGAGTCTGGCCCCTGTTTTAGGCGTGGTGGTGATTGCGCGCGGCGCTGATGGCAATGGCGTTGCGCCAATGGACCGAGCCTGTTGCAGCCTGCTGCGCGGGCGAGGCCTTCGTGTCGCGCCCGTTTGGAATCGAGCAACAGCTGTGTGGTCGCGGCACGAAACGGCGATCTCACACGATCGATTCGCCCGTTCAGCACCTCCGTCATGAAGAGGCGGAGAAGCCGGTCTGATTCATGTACCCGGCTGGGATGCTGAACGGTCAGAGCCGGCACCACAGACTGGCCCTGTATAGTTTGGTCCGGCAGGCCTGCTGTTCACGGTTGGGCGTGGGCCTGCCGCTGACGCCACCGCCAGCAGCTGCGAGTAAGCACGATCGCCGGTCAAGGTCACGCAGCGGACGCGCGTGGCGAGGGATACACGTCTTGCCAGCGAGAAGCGTTAGCGACGCGTGGCGACCACATCCGAGCCATCCTTTGCCGCGGCCGTGGGGATGTCGTGCTTGCCGCGGGAAGTGCTTAGCCACCCGCATTCCAGCAAAAGATGCCTGACTGAAAACCCAGCGGCTCGGGGTGTAAGGCAGAGTGCAAGGCCCAGAGGTGTGAGGGTGTGAGGCCCAGAACGGGCGCGGCGTCTGGCCCGCCTGACATGGGCAGAACAGCTGGCTGCGAGCCATTGGCTACTTTGGATTCCCTGAGAAGGGAATTGGCTTGGCCTTCAAGGCGGCTGTGTCATAGCATTGCATGGGACGTAAAACCCTCCACGATCCTGTGGAGTAGGGAGGCCGCAAGTGAAATGATGGGATGGACTGGGTCAACCCGTGTCGCTGATGGGTTTCGAGTGCATGCAATTAGCCGTGTCAACAGGCACTCGGAACCAAAAGCCACTTGTGTGGAATAGTAAATTTTACAGTAGTGCTCCGACCAATTAGCCACGCGCATAACAGTCATGCTAAATGGACCGGGCTCAGCAACGTGATTGTTGCACCATTGGTGACGAGTAATGCACTGCAAGCAGTTTCGTTCTTTTCCGTCCGATGTATCCAGGCAGTCGGGAAACAAAGAAACCAGTGCAGACCGCCGACGTTGGCATTGACCTGCGTAGTCGCCAAATCATGTAGCTGCTATTGTGAAGGTATCGTGCGACCCTGTTTGCGAATGGATCGATGCTGCTTTTGTCATTGCTGCGGCCTGGTGCAGGCTGTGCTATGACCAGGGCTGTTGGAGTTATGTGCCGTCTCGTCATGCCCCTCTCGTAAATAGCTGGCAAACCACTAATGTCCTGTGCATGGCTGTTTGAGGTGATTTGTTGTCGCCAATCCCATATTTATTGGTGACGCCGTTTCTCATTGCGCATGTCATTGTCATTATTCATTTATCATTGCATGCGATGACATTTTATGGCGTTGAGTTGAGAGAACGGGGAGAAAATGTGACTGGCTAATTTTGGATTAAGCTTCTTGCTTTTTTCGGGTTGGATCATAGCGTTAAGGCCGTTGCACCCTGGCGTGCAATGGAAATTCATTGCTGTGAAGTTTGCTGCGCCATGTTTGTGTCACATTCTGCCTCCATTTTGGGGACCCCGTGGCGTGGAGGTTACCCAGATTTGAAGCACTGTCCAAGACATTCGCTGCTCCGTGCGGGAGCTGCCGGACGGGCTGGGCAGTGGGCGGACGGTTTCGGTCATCATGCGGGGGCTGGTTCACGGTTTGCAGCCGCCTTGGACCTGTGCGGTCCGGACAGCCGCTCGGGCAGGTGCGTGGCGCCGCCAGCGACTGACTGTCCCACTCCGGCCCTCTGGCTGGCAGTCGTGATGCTGTACCTGACGTCTCCCCAGACGCTGTGTCCCTCCTGCACACGGGAGGAGCTCTGGGACGTGACGGAGAAAGTGCTGGACGTGTACGGCCAGGAGGAGCAGCTCTTCAGCTCGCCGACCGGCGCCGTCAGCAGTGCCGTCTTCTCGTAGTCCGGGCGGGCGGCAGCGGAGCCGTCTGTCGGCCGGGCGGCGGGGCTGGGACCGGCGAGGGAGAGCCCCACAGAGGGAGAGCCCCGCAGAGGGCAGCGCCGGACGCCGACTGGCAGCCGCTACTGCGCCGGTGCCACGGGCGGGGGGCCCGGCTCAAGGCGGCTGGCGGCGCGCGAGAGCCGCCTCCGGCCCGGTGTGGGCCCTCGTCTCCGGAGCGGCGGACAGTCGGGGCAGCGGCCGGGCGCGGGCGCGGCGCCTCCCCCCGGCACGGTCGCCGTCAGACGCGGCCCGGTTACGCCCCTCAGCCCGCGCGGCACAGGCCGCGGAGGCCTTGTGACGTCATCATCGCCCGAGGAACGGCGTGTGACGTCACCGCTGCCTGAGGGAGCGGCGTGTGACGTCACCGCTACCGGAGGAAAAAACGTGACCGCGACAGGTCGCGTGCCGACCCCGACGCGTCCTCGGTGGACAGGGTTGAGCGCTCGTGCCTGGGCTGTTGTGATGTGGACCAGACCTGCACGGACCAAACCTGGCCCGTGTGGCGTGCTCGTCTCGCTCGCCTTCGGAACGTTTCATCGCACATATCGGCCGCGGCCTCGCGATGTCCAAGAGTGTCGAGTTGCTAAAGTGCTGTGCTGGAACATGTTCTGTTGTGCTTGTCAACTTAACTCATTCATAACTCATCGCATAATAGCATCTAGTGCAGCTCAGAACCGTCTCTGTTCAATTTGGCGAGTGTGTTCATCGTGTGCATTGCATTGTATTATTGAAGATTGAGGTGATTTCCCGCGGGCAAACGCCGTCTGCGCCGCGCTGCTGCCAGTGTAAGTGTGTGTACGTGGCGCTTGACTTGAACCCCGCTGCCGGCTGCAGGATTCATTTGGAACTACATATGATGATGCTTAAGTGATGTTCGTCGTGTTTGCCTCATCCGTAGAAATGGCGTGAGTTACGAAAAAAATAATGAAATGCATATTTATGGGTCAGCCGTCGTGGTCGGAAGCAGGCAATTTGCTAAATACCAGTGCTGAGTGTGATGCTGGCGGTACTCCGGAGGGGGGGGGGGAGGAAGGGGGTCCGATGTTTCACGCCAACGCGCCAGGCTGACTCCGGTTGGCACACGCTATGCCGGAAACAAACGGCACGTTTGGTGTTTTAATAAAGGCATGCGATCAATTAATTTCCACAGACCACTAGCCAGTGCACCGGCGCTGACCTAATACAACTTTTGTACCGCCCGTACCGCCTGCGGCGGATCTGTGCCGTTCCTCGCTGGCCATGTTCGGGTCACGCGCTGACGACGCAGCGCCATCGTTAGCGGTGGGTCGCGTCACGGCGTTTTGGCTCCTATCTACACGCGAAGTGAGCAGCCCCTAAGTTGGCAATACTCATGCTGATGAATTTTCAAGGCTTGAAAGATTTGCAGCGAGGTGTATGTGCACAATGCACGAGGCCCACAGAACACCTTGCCAGGAACATGATAACAGAAGTACAAAGATGCGAATACGGAGACATTGTTTGCCATAATGCACACAGCACGTTAGCCTGCTGTTAATCTAAGCAGTATAGCTCCTTGTCTCATCGGCAATGCCAAACACCGGCCGCTATAGTCATGGCCTCGCCTACCGTTCGCCCCGCTCACTACGTGTGACCCTCGCTCTTTACAGCAATTCCGGCAAGGCTTACCCTCCCGGGTCCAATGCCTGGCTGTCCAGCGCTGAGCGTCCATTACTGGGTCGGTACAGCGGCGATAAGCAGCAAGTCGGCAGGGCTGGCACGTGTGTCCCGGCTGGGGCCTCTGAAGGGTCGTTGTGGCCTGTGAAAGGTCGTCCCTGAGGCCTACACCATCGCCTGTAGTCCGTGGCATGACGTTGGACAAGGTGTCCAATCCCAAGTCGGGGTCCGTCTGCGACTTTCCCGACCCAGACCAGACCGTCAATCTGCATTGCACTTGTTCAAGGGCTTCTTGTTTTTTTTCTGTGGAAGTTGGAGGCTGACTACTATTTCAACGCGGGATCGGGCGCATCAAAGAGCTGGTGACAGCGGGATTACTTTGGTGTGAAGCTTAACAAAATTCGCCATATGTGTATACGTCTATCTATCTATTTATATATCTGTCTATCTATCTATCCATCTATATCTATCTATATCTATACTATCTATCCATCTATCTATATATATATATATATATATATATATATATATATATATATATATATATATCTGTGTGTGTGTGTGTGTGCGTGTGCGTGTGCGTGTGCGTGTGCGTGTGCGTGTGTGTGTGTGTGTGTGCGTGTGTGTGTGTGTGTGGTGTGGTGTGTGTGTGTGTGTGTGTGTGTGTGTGTGTGTGTGTGTGTGTGTGTGTGTGATATCCCAACCTAACCTGACCCCCCCCCGCACACACACGCACACACATGTTTCTGTATTGATCTGTTGAGATCAGACCAGGTCAGATTTAAGACGTCCTCGGGTTGGTGCCAATTTGATCCCTCCCCCGAAAGATGTGTAGGAAAAAATCCCCGCTGCACGGTACAGCCACATCAGACCTTGTACAGCTGTAAGCGGTAGGATAGCCGATCGTTTGGTATAAAAAAAATAGATGAACCTTGCGAGGTTATTAAGTCAGACTATGTCTATCAGCGAAGGCGGTTATTCCTAGTGAATGACTCACTCCGGTGCCACAGGGAAGTGTGAAGCAAATAATTCTATGTTCGAGATAGTTTCTTAAACAATAACAATTTTACGTAGGATTACGAATAACTACTTTGATGGATCAGATTCAAAGTTCATACCAAGTTCAAAACTTTTTTGCTGGAGAACTTTATTATTGGGTAGGTTTTGGCCCTCAATTCGAATTCCTTGGATACATGGATGTCAGCAGACGTTTCAGTATCGCTCATGAAGGTCAGAGGAGGCCACTGACCAGAGATGATCCGATAAACTTTTTAGGAACATGCCACCTAGCGTGGTCTTTGATGTGCATTCAAACGTCTAAACGATCGCGTAGGTTTTTGGTCACCTTGACCTTCTGAAGGTCAAATGAGGTGCTCACACGTGTTCGTTTGCTTAAAGGAGGTATCAAGGTTAACAATGGCTGTATGAGGTTTGCGAGCATTTTGGACGCCAATCAGCACTTTGACCTTGCTCGGCCAAATTTGACGCAAGTGATTTCGCATAAAGGCCTATCCATTCCGTAAATTTGGTGCCTCTAGCTCAGTTACTTTTGATATCTTTAGGAGTCAAATTTGCCTCCCCACCCGTGCGTATCGCATTCAACCTGCCATCCAGGCGTTTGATTACTTATAGATGCTCAAGTAAAATGACACCCAAAGCTCGTGACATGAGAAGATGCTGATTGCCATGCTGTATGGACTGGTCTTAATCATGCCGTTCAATGTTTCATCTCAGATAGGG
>NW_023597034.1:40069151-40099151 GCF_011947565.3 Pollicipes pollicipes | reverse complement strand
AACTTGAATATGTCCATAAGTCCTGACCTCTCAATGTCACCCCTCGAGGTTGATATTTTAGTATTCCTTTAAGGGCCGTATCTAAGGTGAATATGCTGATGTTTACAAGTTTAAATCGTCCGGTAATTTTGGATGATGTGGAGTTGCTCGTCCTTTGAACCCGCATCTGACCATGAAGAATGACCTTGAGGGGTCAGGACTTATTGACGGACGCTAGTTCTATCTGTGGTGAATATTCCGACATTTGCAAGTTGAGGATCAGCCGGTAATTTTTGGGTGATATGGAGTTTCCCGTCCTTTGAGTCCGCGTTTGGCCTTAGAAAATGACCTTGAAAGGTCAGGACTTTTTCACGGACGCCATTTCCTCTTGTGGTGCATATTCTCACATTTGGAATTTTAAAATTGGCCGGCAGTTTTTAGGTGATTTAAAGTTACCTGTGTTTTGAGCCCACGTTTGACTTTGAGTGATGACCTTGAAAGGTCAGGACATTTTTACGGACGCCAGCTGTTTTTGTGGTGAATATTCTGATGTTTGCAAGTTAAAAATCGGCCGGTAATTTTTGGGTGATATGGAGTTACCCGTGCATTGAGGCCGCGTTTGACCTTGGAGGGTGACCTTGAGAGTTCTGGACTTTTTAACGGACGCTAGTTCCTTTTGTGGTGAATATCCTGATGTTTGTAAGTTTGAAATGGGACGGTAGTATCTGGGTGACATAGAGTTCCCGTCTTTTGAGCCGGCGTTTGGACTTGAAGGGTGACCTTGAGAGGTCAGAACTTTTTGATGGACGCTAGGTCTTGCGCTTTTGAATGTTTTGATGCTCAGTTTTCAAATCGGCCGGCATTTTTTGGTGATATCGAGCTCCCCGTCCTTTGAGCCAGCTTTTGACATTGAAGGTCACATGATATTGCAAAATAAGGGTCATTTTTGGTGTTATTATAACACAATTGATCTTGAGACTGTTTGTCAGAGAACTCGGAACTCGTCACTGAAAAATCGCTGAATAAGTCGCTAACTTCACGGACATTATTTTACAATGGTTGAGTGGATTCTTTTTAAACCTGATAAAACTACAAGGCCTCGCCAGAATTTTTATATTGGTTCTGCAGAGATATTAAAAATTCCGTTGATGTATATTGTAGATCGAAATGGCTTTACGATTTGTGTAAACATGACCGAGCTATGCTTACCTGGAAATTTTCAGCATTTAGTCAGCAACGATAAATGATAAAAATTATGCAACGTTGTTTTGAACATGCGCGCTCGCAAATTTTAGTAACAGAAACATCGACGCCAGGTGTCGTAGCTCCACCGAAATTGCTGTTACAGGTATATCCTGATATAGCCCTGACCTGCAGAAGCGTTCCATTATATGTTACATGTTCATTTACTTATTTGCTTGATTTGTAAGCATTTTTATGTTACCAACTTGTAGCGGAATGGATTTCAGTGGATATTTGGCCAGTGACTGACCGCGCTGGCAGAAACTAACTTCAGAGTACCTATTGCCACTTAGTGACTGGAGCCTTGTGCTCTGCATTGTTGTCAATTAAACACATTCGTAATTCGCTTTATATCTTTCTACCTCAAAAGCTTCTTTAACATCGTAAATTTTAGTAAATAAATGGAGTAATTTGGATAAAATATGAGTGATTAGGTAGCCCACGATAGAAATCTCACTTACCGTACCCTAAGTCAGTTACTTGACTTGTCATGACGTTTACATGTGTGGGCAATATGAAACAATTACAAAACAATTTTGAGACGTAGACAAGGAAAGGGTCAAATGGAATGTTGTCTTATAAGCCAGGAGGTTTTACTTTAGGCATTGGGCGATTTCGCAGGAATAGCCCCGTAGTGATGATTACGGCTATATGCCTGGGAAAGTGGTGCTAAAAATTTGGCGAGAATCGTGCCGCTTCTGTTTTACGATGCTCTAGAGAATCTTTAAGGGTGTCACAAATGCTGTCCCACAAGTCGGACGCGGATTTTTAGCCAGTGCTTTACATGAAAGCAGGTGACGTAAAGTTTGTTTTGTTTTAAATCCATTGTGCTGTGAACGTCACTCATGCAAGCCGAAGAAACCCCTTTTCATTCCTTTCTTCTCTCTTTTCAAGCTCGCAACATTCCTAGTCCAGGTTGCAGAGAGCTGCGCATGGCATCCCTACGGAGACGCGCAGGGGTAAGGCGAAACCCTAGGGCCAGGGGGAAACCGCCCCTTGATCATCTGCCAAAGGGGCAAATATGGGCCCCCAGTCCGTTCTCCAAAACTAAGACACGACTCGCGGGGTCCCATCCCTGCAGTCGCCAAACTTGATCGCTTTCTCGTGGCATTGTCGGCCTGTTCAGCCACAGCTTAATGCAGTTTCAGTACGCGACAGGGGCTAAAAACTTGCTTCGATTCATGGTGACGCAGAGGAGGATTAACGCAGCAGCAGTGTGTTATGCGCTCACCTTCACCAGGATCAAATGGAATCGGTTCATGACGCGGTCGCTTTCGACAGTCAAAATGCATTTCACCAGAGAACGTTTGGCTGTGCTTAGGACCGCACTTTAAACTGTGATGGTGCGGACCTAGAAGGATTGCTTAAACTCTGTGAGAGTCAGTCAGCGCGTCGTTGGGATGCTTAAATCTGTTATTGTGTTTCCGTAAGCAAGGACATAAAACAAGTTTGACGAGCGGTAAAGATACATAAAATATCACACTGCACAGCTTTTGACATGGTACAGACAAGTGTCTATACAATGATACATGATATGGCTTATTGGTGTAAATGATAATATATTGTGCTGAGGATACGAAACTGTGATAATATTTTTTCCTCCGGCTCAGGGTAGTGTGGGTACTTCCACGTTGGGAGGGCCGAGGAATTATAGCCATCTGGATTATTTTTCAGTCAATGCCAATAAATGGCCAAATGTGATTTTCTAAATTGGTTTTTAGCCCCTGTCCCATCTCTGGTTTCCGCGCGCCCCGCTTTGCGGTGGTTAAACGCAAGGGACGTGCGTACTTTGCATGGCAGTAGCCATTCGCGAGAGGTCACTTATTGAACGAACGAGCTATCATCCACCTCTTTTTAATCAAGTGTTGTAACGGTTTACGACCTCTTCCCACATCAAAACATTGTTGGCGCTGCCTTTGGTTTAGTGACATCGTCGCGAGAACTTCTTCCTCAACCTAAGATGTAAAAACCTGTGCGCGGAGGTGTCACTTTCTGAAATCGGTTCGGGGCGCGCGAGTGTTGCTGAGCCAATGAAGTTGACTCAACCTGCCCTCAAATCCTGATTTCTACCCGAGCTCCGGCCACTTTGATTGGCGTCCCTGACGTCAAAATTCAACTAAATAACATTTGGCCGGTTCCAGCATGGTTGGGCGTTGAGCCATGGCTTCCCATTTGAGGCCGACGTAATAATGAAGATGATGATAGGTGATAATGATAAAGTGATACGCTTACGGCCCAGGGTTCAAGCAGTTCAAACGCTCACTGCACTCCATTGGTCCAGTATTCCCCTTTCGCTCCTTTGCAAAGGGAGGGGAGTCTCAGAAGAGCATTGAAAAGAGCTTAGGCCAGCATGGGGGGGGGGGGGCGCTCCACCCCACCCCCACCGCTCAACCATGCAAAGTGACAACCTTGCTTGCTATTTGCCCTGCTTGGGTAAATAGGGCTCTCAGTGTAAGCATCTGTTTGGCAAAACATCTTTCCTTTGAGGCACTGCGAAGGTGCCTTGGTGGTGCACGGTTTCAACGCTGCACACGTGATGGGCTCAGGAATGTCTGGTGCAGGTACAGCCTCATGATGGTAGGGCTATTGGGCAAGTACACCAATAGTTCTTTCGACAGAGGCAGACGACAAATCGTAAGGTTTCTCGAACCTGGATGCCGTCGACTATAGAGCATATATAACTGGCATGCTCAACGAAGCGACGAAATTTGCGAAGATAGCAAGAAACGCTATCAAGCTGCCTAAAGTAAAGGGCAGACACGGAAACTCATTACTGCTGCAAGAAAAGTACGCTAAAAATCACAAGGGTAGAACGCATCACTGGCAAGTAAAAGCCAGGATACATGCGCGGTAGTGTGAAAGCTCATCAAGTCCCGCGACCAATCGTGACTTGTCTGGCGGCAAATCCCGTTCCCAACCTATGACGTTTTCAAGTGGCTCAATAAGATACTGAGCTCTCAAGCCCCATCAGCGCACTCCTACGTGCTATTGCAAATTACATTCTAGTGAATATCGAACATCACACCGCTCTAAACGCGATGGGAGACAGACAAGAGCATGCGCCGGGCCAAAATTGTGACCGTATAGGACAGCATTCGGTAAAATTAGCTTTTGAATGCATCAATGAACGCTCCAAGACAAAAACCAGCTTTAAAACCAGCGTCCACCGAAGCCTACTGACACCGGCAAATGTTTAAACGGGGAAAGTCCCGACAGCTTCAAAGCCAGTGTGTGTTACGGGCTCACATCCACCGTGTCAAACATTGCTTGTCGTGACCCATTGTAAACCGAGAGCAGAGGCGAGTCAAGCAAATCTTGGCCGCCGATGACTACGATGTACGTGCTGTGGAGGATCAAACAGCCAAACCCAACATCCAGGCGTCAAAAACGCCTTCGGCCGCACTATGACACTGCTTGTCGTCAGGGAGTGTGTTCAATACTTAAATGCTCAAAGCAAAACGCATTTGCAGCGAAGTCGAAAGCTGAAAAAGTAGCCTGTGTGTTGACCCTGCGCGATCAATGTCGTCTGGTCGACGGCAGGCTACCAAGCCCTAGTTGCGGTACTGAGCTGTTCGAGGTGCGATAAATTGCGCTCTGGTCCTGGTCACCCCATGCCGGAGCGTGGCATATGATTGGGCCAGCAGCCGAATTCACAACCGCAACATCATCCGGGTTTTACGGGAAGCTTTGAAATTTTGGCTGGAATGGAAATGACCGTAAACCGCTTCGTTCATCTGTCTCATTTTATGGAGCGCCAGCGGCTGCATTGGCCATATTAAAACTCAGGGGCCGGGGGCCGTAGTTTTGATTACGCGTTCGCGGGCATGCAGCCTTTGTTGTGGTGCGCTATGTTCATGTTGTTCTCAACAACTGCAATGGCCTCCATCCAATCACCATTACTGTGCAAGTCCAATTACCCGCGGACGCGTCTGTGTACCGCTAGACGGAATAAGCGGCTTGTCACGTGCGATTGAGGCGCACGGCTGCCTCTTTTTGTTCCGATAGTTTTTCGTGTCCCTCAAAATTTCTAGTGTGTGTGCGTGATGACCAAAGCTGTTCCAGATGAGCTTGGATCCGTCTCGCGCCTGGCATGTAAGATTGAGTCTCCTGTCACGTCCACCAGCGATATATGACGTCACGTTAGGTCACGTACAGCAGTGAACTCCTATACGAAGCGGGCCGCTTCACGGCTTTCAGAGACTTGTGAGCGCCCGTGATGCGTGGGACTTTGTTTATGCAAGCGTGGAGAGTGAAATGTGCGTACCAGATTCAGCGCTTGAACACGTTTGGTATGATCCCATTTTATGTCTCGTGTTCAACGAGATCCTACATATTGCCTAACAAGTGTACGTTCTTCCCGAGATCAGTGTCCCAACAATAACCTGTGCCCTCGAGGTGATCATAGAGCATACATCTCGGGCCAACTTTCAATGGAGTATGAAGAAGCTGTGATGAGCACCACCCGAGAGCGAGAGGGAGAGAGACAGAGAGAGAGAGAGAGAGAGAGAGAGAGAGAGAGAGAGAGAGAGAGAGAGAGAGAGAGAGAGAGAGAGAGAGAGAGAGAGAGAGAGAGAGATAGAGAGAGAGAGAGAGAGAGAGAGAGAGAGAGAGAGAGAGAGAGAGAGAGAGAGAGAGAGAGAGAGAGAGAGAGAGAGAGAGAGAGGAGAGAGAGAGAGAGAGAGAGAGAGAGAGAGAGAGAGAGAGAGAGAGAGGAGAGAGAGAGAGAGAGAGAGAGAGAGAGAGAGAGAGAGAGAGAGAGAGAGAGAGAGAGAGAGAGAGAGAGAGAGAGAGAGAGAGAGAGAGAGAGAGAGAGAGAGAGAGAGAGAGAGGAGAGAGAGAGAGAGAGAGAGAGAGAGAGAGAGAGAGAGAGAGAGAGAGAGAGAGAGAGAGAGAGAGAGAGAGAGAGAGAGAGAGAGAGAGAGAGAGAGAGAGAGAGAGAGAGAGAGAGAGAGAGAGAGAGAGAGAGAGAAGAGAGAGAGAGAGAGAGAGAGAGAGAGAGAAGAGAGAGAGAGAGAGAGAGAGAGAGAGAGAGAGAGAGAGGAGAGAGAGAGAGAGAGAGAGAGAGAGAGAGAGAGAGAGAGGAGAGAGAGAGAGAGAGAGAGAGAGAGAGAGAGAGAGAGAGAGAGAGAGAGAGAGAGAGAGAGAGAGAGAGAGAGAGAGAGAGAGAGAGAGAGAGAGAGAGAGAGAGAGAGAGAGAGAGAGAGAGAGAGAGAAGAGAGAGAGAGGAGAGAGAGAGAGAGAGAGAGAGAGAGAAGAGAGAGAGAGAGAGAGAGAGAGAGAGAGAGAAGAGAGAGAGAGAGAGAGAGAGAGAGAGAGAGAGAGAGAGAGAGAGAGAGAAGAGAGAGAGAGAGAGAGAGAGAGAGAGAGAGAGAGAGAGAGAGAGACATCAGCTGGCACAAGCAGGGCTTTTAACATTCCGCGAAAAATTGAAAACAATAAGTAACATGCTCGCAGTCGCCTGCAGACTCTAAAGCAGTTTTCAATGTGCGGACATAGCTCTGACGCCTTGCATTAATCCCAAAAGCTAGGACACGGGTTCTGGAACCATTTGAACGCCATTTGATGCAATCAAAACGCATCCTGTCATACCAACCTGATAAGCGTTTCCCTGCTTAACGGATTAGCCGACAAACGCGACGCATAAATGTATCAACTCAGACATCATAAAAACATTGTCTCATCACAAATTCATTTCAAAATGATCTTTCAGTGCAAAAAAATGGGGCAAAATATCATTTTCATTAGTCCGTGCTTAAGGCAGATAGCGTTCGAAAGCTCCGAAGTCGCTGTCATCGTCACCAAACACCCAAACACCAAATAAAGAGGGAAACAGTGGTTTACTTCGGATCAATTTCAGCTCGCAAGCAACACAATTCTCGACAATCAAACATTTACCGACATTAGACGAAGCATTTTTGTGTTCACTGATCTACAAACACTGACAAATAGGCATTATCGCACGTAGAAGTCCGGAATGGGCGCAAAACGTGTCATATCAAATGAAAACTATTTGTGCAAACATCTAACGGTGCAAAACTATCACTACTATTACGAGTGCGAAGCGGGAAATGGCCACCCCCGGGCGATCCCATTCCTCCAGAGGGGTGCCCTCTGTCAAACGGCAGCGCGCCCGGCCAGATCCGTGGTCCTACCCCACGCGGGTGCGCCCAGCTGGTGAGCTTACAATGTGAGCACGCTAAATCATTGCCATCTCACCATGTTTTGCAAGTGACGACACTGATTAACGAACGTGAGTGTAGGGATAGAGCCCTGAAGCCAGGCATTCTTTCTCTGATGAGGATGGCTTATCAAGTGAAAATGTAGATGGTAAGAGTTATTTTAGTGTTTTCGTCAGTCGGTGTGATGAACGACCACTTCCCTGACGCCCTGGACGATTTTTGCACAAAAAAGTCCACCTTGCATGGCGGGGACATTTGATTTCGATACATAAACAAGCGGTTCAGATTCGATTCGATATGACGCGACGCAGGAGTCCTGCTATACTTGTAATCATGGACAAAACTTCCCATCCGAATAAAATGTACCATCTGTTCTCTGACACCTCCAAGTTCACATTACGAAGGATTCAACCAAGAGCCTAACCACGAAAGTCAGCTGCCGGATTACCTCGGCAAACGCCCTGGTTGGCGACCAACACTTCACAAAGGGCGCAAGTATATCTCTGGTTACGCTTACAATAACGTAAAAATACATAAACCGGACAACCTGCTGAGACCAATTGTATCCCCACGCCTACCTATCAGCTGGCTATCATATCAGCGTTAAGTGCCATGATTGGACCCTACACACAGGCAGATTATAACTCAAAATCAACATGAGAGCTCGTTTACATTATCAAGTCTAGCAATCTCACTAATTAACTTGCTTCATTAGACGTATAATGTTTGTTCCCAAACATGCCTCTTAACTAAATGGTCCAAATTACACTAGGTGCTTTTACATTCACCCAATCT
Organism: Pollicipes pollicipes; assembly: GCF_011947565.3. NCBI lineage: Eukaryota > Metazoa > Arthropoda > Thecostraca > Pollicipedomorpha > Pollicipedidae > Pollicipes > Pollicipes pollicipes. The sequence continues at coordinate 40,090,956 of NW_023597034.1, read as the reverse complement.
TTCCTCCACTGAAACTATCACGACCCTTCCTTGAAAGAAAATGTCCCGATACTGCACCACAAGGGGACTATTTCGCTGTCTAAGTGGAAATTTCTACTGTCAAGAAGATGGCGTGTAATGGGATCACTGTTCGGATGCCTGCTTGCCAATATGTACATGTGCCTGCGGCAGAACCATATCCTAAAAGCCTGAACCTCAAACCCCATAACTGCCGCGGATATTTCAACAACATATTTGTTTAGGTCAGAGACGAGGCCCACCTCCACCGGCTGCAAACCGCTATGCAGCGGCAATCGTTTTACGCTTTGCAACTGACTAAGGCGTTGATAACTGTTTATCGATTCTTGACATCAATGTGGATGCGAGCAACGGATCGTTTGCGACGAAAGTGCATCGCAGGCCTGCCGATGCCGATAAATGCACGACCGCGGCTAGCGAATGCCCAAAGCAATACCGCACGGCCGTCGCCCGTCCGTTTGTAGGGCGCGCTCTAAAACATTGCTCCAGCATGTCCAGCGCACCCCACGAACTGGAACGGTGCAAGCGATTGCTCATCAATAACGGCTACTCAAACGGCGCCATTGACCAACACGGGGGCGTGGAGTGCCGCGGTGCTCAGCGTGGGCAGTAGGATTTGGTGCTGAGGCCGGGCTGACCATGCTGAATATCAGTCTGATTCCAGGCAGCGATGGCGAGGTGTCATGGCGATCGTCCCAGGCGGGTTCAGCATACCGCTCCGTTTTCGCGTGGAAGCCGTCCGTAACCATCCTATCAGTGTAGGAGAGGCCGCGATCAAAGTGTGCAATCCTCCAGCTGAGCTGGTTACGTCTGCACATGAAAAAATCAGCCGTGGCATGCAGCAGAGCTGGTCCGAACACTGAGATCTGAGCTACGTTCACGTGCTCTGGCATGGAGTGGAGTCATCGAAGTTTGGCAAACGTTGCCCGGCTCCGAAGACAGAACAACACAAATGCGGATGCTCGGTGGAGTACCGCATGTATTAAAGACATGGTCTAAGCACATCATATTTTTTGGCAAACATATTTTGCAAAAATTCCAAGTGCTTTGTATGTGGGAGTGTTTTTCTATTGACCGGTGATTTGTGCCATGCTAAAGCACAAGGAATATGCAGCTTTCTCCGTACTATAATATGCTTATATAGCCCTGACTAATGCGACAGATTATGGAGAAATTCTCAAATAACGGCGACAGAGCAGCTTTGCAAACTATGGCAAGGGTGATTCAGCGCCGCCGATGAATAACCTCGGTGCGATTCGCCGCGCGTGACTGCAAAGACAGCAGCAGCGGTGCAAGGTTTGCAGAGTACTATGAGGCCCTTCTAGTCGCACGACGCATCACTACCTCGCAACGGTCGGCATTAGCTGATACAGTGCCAGTTACGTGTGCGCGTAGGAGTCGTACAGAAGCGTTCGCGGCGTGCAATCCTGCAATAGGCCCCGCCCAACTTTGATCGCCGATCGACCCCTGCAAGCACCGCAGCTCGCGCGGCGCGGCCGTCGTCATGACAGGCACTGTGCACAGCTGTGACCGCCGACGGTGGTAAACCACTTAAGTCGCCGGACCTGTTTCCGGTCCAAGCAGTCCTAGACCGCCCCTCCGCCGCGCGGCGACGGCGTCAACACCGCAGGCCCGGCGCCAGGCCCGTATCGACAACAGGCATTACCGCACGGCGCCTGAGCGGCACAAGCTGGCCGGTCCGAGAGTGCACCGGCGCTCATCGGCGGCCGACCAGTCAGTCCGCCAGCGGTCCACGAAACACCCTGTCTGCGCTGTCTGCGCGCTGCAGACATTCGACGCACTCAGCGGCGTGCAATCTGGGTAATGGATGTAGACTGCGCTGGCTGGGTACTGTGTGGAGCAGCAGAGTCCATTTGCTTTCAAAGTGTTTGCGGACCAATTGAATGCGCCCACGGCCTGACGTTCGCTACAGCAAGAACGCGGGGTGCTGTGGGATGCATAAGCTTACACAAAGGTACATGGACCGGAGGTCATGAGCTGCACGGGCCCACGGCTGTGAGCTGAGTGGGCCGACAAAAGTGAACTGTTTGGTGCATGAGCGGAAGGTTACGAGGGCACTTAGTGGTAAGCTATGCGGACTTGGAGCTGTGGGCTGTATGCTGGCGCTGATGTGCGCTGTAGTTTGTTTACAAGGTAGGTATGTGTTGCATGTTCCACAATAAATCACTCACGACGTTACAACTGCTTTTTGAGTGTCGTGGCCTCCAGCCCCAAAATGGCCCCAGCACAAGACATACACGGCACCTTTGGTCCCATGTTAACATCACAGGTCCGTAGGTGATCGGGTCCCAACCAGCACAAGACATACACAGTATCTTTGGTCCCATGTGGGATCACTGGTCTGCAGGTGATCGGGTCCCAACCAGCATAAGACATACACAGTGCCTTTGGTCCCATGTGAGAATCACTGGTTTGTAGGTGGTCGCATGCTAACCAGCACAAGACATACACAGTATCTTTGGTCCCATGTAGGATCACTGGTCTGCAGGTGATCGGGTCCCAACCAGCATAAGACATACACAGTGCCTTTGGTCCCATGTGAGAATCACTGGTTTGTAGGTGGTCGCATGCTAACCAGCACAAGACATACACAGTACCTTTGGTCCCGTGTGGGATCACTGGTCTGCAGGTGATCGGGTCCTAACCAGCATAAGACATACACAGTGTCTTTGGTCCCATGTGAGAATCACTGGTTTGTAGGTGATCGGGTCCTATCCAGCATAAGACTACACAGTGCCGTTGGTCCCGTGTGGGATTACTGGTCTGCAGATGATCGGGTCCTAAAGAACATCTATTCTTCGCACTTGCGCTACTCTCAGTGTTCTTAATTGAGGCGGCTTTCCTATATCGTCACAAAGTTTGATGTTTTACAAATATGAACAACATATATCAGTTGTCTACCTGCTCATGAAAATGGCCAGCCGACTGTAAAACAGCGTCTGCCACTTGCGTGCTCATAATTGGCGGGCCGGGCGAGAGAAAGCATTCAAAGCAATCCTAGTGAACGTGAGTCGTTATAAAATAAAAGTCTTGATGGAACCTGTGAACATAAGTCCATAAAGTCCTGATGGAACCTGTGAACATAAGTCCATAAAGTAACAGTGCTGCAGTAAGCCCACCTTACAGGGAGCGTTCAACGGTTGTATGGGAATTTGAACTCAAATACCCATCTTGAAGATCATCGGCGCAGTTCACAGCCATGCCCTTCTGAAGACCTAAGCCCCTCTTGTTTCTGAGTTACACGTCCGCGAAGATGTGCAGATCACTTCAGGTAGACTATTTCAAGGTCCCCCAGGCATTCATGATGTCATAATAACGTCATTCAAATCCTGCCATCCAACTAGCCGTGCGGTGATCAAGGTCAAGAAAAAGTTAGTGTCGAGTTGTTCACATTTGGCGTTGTTGACCACAATTTTGAAACATTACGGCAGTCAACTGGCTCTTAATCAATGTTGCGCGAGGTGCAGCGACGTAATCAAATGGGGGGGGGGGGGGGCGTATTGAGCGGAGGGTAGACTACCCAGCGAAATTGTGTTGTCTAGAGAAGTCTTTTCCACTTAAGAGCATATGAAAGTTTTAGGCAAGCCTATTTCATCACATCTGATGTTTGCTTCAGTACCTTCAAATGTGGAATATTTCTTTTGATGGAGAATTTCTGTTTATAATGCTATTATATTGAATCAATATTGATCGAAGCATTCATGCGATCGGCTCCTATAAGGTGATTACTGTTCGTATTAAACAATCACATTTTCTTCCCTATTCTATAAACGGCCAGCGGTATTCGATTACCACAACGCCTTGTGCACATCAAGTTAGGAAGCATTTACTGACAGGTAATTTTATCAATCACCATATCAATATATAGTTATATTTACATATATATATATATATATATATATATCTACGTGTAATCATATATATATATATATATATATATATATATAATCTTGCGTTTCAAGATTGAATCCGCAAGGGCTCCTAAACGCGAGTCATTTCTCGAAGCGCACATCGCATGTGGAAACGCGTCGCAACCTGGGTATGCTGCCCGAAATCGAAGAATGGCGTATAGCTTTGTTTAAAACAATCATCAAAGCTATTGAGTTTTTAAAAAGTCAGACTTGCTATATCTGGGGAATGCCACCGTTTGGTTTCCATTTATGTCACCATGGTACCATTCGCCACCGACTTTTATCATTTTGCAATGTCTTTACTCGCCCATTGAAAGCAATCAGCAGAGACTTCAAGAAAAAATACACCACTCGCCACCAGCGTTCAAATGTGCCACGTTTCCGGTTATGAATTCCGAAATAAGCAGTGGGAGGCACTGAAATCGCGCGGCTCAGCTAAAGGGCACAGTGTGTTGTTGGTGCAAGGTAGCATGGCCCTCGTGCGCTTCTAGATGACCGGACCATCAGAATCATGTGCTCTTAGAGGCGGAGCCATGTTAGCTGACAAACCACACATGTTTTGCGCAATTTTATATGTACCCCATATACCCCCAACCCCCATTATACATACCCCATAACAGTGCCTATTTCGTTAACTATTTTTACCATGATCAACTCCATCGGGATGGAGACTGGAACTGAGCCATAGGTCCTTGACGTGGAATCGGAGTCCACTCAAACCCGCGATTTTCTTCTCGAAGACAGAGGTATTACCAACCTTGGAAACCAGAGTCCGCACATCTTCCGCTAGGGTAGGATCCAGCACAAGTCTGGATGCATGATGCAGCAGCAGGCGGCACCCATGTAACGGTATCAGGCAGTGTCCGACAGCAGCAGCCTGTGCCGTAGCACACACCAGCCCGCGCGTCAGCAGAAAAGGTCGACAGTGGCCTGCGGAAGCAGCGGGCTTGGTCTGCGCGAGCAGAAACTAGCATCCTACAGCTGTGGCACGTTGCACCCTGCAGCAGCAGCAGCAGCAGCTGTCGCAGCAGCTTAGGGGTCAGTGCCTCCCAGAGGCGGCCAATGGCGGCCGGTGTTTGGCGTCTCCCGGAGAGACGGCGACGCGGCCGACCGGCGCCGCTGGTGGGGCCTCACTCGGCGTCTCCAGCTGCCAGCGGTAGGCCGACGGCCGCACCATGCAGCCGCCCTGGTCCGCCTCGCTGCCGACGCTGCTGCTGATTGCCGTCAGCCTCCACGCCGGTGAGCTTCGGTGCCTCTGTCGCTGGGCCTCAGGGCGTCCCAGACGCATTATTAACAGACGGAGCGCGTGTTCTCCGTTCCAAGAGACAGATCAAAGGAGAGGTTCAGGAACAGCTCGGGAACGGCAAGAGTGCCGACATTCTCGCCCGTACTAATGAGACCGAGGCGAGTCAGTTTTAATCTACGACTAACGAGAATGTTCAGGTTGAACTATTCAAAGAACCTGGAGAGTGAAGCCCGCAACGGGCGGGGTTCCGGACGTTCGTTCGGGATCCAGCACTAAACTTAGTCAGGGGGCTCGAGACGCTCAGGGATGTAAATTCAGTTAAGGGACCGGCTCAGAAAATCTCAGAAATATTCGAAGAAAGTCGATGACATCGGTTTGCGAGCTAGAAAATGAATGCAATTCCTCAACTTGACCGTTTCGAGGTTAAAATTACAAGCTTTGAAACGAGCGGTGGATGCAGTCGTTTGAACCCTATGGCTTCGTCGATTGACAAAGATTACTCAGCTTGCTGCAGTTGGTTTCGTTGTATAGACTTCAAAGCGATTGCCGGTACCGGATTAAGTGGTTGTCAGTTTCAAGATCGTAGCCCTAGATCACTGCTTCCGAATGACTTCAGAAATTGTATATACGTCATCGCTTGTAGCAAGCGATGAAGACCTTGAGCTCGAGGCTTTCGGCATAAGGTGTTGCGAATGCTCATGCTGAAACTAGTTGACCTTAACTATGCTAAGAGGCACTAGTTCCAGGAAGTTGGCAAGCAGTTGCTGTTCGTGGAGGGAAACCTCGGTGTTCAGAAGCTACGCTTATAGTCACGAGTAGCCCTCACTCTCGCTATGAGCATTTGTGTTAGCGGTGCATGCTGTCTTAGTCATTAGTGGTCGTGAGTTCCATCATAAGTTTAGTTACGCGTGCTAACTGTCTATGAGCTGTTAAGCATGGCTCATGCAGATAGTTTAGTACCCAACACCTCGCCTGATCGCTGCAGCCGGCACGGCAGCTCGCATGCATGCGATTGGCTTTGATGCAATTCATCGTGTTACATCCCATTTGAGTGAATCGTCGGTCCGGTACAATCAGATAACCACGCGGAACAAAGCCGGCTTTAAATGCACGTCATTTGTGGAGGTACGAAACCTTTTTGTCTTTTTATACAACTTTTCCTGAAGTCGAATGGTGCGGAAGGCTCAAATGTGGACAGTCAATGTAGAAACGGACAATAGAAATGGGAAGATTTTTAGTGATGAGATAGCATGAATGCATCACGCCATTTAAGAATAAGATAATTACAACGCCTATGCATATATATATATATATATATATATATATACATACATATATATAATATGTACATGCACATATATCATACACATCATTCAAATTTAACCAAGTGAGCTTTTGTGTAAGCAGAGGCTCGCATTAAGCAGCCTTGTAACATCAGAAAGATGCCACGCAAGCAAGCTCTTTGTTACAGGTGCTGAACTTTCACTTTGAAATCGTCCTTCCATTTATCCCCTTCTTACTCAGAATTAACCTCCTTGATTCGGAGCAACCCCCGTCTGTGAATGAATGGCATGTTGTCTGTGACGATGAATTGCATGTTGTCTGTGACGTTTACGCCGCCCATCATGGCATATGGCGGCGTAATCATGGCGTACGGCGGCGTACGGCCGCATGAACGATCGCCTGGACTATCCGTCATAAGCCCGTCACGGCATCGGTCGGAAACTGAAGACTGCCACTAAGTGCACGTGCCAGTGTGTATGTTCTATCAATGAACTGACGGTAAAAACACTCTCCGTTGTTGCAAAGACTATTCCGAGTGTCGGTTACTGTGCAAGTGTGTGCATTGCAGGCTGGTTTGATTGTGAGAGTGAGGAGGCTGTTTTCCAAAGTTCACTGCTGTTTTTTGTTGTGATCGGCGTCGAGTTACGTTTATAAAAGTCTGAAAGTTTCATGATGCAACTGCAAACTGGCCGAAGTTAAAAGGAAAGCATAGCAAGGGGACACTCACCCACGGGTGTGGATTTATGTTATTTTGTGATGGCCCTGCCCCCCCCCCCCCCCCAAGTTGACTTGGACTCCTCGATGTTGACTTCGTCCTAAATATGTTTGGCTAGCATGTAACAAAACCGTAGGTAGCAGTTGACAATCACACCAAGACCATCTTCTGGAATCCTTCCTCGAAGTGACATCGACGTGGAGGATGCAGCGGGGGTAGCTCGCCCGCGTAATCACACAATTATTTCCTCAAGCAGGAGGTAGCTTTAGACAATGGGGGTAGACTACTTTATGTTTCGCGTCCTTTGTTTTGTTTTGTCCGTCAAATGTAAGCCCGGGCATTGTTCTCCCTGTAGCCCAAACTATCGACATGACGTCGACGCCACTGATTCACCAGTCTCGTGGAGACTTTAATGCCAAGCGACATTCGGTCCTCTACGTGGTGGACTGACCTAACATTGTTTTGCTCGAAGTTGAAACCCGAATTGCTTCGTTGGAAGGTCTCAAAAACGACAATTTTGCTGGCTTCAACCGCATGAGAATTTGCTCCTTTTCGTGAGGTCTGAAACAGGTAGCTTGTGCTGCCTCGCTGGGCAGCATTGCGGGTTAGTCTATACTGCAGTGATAATTTCCCTCGGTGATCCGGTGCAATAGTCAGACATCAGCCCAAGTCCAAGTTCCGCCCGCTTGTGCATGGCAATCGACTGCAGATTCGGTCAGCGTCAGCGGCTGCGGCCGTCGGCGCGTTGTAATGTGTGAGGGGAACACCGCACTTGTGACCAGACCCGCTCCACAGCGGCGGAGGGCTGTACGTTCGACTTCACCGACTGCTCTCAGCTGTACCAGCTGCAGGCGAATGACAACGACATCTACATCGTCGGTCAGAATGAGCAGTTTCACATGGTGAGTCGTCGGAGGCTGCCTGTAGCGAGTCGGTCTCCACACCACACGGAGCTCGGCTCACCACCGACACCGTCGCTAGCCGAGCCATCGCGTTGCGCTCAGTACGTCGGCCTCTGTAGCCATCTGGATACATACATACATATATATATATATATATATATATATATATATATATATATACGCAGGGAATTCCTCAAAACCTCATTGATCTACGAATATTTGTATGATGCCGCACGCACGGGATCTGATGGTACTTATTGACAGCGTACTATTGGCACGGTATCTGACAGTATTTATTGGCGCCATACTATTGGCACGGTATCATGTCCGGTCATGTCGGAAATGGCCGCCTGTAAATTAGGTAGACTTTCGCATCGACTCGTCATGGCTCAACGTCCTGTCCTCGAAGGATGCGCCTGGCAGTAGTGGTATAGAAACAACATAGGTCATCTCCTGTGCCGAGTCTGCGTTTCTCACCCGGCGGCAGCTGTGTCCTGGTCTGTTGCTGACTGTCGGCACGGCGGCAGGTGTACTGCGAAAACAACATCACGGCGTCGGAGGGCGGCGGCTGGACGGGCCTGCTCCGTCAGAACGCCACCAGCCTGCGGGACACCAGCGAATGGCAGGGCACTGCTGATGCGACAGGCTTTGGCACGCTCAGTGAGAACTATTGGCTAGGTGAGTTTCGTGAAGGGCTGAAGCTGAGCCTTCCACGCGTGCCTCGATGTGAATGATCAACCTTGGCTGTGTGGTGCTGAAACTGCAAAAATAGCGTGATTAAAATATTTGCGCTCTTCGTCTCTGTTACAGCTAGACTTGCGTCAGTGTGCCTAGTTCAATTAGCTTGCCTGCAGTGCAAAACTATTTACAGACATATCCCACATGCGCGGTCGCAAAATCCAAAAACGCTGGCACGGTGCCGAGCTCGAACTCGGCCCACCCTCTGCCTCCGATCTGACTATGGGTTTGACCGATGTCAAAGTCCGAGGACGGCCTCTGCGTGTCACGGTTTGCCGTCTCACAGAGCCACCCGATTTGACTGGGTTTTGATCGGGTTGCCGCTCCCTTGTAAGATTACAGCTCAATTCGTCCGGAGCGGATGATGGGCGGAGGTTTTCTCACTTCGGTAATACGCACGATGGGCGAAAGGTTTTGAATTAATAACTTATCAAACATCATAGCAGATTGCAGACTCAAAACAGTCCCCTTTTTAATGCCTCTAATTTTACCACAGTCCCCTCCCTCGCCGGTGGCAGCATCCACAATATCACCCGTATGCTTTGCGGCTTTTACACTGCGTTTCCCAGGTTTACCCCAGCTTCGAGACAGACGGAAAGCAGGTGAAAGCCTGTAATAGACGCTATCCCAGCAAACACACCTGGCTCACTTTTTCAAGATTAGGTCCACACCTTTTAACTGGGGGATCTTTTATATTAACGCCCGCGTCAACCAGCGCTTGTTGCGTGAGCCCAGAGCACGGCAGCCGGTCGTGGGACTCTGTGTCAACAGCAGAAGTTTGCAAAGAAAGCTTCACACGGTGCATTGCTCTGCAGGGTTTATGCTTTCCGCTGATGTTACCTGACCTTTAGCGCGGCCGAGACCACCGGCCGCACACCATCTCCCAGTCAAGGGCGAATCGCCAGCGCCCCAGGCGGCTCGAACCCACCCCACCTCGGCTGGATTAATCGAAAGGCAGGCGCTCCAACCAACTGAGCTATCGGAACGGACGGCTGCTCCGACTGAAGCATGAGGCTGCAGTAACCACGCGTCATCGCACCCCGGTACGACGCCTTTGCATTTGTTTTATGTTAACCTCTGTCTCTCCAGGTACCGATTTAGTAAAGACGCTGACAACAACTACTGACATGACTCTTGTCATCCGAGCCAAAGTGAGTGACGGGAGCTGGAAGGTCGGACTCTTCAGAGGGTTCCAGCTGCCCAACAGTGGACTCCCCCAGGAGATGACCTACGTAGACGGAAACATCGGTGAGTCACATCCTCGAAATGCTCTTCGGTGTGCACTGATGAACGGTGGATGAAGTATTTGATGAGTTTTTTGCTGAAAATCTTACGGCGGCGTGCAGGCGCTGGCTCGCGTATAACATCGAGCACTGTTGCACCAGCCCTGTCAGCGGGCTGGGGGGCCTTCGCGGCACGCGCTGGCTCAGAGGGCGCTGCCTGAGCCTTTCGATGAGTACCTAAAGAATTACTGCGTCCTTGTGAGGCTGAAATGATTAGCACCTGACCTTTTAGCACTTTATGCATTCTGTGAGGATTTAAGGATCATTCTTTTGATATGCCACGAATGATGTGAAGTCATATCGACTGAATTTCGCGGTCAGAACTCAGATAACACGTCTTCCATGACACATGTGTTATAAAGGACCTTACCACATTAGTTTGCTCTAGATTATCGTAGCAAATGATAATGCGACGCAATGAAACACACTTGGAGACGGCGTAGGCAAAAACACGGAGGAGAGAGCCAAGGGCAACAGGAGCTGAGGCTCACTGCGCAAAGCAAGCGTCTATATTCAAGCCACAAAACCATCGCGCAGCGTCGTCCACCACGAGTTATACCATAAGCCACGGCTTACACATCGAGCACAGTGGTTTATGAGCAGGGTCTCACTCAAGGGACCTCGCAGCCAGCGCCTCCACTCGGACACGCCAGCGGGCGCCCCAGTTGCTCCTGTTCATGGGACCCAGTCGTATTTCGTACGCAAACAACCCTTTCGTCTCCTTCCCACGTTACAAGCCGGCTGTCGAAGATCGTGACGACGTCTATGACGATCTCCTCGTCTCCGGGAATGAGGAGATCTGGACGGAGCTGTGACGTCATTTGGTGCCTGGACGGAACTGTGACGTCATTTGGTGTGCAGAGCGCCGGCTGGGCTCAGTCCAGCGCTGGCCGATCTCGACCCTGGCCGTCTCGGTGCCGGCGGACCAGCTGATGCTGAGTCGGTCGGACACGTGCCGAGCCATAGACCGGAAGTGGCGGGTCGGCATCCAGTGAATGCATCAGGCGCTCTTGTCAGCCGATTCTCCGCGGCGGCTGACAGGGTCTGTTGTTTCAGGGCTGGAGCGCAATCAGTATGAGCAGGCAACCCTCGTCGGCAACTGTTCCGCCTACTGGTGGCACCAGGACTGCCAGGTGCGACTGAGGAACCCAGCGTTTTGATACTCTCTGCATCGCAGATGTTTTGTGATGTTCTGTCAGTGCCGTCTATAGGAACTCTCACAAACCATAAAAGTACTGATTGGGACCTTGCGTCTCACCGACGGTGTCATTACACACACACACACACACATATATATATATATATATATATATATATATATATATATATATATAATGTGTGTGTGTATTCTTGTTATATATATATATATATATATATATATATATATATATATATATATATATATATATAGGTGTCATGTGGGACGCGGTGGTGGCGCGATAGGGGTTTAAACCAGGTCCAGAGGCGAACGTCCTCGTCACCATGTCACCACCGCGCCCCAACTTTCACAAAGCGCGATGGTGGCCCGACGGTTTGAAGTGATGATATATAAAGATAGGAAAGCGGGAGTGTAATTTTTATTCAGCTGGGTTGACTTTCCCCCAGCTTAAGAAAGGTTGGCCAAATCCAAGAAGACATCCAGTTGGCCGCGGATTTTGTGGGTGGTGTCGTCAGTTCTCACAGCTTCGCCCCCCCATCCCGCCCCAACTCATTGAAATTTCACCCATCTAAGACATGTAAGTCGCATTTGTGCCGTTTGTTTTGCCCCTGACATTCTGTATGCAGGCACAGTCACACCTGCTAAAACATGGGAAATGGCCCCCTGTCGTTCAGGACATATCTGTATTTCAACCATTTTCAAACGATCAACAGCCAATTGCTCAAAGCTAGCAATGCCCAAATAAAGGGAAATAACGTAGATCGCGGAGTCGGTTCCACGCGTGGCGTGACGTGACGTGACATGCTAGAGGTCTCTTCGGATAAGACTTCCTTTACTTTATCCACTCGCCTGCCATGAGTCAGGCCCCCCCCCCCCTCACTGCTTATTTCATGTCAGGAGCACTCATCCGGTGCCCACGAATTTGCATTTTGCCGGCACTTTAGTTTAAATTATGGAAAAGTTGTTTGAAAGTGTACACTCAGCTTGCTCTTTCGCGCTGATGATTTAAAAGCATGGTGAACGGAGCTTTTTAAATCATGACTAAAATGAGTGCGTGCAGTGGTGCTGTTCAACTGTTGTCAGAGTATCTACCCGACATTTCAGAAGCGTCTTACACATACTCTTGCCTGTAGTTCCCCCCTAATTCTATCCAGCCCAACCCGTTACCTTTGGCATATGGGTACCTATATGTTTACTGGGGTTTACCGGGGTTATTCAGGTTTTCCTAGCCCGAGAAGTCTGGCACGTGTAATTTTGTGGATGGATAATTTGACGGGAAACTTGGTCAATCCAATCAAGCCGAGAGGCAAAAGCCAGTCAAGTGCGAAAACACACCACATTCGAAACACTGAAGCAAAGAAATAAAATCGCTTACAAGTTCTGCCAATCCTTCCCGTGCATGCATTTCCTAGTGGCTGCCTATAGCTACAGTTAGCGTAGTATGCACGCCTGGCCGAACTTCTCGGTGCGCTGGTGTGACCTGCCGAAAGGGAAAACGACACTCGGCAAGTAGTGTCGGCCCGCGATCTACGACCAGTGACATCACCTTGGTAACTTCGCGGACTGCTGAGCAATGAGAGCAATGAGAGCCAACAATGAGATGAGAATGCCAACAATGAGATGTGAATGAGAGCCAACAATGTGAATGAGAGCCAACAATGAGATGAGAACAATGAGAGCAATGAGAGCCAACAAACCGCCGGCACACAGCTCCTTTGGTACCGAGAAGGCAAAGCATTGTGACTTTTGAGATGAGAGCTGATGAGGCTGCTGCCACACCTGTTACACGGCTTTGCACCCGAGAAACAAGTAACCTTAACGTGTCATCCGCTAACACCACTCGGCTTCTTGTCGTTTGCAGACAACTTCGCTGGTCTTCGAGGAGTTGGAAATCAGCGTACGTCCCACGGAGAATGACACCGGTAGGTCTCCACGGAGGTCCTGTGGTCATCAGATGTGCCTCCAAGCGCTGGGTGGAGACTGAGATCCCGAGGTGTAGGTGTCCCCCCTCCCCCCTTCAGCTGCAGAGGCAGGGATGTCACCCGGGTGAACATGGAGCGGCCACCTCCCGACGTGGTGTTCCGACATGACACAGACACCTGCTGAAACTGGCGTCCTGACGTAACACAGACGCCTACCATTACTGACGTTCTGACGTAATACAGACACCTCTGAACACTGACGTTCTGACGTGATACAAACACCTCCAAACGCTGACGTTCTGACATAATACAAACACCTCCTAACACGGACGTTCTGACGTAATACGGACTTCTCCTGAAACTGGCACCATGAAGAGCACGACCGCCTCCTGACGCTGGCGCCCTGACAAGGCACGACTGCCTGCTGATGACGACCTCCCGACAAGACACTGACACTCCCTGATACTGCTGCCCTGACACAAAGAAGCCAGTTTCCGTGGGGAAGGGGGGGGGGGGAGAACGCTGTCTCCTGGAAATGCTGCCGTTTTTTATTTGGGGCGGCAAGATAGCGGGCTGGAAAAGGCGGGACGCAGGCACGAGTGTTCCCGATATATCTGTAAATGGATAGCGACGAGTTGGCCACGTTGGTTCTCCCTGCAGCCTGTGAACATGCCTCAGCGGTTTAAAAAGCATACCGAGCAGGATTGTGACATCAGCGTGTGGCGGGAGCTGACCACGAGTTGCATTCCATCTTAAGCAGACAACAGCATCGCTAAGCCCCTATAACACGTTTCCGTCAAGTTAATCAAGCTTGGTCAAAACTCATCGCGCGCTAGAGCGTTGGCTCAGAAGCGCTGGTCGAAACTCGACGAAATGGTCTGCTTTGAAATCGCCCTCACGTCAGTTCTGGGTATCTTGGAGGCTCGGGAACACTGAGAGTGCACGTGGCATGCATGTGGAGCTGCACTCGCTCAAGCTGATGGATGTCGGGCTCGCATTCGCCAACCGAAGTGAAAGCGTCGGACAATAGGCGCGCCATAAAACCTGCCACAACCGTATGAACCGGACTTTGTCGAGTTTATGGAAGTTGTATGTTTTATCGGAACCATCATACAGGCAGCGCCTATATACCCTGGCTTATCGCACTCATCAAGTGACCAGCTTGCACAACTATCTAGATGACGGGTGCTTGAAATGGGCTGGCGCGGAGGAAGCCATTCTGTTGTGCAAACTTCTTTGTTTTTGTACGGCACTTGACTGGCGTATTCAGCCTCAAAGTCGTTGCGCCACAGTGCCTGGCTGGCTATCATCCTGCCTCGGTGGAAAGTTTGGTTACTTACATCCTACTCGCGGCTTTTGAAGTGGTCGCACGGGCACCAACGCAAATAAAAACCGATTGCCGGATGATAATGTTGCTGGCACGCCAGCAAGCCGTCAACAGTAATGGGCACCCGGACATAGGCCAAGCAGGCAAGGGTTGATCCAGTGCCGCGCCATTCGCTGCTGATTGTTCGTTATAGTGTGCTGCACTGCGCGCTTTGCTGTTCTGACCGGACATCCATCAACCCCTACTACACTGGTGGCAAAGCAGACCGCTGTGCCAGCCGCTGGGCGCCTGCCGCGTGTCCCTCTCTTCCAGGAGTGTTTACCTGTTGGGGATGGGGCACGGGCAGGGGCAGCTGCTCGGCTGGAGTCTGCCATGGCCGTCCATAGCAGCGAAGCTCGCCCGCGGCGGGTACACCTCAGAACCCCTACGCGTCGCCGTGCACCTGCGCGCGCCGGAAACTCGTTTCGACTTGTCGCATCAGCACTTCCATCCTGACAGATTTTCCTTTGATACTAAACGTCACCGCGCATTGAGCGCTACCTCTTTGAAACCCTTCGTCCATGGGCCCAATGCAAGTCAGGCGGCGCGGTATGCCCGCAGGCAACACCGTTCTCGATGGTAGAGCGCTCGTGCTCTTTACTGCTGACATTCATAGTGTCCTCGTACCCTCCACCGATCCCGCCCGCAGCACTCCCGGTCACCATTGCTGTTGTTGGCAGTGCGCTCGTGTCCGCCTCTGTTTCCGTTCCTCGTCAACACGACATCGAGAGGGCTGCAAGTAACCTACCACACCAAGTACTGGCGGGCGCCGGGCGGCACAGTGTCGCTTCAGTGCTTGAGTGACACGCACGTCCTAGTTTGGAACGAAGAGCATGCCAACTTGGTAAGCTAGTAGTGGGACGGAAGATCGCCCCGAAGCGTAGCAGGTGGGATAAACCCCTTTTTGGAACGTGATTCCTCCATCACGTCACCATAGCGCTTTGACGAGGCTGTCGCGGAAGGCGCCTGCTGGTCGGCACGGGGCCATCCCCTCAAGAAGGGAGGCATGCATTTGTGATCTTGCGATCTTGTTTGCAATCTTTTTATGAGGAGTTCGCTCTTGTTGCTCTCCTAATGGAGACTTTGGATGGACGGTTTCGGCATCAGGTTTAAAGTACCTGCCCCGGTTGGCAGCAGTGCGTTTGGCTGCCGCAATCTTTTGTTGACGCAAGCGTTGTGCCTTCCAGCTGACTTCTACTGAAGGTGCCACGCAGTTGCAGCGTAGCCAGACATTCACCTGTGAAGGCCCCAGCATCAACAATGGAGACGATTACTGGTGGTCCCCCTCACAGCTTAACATCTCTTTGGGTCCCTTCTGCATCGGTAAGGTCCTGCTGTCAGCGGCGTCCCTTCGGGTCCCTTGTGCGTCGGTGAGGTCCTGCTGTGAGCGGCATCCCTTCGGGTCCCTCATGCGTCGGTAAGGTCCTGTTGTGAGCGGCATCCTTACGGGTCCCTTCTGCATCGGTAAGGTCCTGCTGTGAGCGGCATCCCTTCGGGTCCCTTGTGCGTCGGTGAGGTCCTGCTGTGAGCGGCATCCCTTCGGGTCCCTCATGCGTCGGTGAGGTCCTGCTGTGAGCGGCATCCCTTCGGGTCCCTTGTGCGTCGGTGAGGTCCTGCTGTGAGCGGCATCCCTTCGGGTCCCTCATGAGTCGGTAAGGTCCTGCTGTGAGTGGCATCCCTTAGGGCCCCTCATGCGTCGGTGAGGTCCTGCTGTGAGCGGACATCCTTACGGGTCCCTTCTGCATCGGTAAGGTCCTGCTGTGAGCGGCATCCCTTCGGGTCCCTTCTGCATCGGTAAGGTCCTGCTGTGAGCGGCATCCCTTCGGGTCCCTTGTGCGTCGGTGAGGTCCTGCTGTGAGCGGCATCCCTTAGGGTCCCTCATGCGTCGGTGAGGTCCTGTTGCGAGAAGAGCGCCCAGCCGACGGTAATCGCCAGCGATCAAAGGAAAAAAAATCAGCATCGGTCGCAAGCGCTCTAGCCCTACATTGCGACGGCAGAAATTCCGAACGTACTAAGGAGAGAAACGGAAACTGGTGATATCGCAACATATCGATGTTGGCAAATTTGTCACGAATAAAGAAGGAAAAGCAGTGCTTTAATAAGGGACTGTAACCTTTCATATCCGGCAATGATTGACGTCACGGAAATTTTAATAAAAACAATTGACTTTATGCTTATTGTGCTTAAAGATGGTTTTTATATGTCTCTCGTTTATAGTTTTGCATTTAACTGCCACTCACTTGAAGTTTGGCTGCCATAATTCTATCCTTCATGCAACTAACTCAGAGTAAGATTGTACAGAGCACATTTTCGTTTCCATGGAAACCAGAATACCTTGGATGCTATTACTTTGTGGCATTAATTTTGGTCGCAACGTTATAAACGAAAACGGCGTTACAATAAAGGTGCCACTAGATAGTAGTCATCTCTCATTTGACTCGTACTAATGGCGAATCTTGGCAGGAATGCTTCCCATAAAGAGAAAACTACTAACAAAATAAATGTACCCAGTACATCACCTGGGTATACCCCGACATAACTGAAAGAAAGCAATCAGTAGGCTTAATTCGTTAAGTCTAAATTTTGCATGTTCCGTTCAACGCCAAGTGTGGTTTTCGGCGGCTTCTTGCCACCTCGTAGTTCAGTCTGGTTAGCCCCAAATTGCAAAAGTTTGCTCTGACAACAGCAAAGTTTTGCTGCTGGTAACGCCCGCGCTTGACTATGGAGAATAGCATCGGGGCCTTTGCTTCAGCACCGTGCGAGGCTGGCTACGCATCGAACCTCAACATGACGCACCCCAAGTGCCTGAAGTACTTCGAGACGACGGCGGCGCAAGACCTTCGGCAGGCCACAGACTTCTGCCGCGAACGGGATGCCGCCCTCGCCAACCCGTTCAGCGACGAATTCGCGCTGGACGCCTTCATCGCCCTGGTTGACGGGGGGTCCGTGTTTACCGGCGTCGACCTGCGGTGAGTAGCCAGTGACGGACACCGCAGTCAGCCGGCTCGAACCAGCTGACCGGCTGATGGAATCTCGTGGCTTTTTCAGCTTGGTGGTGGAACCAAGAACCAGATGTCTGGTCGCACGTTTTTTTTATTATAACTGCCAGCGCCAGTGTGGAAGCTTTAAGCCTGCTCTTTAAGCAAACCACCATCTCTTTCGCTGTCACAGAGTGCACAGAACCTGCCACCAGACGAGTATTCATATTCTGTGCGTCATTTTAAGTGCAGAACATCGCAGCAGCACCCAATTGAAACATATGAGAATGTTTTAGCACACAATTTGCATGCAAATCACCGCACATTTACCATCGCCGCACGCAACGGGTGAAATTTTGTATCCGACCTCTGCCTGTGTAACCATCTGACAGCTATAGGCTAACTGAAACGGAAGTAGGTAGTCTCAGCATTTGTATTACAAGTTGTGTTTATATTGTAAATTGTGTTGACCAAGTGATCACATAAGGTGTCACCGGTCAGGTAAATACGGCATGTCACTTTGTTTGCACTTTTTACTCATAATGAGACCTGACGCGCCCGACTTGGTCCATATCACCTGTTTTCTCGGAAACCTTTTGAAAAGGTCAGAAGCTCGGCTCTAAGTAGCCTCTTCCGAAAGAGAAATGCAATTCGACTTCCCGCTTTTAGATTAATACTTCTCACTTAACTTGCGTTTCTAACATGTCTGTTATGTAGCGTTCGCACCACAGGAGCTGGCCAAAACATTGGTGAAATAAATCGTTCAAGCGCTTGTCACACTTTTTGGGGGGAAAAACGATTCAACTATGAGGACATTATCACGCAAATTCACGGAAACGCATCGCTTTGGCTCTGATTTATGCTAAGAGAGAACGCTACGGAGGAAGCCCTATCACACTTAGGACGCATCGAAGTATAGTTTGTCTTTGAGAAACATTGTTTTCTTGTATGCTCAGTTCGTTTCAAGGCTATATTTACGAAGCAGGTTTATCTTAACAACATATCATGTGGTCCAGTGACGCACATCTGAAAACGTCCAATGCCTTTTTTCGTCAGATGGGTTATGCTGCCGCTGTAACGAATAAAAATAAAGAAGAAAAGACGGTGCGGTTCGAAACACTAACCGTATGATTTGGACTAAGCAATGATTAAAATGACTTGTTTATCATATGTTGTTGGTGCTTCAGGGCAGACCCCTGTGCCATTATTAGGCATGGCTGGCCCTGAGGGCTACCGATTAATTTTTGTTTTTTGTTATCTGTTCCAAAGGCGGTACACTTCTTTCAAGCAACGCCATTGTCCTGCTCCCATGTCGCACATCTGCCATGTATCTGAGAGCTCCAAAGGCTGAAGAACGTGGGAAGCTATACAGTAGGCACCAAAACCTGTCGATTCTGGCCATTTTGGGGCAGGAAATATCAAGTGGTTTCGGACCAAAGTGTTCTCTTGCATCTTCCTGGGGGGGTGTCATCTTTCCAACAGAAGTTATCTTCAGTGCTCATCTAGCGCTAGATACTCATATCGGGGCAATGCCCCAGCGACTGTCGTGTCGGTACAGGACATGTTGAGCTCAGTGATCGTCCAACTGCTGTCGTGCCAGTATAGGACATGATGAGCTCAGTGATCGTCCGACCGCTGTTGTGCCAGTACAGGACATGATGAGCTCAGTGATCGTCCGACCGCTGTCGTGCCAGTACAGGACATGATGAGCTCAGTGAGCATCCGAACGCTGTCGTGCCAGTACAGGACATGATGAGCTCAGTGATTGTCCGAACGCTGTCGTGCCAGCACAGGACATGATGAGCTCAGTGATCGTCCGACCGCTGTCGTGCCAGTATAGGACATGATGAGCTCAGTGAGTGTCCGACCGCTGTCGTGCCAGTACAGGACATGTTGAGCTCAGTGAATGTCCGACCGCTGCTGTGCCAGTACAGGACATGATGAGCTTAGTGATTGTCCGACCGCTGTCGTGCCAGTACAGGACATGTTGAGCTCAGTGATTGTCCGACCGCTGTCGTGCCAGCACAGGACATGTTGAGTTCAGTGATTGTCCGACCGCTGTCGTGTCAGTACAGGACGTGATGAGCTCAATGAGTATCCGACCGCTGTCGTGCCAGTACAGAACATGATGAGCTCAGTGAGTGTCCGACTGCTGTCGTGCCAGTACAGGACATGATGAGTTCAGTGATTGTCCGAACGCTGTCGTGCCAGTACAGGACATGTTGAGCTCAGTGAATGTCCGACCGGGCGTATGACTAGCTTTCAGTTGAAACACACGGTCCGGGTCCGTCCAAGATCATGTCGGCTGTTGAAGGAGATAAAAGCCTCCACGAAACAACTCGTAATGTTCAGCAGCAAGCTTAGGTGGTTAACGTTCATTTAATGTTGGCCGTTCACATCTGTGTCTGCCTGTAGCAATCCCTCCTGGCCAACTATTGACGGACAGTGATGATCGTTGCGCACCTGCTGAAAAAAACAGAATCGCCCACATCATTTTGCTTTAACGCGCTGATGGAAGCGGGAGACACACCGACTATTTCTTACTGGGCATCGAGCTCCAGGGCCCTTAGACTGCTGATCCCGTTGAATGGTTAAGCCATTACAAGCAATACTGTCAATCAATAAGCAATACTCTTAATCTCAAATGACGTAAAAGCAATACAGCATTGCCTTAGCTGTCTTTGTGGACCCAGTCTTCAAGGATGTCTTGATGGTTTAATCGAGAAGAGAAAGCTAATCGCGGCGACATTCGATTATAGTTTCACCAATAATCCAGTAGCCGAGTGCAGCCGGTAACTAGTCGGCAATGTATAATTGAGCACGTCGGCAATTCACAGTTCAGCCAACAATCCCTCTTGTAATCGGGCTGACCTTTGAGATTAGCGCAACTGATGAGATCACTTCAGGCTGACTGCATGTCCCATGCGGGGATCATTCCTCTATGACGTCACCCTCAGCCCGCGCTCCGAGTCATGCCGCTCGACCCCAGCGGGGCGATTCAGTCATCAGCATAGGGTCTGCTAAGCGACGGCTCAGTCATGAGACCACCCACTGTCTAGCAGATCGCCACCAACTCGCTGGCACGAATACAGGTCTTCTGTGGTCCCCTGCTCCTGGGAGCAGGGCAGCAGACCATCTCCCCACCACCCGGTCATTGACGGCCGTCTGTTCCAGGCTGAGCCAAATCACCAGTCCAGATTGGGTGAACACCTCGCTTGTAGAGCTGGCCGCTCCGACTCTCACCCGCACAGACTGCATCACGTTCAGCAGCGGCAACTTCTCGCAGGCAGCCGTGCTTCCCGCGAACGCCGTCCACACGGGCGTCGTCTGTCAAAGCCGAGTGAGTGTTGAGCTCGGCGGCCAGCCACCGGCGGGTTACGGGTGCTTAGCGCCCGACGGCGTGGCAGCGCCGCTGTCCCGCGCCGGACGTCGCGCTCCAGCCGAGGGCGACCAGGCGCCACCGGTGTCGAGCTCGCCAGATCCAGAGGCCAGATCGCCGCTTGGAGTTCAGCTTTTTCTTTCATCTCTCTCCGTCTTGCGCCTGCAGAGCTGTATCTCGAGTTGATAGGTTTGCGGCCGTTGTAGCGCTTTCAACCCATGGCGCCCGAAACGACGTCCATTTTTTGACCCGAGGAGGGTGCGCGGTGACGGGCGGCGTTGGTGGCAGTGGTGATGGGCAGCGGTGATGGGCAGTGTGATGGACGGTGGTGATGGGCAGTGGTGACGAGCAGTGGTAACGGGCAGTGTGACGGGCAGTGGAGACGGCAGTGGACGGGCAGTGGTGACGGGCAGCGGTGACGGGCAGTGGGACGGGCAGTGGAGACGGGCATGACCTGCCGCCGCGAGTAGCGCAACTGTGCTCGAATTCACTGCCTACACACACTGAGCACACCGACAGCCGGACGCCCTGCAAGTTTACCACCGACAATGTGCTCCGCGTAGCACGCAGGCATGCTGTCTCCACTAACCTCTGGCCACCGTGTCAGAGACCCTCTTGGTCTGTCCGCGGCTCAGTCTCGCCATGACCTACTACCCGTAGGGACGTGTCCCGCACGGCTTCGAGACGCACCCGAACTGGGTTGCATCAACGAATTATAATCGCCAGTTTCTCCGGACGATGCAACCACGTCTTCTGCGCCAGCAGCGTCTCGTCGTTTCCGGGACTGAGTGGGGCCCTCGCTGCCCAGGACCTTGCGACATCAGCAGCGTGACCGACGGTGGGTGTCTGGCGCATCTGCCCTGCGGGCGCTTGCAGCGTGCTG
>NW_023597034.1:40033638-40068431 GCF_011947565.3 Pollicipes pollicipes | reverse complement strand
GGACAACCTGCTGAGACCAATTGTATCCCCACGCCTACCTATCAGCTGGCTATCATATCAGCGTTAAGTGCCATGATTGGACCCTACACACAGGCAGATTATAACTCAAAATCAACATGAGAGCTCGTTTACATTATCAAGTCTAGCAATCTCACTAATTAACTTGCTTCATTAGACGTATAATGTTTGTTCCCAAACATGCCTCTTAACTAAATGGTCCAAATTACACTAGGTGCTTTTACATTCACCCAATCTTTCCTCCACTGAAACTATCACGACCCTTCCTTGAAAGAAAATGTCCCGATACTGCACCACAAGGGGACTATTTCGCTGTCTAAGTGGAAATTTCTACTGTCAAGAAGATGGCGTGTAATGGGATCACTGTTCGGATGCCTGCTTGCCAATATGTACATGTGCCTGCGGCAGAACCATATCCTAAAAGCCTGAACCTCAAACCCCATAACTGCCGCGGATATTTCAACAGCATATTTGTTTAGGTCAGAGACGAGGCCCACCTCCACCGGCTGCAAACCGCTATGCAGCGGCAATCGTTTTACGCTTTGCAACTGACTAAGGCGTTGATAACTGTTTATCGATTCTTGACATCAATGTGGATGCGAGCAACGGATCGTTTGAGACGAAAGTGCACCGCAGGCCTGCCGATGCCGATAAATGCACGACCGCGGCTAGCGAATGCCCAAAGCAATACCGCACGGCCGTCGCCCGTCCGTTTGTAGGGCGCGCTCTAAAACATTGCTCCAGCATGTCCAGCGCACCCCACGAACTGGAACGATGCAAGCAACTGCTCATCAATAACGGCTACTCAAACGGCGCCATTGACCAACACGGGGGCGTGGAGTGCCGCGGTGCTCAGCGTGGGCAGTAGGATTTGGTGCTGAGGCCGGGCTGACCATGCTGAATATCAGTCTGATTCCAGGCAGCGATGGCGAGGTGTCATGGCGATCGTCCCAGCCGGACTCAACATACCGCTCCGTTTTCGCGTGGAAGCCGTCCGTAACCATGCTATCAGTGTAGGAGAGGCCTCGATCAAAGTGTGCAATCCCCCAGCTGAGCTGGTTACGTCTGCACATGGAAAAATCAGCCGTGGCATGCAGCAGAGCTGGTCCGAACACTGAGATCTGAGCTACGTTCACGTGCTCTGGCATGGAGTGGAGTCATCGAAGTTTGGCAAACGTTGCCCGGCTCCGAAGACAGAACAACACAAATACGGATGCTCGGTGGAGTACCGCATGTATTAAAGACATGGTCTAAGCACATCATATTTTTTGGCAAACATATTTTGCAAAAATTCCAAGTGCTTTGTATGTGGGAGTGTTTTTCTATTGACCGGTGATTTGTGCCATGCTAAAGCACAAGGAATATGCAGCTTTCTCCGTACTATAATATGCTTATATAGCCCTGACTAATGCGACAGATTATGGAGAAATTCTCAAATAACGGCGACAGAGCAGCTTTGCAAACTATGGCAAGGGTGATTCAGCGCCGCCGATGAATAACCTCGGTGCGATTCGCCGCGCGTGACTGCAAAGACAGCAGCAGCGGTGCAAGGTTTGCAGAGTACTATGAGGCCCTTCTAGTCGCACGACGCATCACTACCTCGCAACGGTCGGCATTAGCTGATACAGTGCCAGTTACGTGTGCGCGTAGGAGTCGTACAGAAGCGTTCGCGGCGTGCAATCCTGCAATAGGCCCCGCCCAACTTTGATCGCCGATCGACCCCTGCAAGCACCGCAGCTCGCGCGGCGCGGCCGTCGTCATGACAGGCACTGTGCACAGCTGTGACCGCCGACGGTGGTAAACCACTTAAGTCGCCGGACCTGTTTCCGGTCCAAGCAGTCCTAGACCGCCCCTCCGCCGCGCGGCGACGGCGTCAACACCGCAGGCCCGGCGCCAGGCCCGTATCGACAACAGGCATTACCGCACGGCGCCTGAGCGGCACAAGCTGGCCGGTCCGAGAGTGCACCGGCGCTCATCGGCGGCCGACCAGTCAGTCCGCCAGCGGTCCACGAAACACCCTGTCTGCGCTGTCTGCGCGCTGCAGACATTCGACGCACTCAGCGGCGTGCAATCTGGGTAATGGATGTAGACTGCGCTGGCTGGGTACTGTGTGGAGCAGCAGAGTCCATTTGCTTTCAAAGTGTTTGCGGACCAATTGAATGCGCCCACGGCCTGACGTTCGCTACAGCAAGAACGCGGGGTGCTGTGGGATGCATAAGCTTACACAAAGGTACATGGACCGGAGGTCATGAGCTGCACGGGCCCACGGCTGTGAGCTGAGCGGGCCGACAAAAGTGAACTGTTTGGTGCATGAGCGGAAGGTTACGAGGGCACTTAGTGGTAAGCTATGCGGACTTGGAGCTTGGGCTGTATGCTGGCGCTGATGTGCGCTGTAGTTTGTTTACAAGGTAGGTATGTGTTGCATGTTCCACAATAAATCACTCACGACGTTACAACTGCTTTTTGAGTGTCGTGGCCTCCAGCCCCAAAATGGCCCCAGCACAAGACATACACGGCACCTTTGGTCCCATGTTAACATCACAGGTCCGTAGGTGATCGGGTCCCAACCAGCACAAGACATACACAGTATCTTTGGTCCCATGTAGGATCACTGGTCTGCAGGTGATCGGGTCCCAACCAGCATAAGACATACACAGTGCCTTTGGTCCCATGTGAGAATCACTGGTTTGTAGGTGGTCGCATGCTAACCAGCACAAGACATACACAGTACCTTTGGTCCCCTGTGGGATCACTGGTCTGCAGGTGATCGGGTCCCAACCAGCGTAAGACATACACAGTGCCTTTGGTCCCATGTGAGAATCACTGGTTTGTAGGTGGTCGCATGCTAACCAGCACAAGACATACACAGTACCTTTGGTCCCATGTGAGAATCACTGGTTTGTAGGTGATCGGGTCCTATCCAGCATAAGACTACACAGTGCCGTTGGTCCCGTGTGGGATTACTGGTCTGCAGATGATCGGGTCCTAAAGAACATCTATTCTTCGCACTTGCGCTACTCTCAGTGTTCTTAATTGAGGCGGCTTTCCTATATCGTCACAAAGTTTGATGTTTTACAAATATGAACAACATATATCAGTTGTCTACCTGCTCATGAAAATGGCCAGCCGACTGTAAAACAGCGTCTGCCACTTGCGTGCTCATAATTGGCGGGCCGGGCGAGAGAAAGCATTCAAAGCAATCCTAGTGAACGTGAGTCGTTATAAATAAAAGTCTTGATGGAACCTGTGAACATAAGTCCATAAAGTCCTGATGGAACCTGTGAACATAAGTCCATAAAGTAACAGTGCTGCAGTAAGCCCACCTTACAGGGAGCGTTCAACGGTTGTATGGGAATTTGAACTCAAATACCCATCTTGAAGATCATCGGCGCAGTTCACAGCCATGCCCTTCTGAAGACCTAAGCCCCTCTTGTTTCTGAGTTACACGTCCGCGAAGATGTGCAGATCACTTCAGGTAGACTATTTCAAGGTCCCCCAGGCATTCATGATGTCATAATAACGTCATTCAAATCCTGCCATCCAACTAGCCGTGCGGTGATCAAGGTCAAGAAAAAGTTAGTGTCGAGTTGTTCACATTTGGCGTTGTTGACCACAATTTTGAAACATTACGGCAGTCAACTGGCTCTTAATCAATGTTGCGCGAGGTGCAGCGACGTAATCAAATGGGGGGGGGGGGGGGCGTATTGAGAGGAGGGTAGACTAGACAGCGAAATTGTGTTGTCTAGAGAAGTCTTTTCCACTTAAGAGCATATGAAAGTTTTAGGCAAGCCTTTTTCATCACATCTGATGTTTGCTTCAGTACCTTCAAATGTGGAATATTTCTTTTGATGAAGAATTTCTGTTTATAATGCTATTATATTGAATCAATATTGATCGAAGCATTCATGCGATCGGCTCCTATAAGGTGATTACTGTTCGTATTAAACAATCACATTTTCTTCCCTATTCTATAAACGGCCAGCGGTATTCGATTACCACAACGCCTTGTGCACATCAAGTTAGGAAGCATTTACTGACAGGTAATTTTATCAATCACCATATCAATATATAGTTATATTTACATATATATATATATATATATATATATATATATATATATATATCTACGTGTAATCATATATATATATATATATATATATATATAATCTTGCGTTTCAAAATTGAATCCGCAAGGGCTCCTAAACGCGAGTCATTTCTCGAAGCGCACATCGCATCTGGAAACGCGTCGCAACCTGGGTATGCTGCCCAAATTCGAAGAATGGCGTATAGCTTTGTTTAAAACAATCATCAAAGCTATTGAGTTTTTAAAAAGTCAGACTTGCTATATCTGGGGAATGCCACCGTTTGGTTTCCATTTATGTCACCATGGTACCATTTGCCACCGACTTTTATCATTTTGCAATGTCTTTACTCGCCCATTGAAAGCAATCAGCAGAGACTTCAAGAAAAAATACACCACTCGCCACCAGCGTTCAAATGTGCCACGTTTCCGGTTATGAATTCCGAAATAAGCAGTGGGAGGCACTGAAATCGCGCGGCTCAGCTAAAGGGCACAGTGTGTTGTTGGTGCAAGGTAGCATGGCGCTCGTGCGCTCCTAGATGACCGGACCATTAGAATCATGTGCTCTTAGAGGCGGAGCCATGTTAGCTGACAAACCACACATGTTTTGCGCAATTTTATATGTACCCCATATACCCCCAACCCCCATTATACATACCCCATAACAGTGCCTATTTCGTTAACTATTTTTACCACGATCAACTCCATCGGGATGGAGACTGGAACTGAGCCATAGGTCCTTGACGTGGAATCGGAGTCCACTCAAACCCGCGATTTTCTTCTCGAAGACAGAGGTAATACCAACCTTGGAAACCAGAGTCCGCACATCTTCTGCTAGGGCAGGATCCAGCACAAGTCTGGATGCATGATGCAGCAGCAGGCGGCACCCATGTAACGGTATCAGGCAGTGTCCGACAGCAGCAGCCTGTGCCGTAGCACACACCAGCCCGCGCGTCAGCAGAAAAGGTCGACAGTGGCCTGCGGAAGCAGCGGGCTTGGTCTGCGCGAGCAGAAACTAGCATCCTACAGCTGTGGCACGTTGCACCCTGCAGCAGCAGCAGCAGCAGCTGTCACAGCAGCTTAGGGGTCAGTGCCTCCCAGAGGCGGCCAATGGCGGCCGGTGTTTGGCGTCTCCCGGAGAGACGGCGACGCGGCCGACCGGCGCCGCTGGTGGGGCCTCACTCGGCGTCTCCAGCTGCCAGCGGTAGGCCGACGGCCGCACCATGCAGCCGCCCTGGTCCGCCTCGCTGCCGACGCTGCTGCTGATTGCCGTCAGCCTCCACGCCGGTGAGCTTCGGTGCCTCTGTCGCTGGGCCTCAGGGCGTCCCAGACGCATTATTAACAGACGGAGCGCGTGTTCTCCGTTCCAAGAGACAGATCAAAGGAGAGGTTCAGGAACAGCTCGGGAACGGCAAGAGTGCCGACATTCTCGCCCGTACTAATGAGACCGAGGCGAGTCAGTTTTAATCTACGACTAACGAGAATGTTCAGGTTGAACTATTCAAAGAACCTGGAGAGTGAAGCCCGCAACGGGCGGGGTTCCGGACGTTCGTTCGGGATCCAGCACTAAACTTAGTCAGGGGGCTCGAGACGCTCAGGGATGTAAATTCAGTTAAGGGACCGGCTCAGAAAATCTCAGAAATATTCGAAGAAAGTCGATGACATCGGTTTGCGAGCTAGAAAATGAATGCAATTCCTCAACTTGACCGTTTCGAGGTTAAAATTACAAGCTTTGAAACGAGCGGTGGATGCAGTCGTTTGAACCCTATGGCTTCGTCGATTGACAAAGATTACTCAGCTTGCTGCAGTTGGTTTCGTTGTATAGACTTCAAAGCGATTGCCGGTACCGGATTAAGTGGTTGTCAGTTTCAAGATCGTAGCCCTAGATCACTGCTTCCGAATGACTTCAGAAATTGTATATACGTCATCGCTTGTAGCAAGCGATGAAGACCTTGAGCTCGAGGCTTTCGGCATAAGGTGTTGCGAATGCTCATGCTGAAACTAGTTGACCTTAACTATGCTAAGAGGCACTAGTTCCAGGAAGTTGGCAAGCAGTTGCTGTTCGTGGAGGGAAACCTCGGTGTTCAGAAGCTACGCTTATAGTCACGAGTAGCCCTCACTCTCGCTATGAGCATTTGTGTTAGCGGTGCATGCTGTCTTAGTCATTAGTGGTCGTGAGTTCCATCATAAGTTTAGTTACGCGTGCTAACTGTCTATGAGCTGTTAAGCATGGCTCATGCAGATAGTTTAGTACCCAACACCTCGCCTGATCGCTGCAGCCGGCACGGCAGCTCGCATGCATGCGATTGGCTTTGATGCAATTCATCGTGTTACATCCCATTTGAGTGAATCGTCGGTCCGGTACAATCAGATAACCACGCGGAACAAAGCCGGTTTTAAATGCACGTCATTTGTGGAGGTACGAAACCTTTTTGTCTTTTTATAAAACTTTTCCTGAAGTCGAATGGTGCGGAAGGCTCAAATGTGGACAGTCAATGTAGAAACGGACAATAGAAATGGGAAGATTTTTAGTGATGAGATAGCATGAATGCATCACGCCATTTAAGAATAAGATAATTACAACGCCTATGCATATATATATATATATATATATATATACATACATATATATAATATGTACATGCACATATATCATACACATCATTCAAATTTAACCAAGTGAGCTTTTGTGTAAGCAGAGGCTCGCATTAAGCAGCCTTGTAACATCAGAAAGATGCCACGCAAGCAAGCTCTTTGTTACAGGTGCTGAACTTTCACTTTGAAATCGTCCTTCCATTTATCCCCTTCTTACTCAGAATTAACCTCCTTGATTCGGAGCAACCCCCGTCTGTGAATGAATGGCATGTTGTCTGTGACGATGAATTGCATGTTGTCTGTGACGTTTACGCCGCCCATCATGGCATATGGCGGCGTAATCATGGCGTACGGCGGCGTACGGCCGCATGAACGATCGCCTGGACTATCCGTCATAAGCCCGTCACGGCATCGGTCGGAAACTGAAGACTGCCACTAAGTGCACGTGCCAGTGTGTATGTTCTATCAATGAACTGACGGTAAAAACACTCTCCGTTGTTGCAAAGACTATTCCGAGTGTCGGTTACTGTGCAAGTGTGTGCATTGCAGGCTGGTTTGATTGTGAGAGTGAGGAGGTTGTTTTCCAAAGTTCACTGCTGTTTTTTGTTGTGATCGGCGTCGAGTTACGTTTATAAAAGTCTTAAAGTTTCATGATGCAACTGCAAACTGGCCGAAGTTAAAAGGAAAGCAGAGCAAGGGGACACTCACCCACGGGTGTGGATTTATGTTATTTTGTGATGGCCCTGCCCCCCCCCCCCCCAAGTTGACTTGGACTCCTCGATGTTGACTTCGTCCTAAATATGTTTGGCTAGCATGTAACAAAACCGTAGGTAGCAGTTGACAATCACACCAAGACCATCTTCTGGAATCCTTCCTCGAAGTGACATCGACGTGGAGGATGCAGCGGGGTAGCTCGCCCGCGTAATCACACAATTATTTCCTCAAGCAGGAGGTAGCTTTAGACAATGGGGGTAGACTACTTTATGTTTCGCGTCCTTTGTTTTGTTTTGTCCGTCAAATGTAAGCCCGGGCATTGTTCTCCCTGTAGCCCAAACTATCGACATGACGTCGACGCCACTGATTCACCAGTCTCGTGGAGACTTTAATGCCAAGCGACATTCGGTCCTCTACGTGGTGGACTGACCTAACATTGTTTTGCTCGAAGTTGAAACCCGAATTGCTTCGTTGGAAGGTCTCAAAGACGACAATTTTGGTGGTTTTAACCGCGTGAGAATTTGCTCCTTTTCGTGAGGTCTGAAACAGGTAGCTTGTGCTGCCTCGCTGGGCAGCATTGCAGGTTAGTCTATACTGCAGCGATAATTTCCCTCGGTGATCCGGTGCAATAGTCAGACATCAGCCCAAGTCCAAGTTCCGCCCGCTTATGCATGGCAATCGACTGCAGATTCGGTCAGCGTCAGCGGCTGCGGCCGTTGGCGCGTTGTAATGTGTGGGGGGAACACCGCACTTGTGACCAGACCCGCTCCACAGCGGCGGAGGGCTGTACGTTCGACTTCACCGACTGCTCTCAGCTGTACCAGCTGCAGGCGAATGACAACGACATCTACATCGTCGGTCAGAATGAGCAGTTTCACATGGTGAGTCGTCGGAGGCTGCCTGTAGCGAGTCGGTCTCCACACCACACGGAGCTCGGCTCACCACCGACACCGTCGCTAGCCGAGCCATCGCGTTGCGCTCAGTACGTCGGTCTCTGTAGCCATCTGGATACATACATATATATATATATATATATATATATATATATACGCAGGGAATTCCTCAAAACCTCATTGATCTACGAATATTTGTATGATGCCGCACGCACGGGATCTGATGGTACTTATTGACAGCGTACTATTGGCACGGTATCTGACAGTATTTATTGGCGCCATGCTATTGGCACGGTATCATGTCCGGTCATGTCGGAAATGGCCGCCTGTAAATTAGGTAGACTTTCGCATCGACTCATGGCTCAACGTCCTGTCCTCGAAGGATGCGCCTGGCAGTAGTGGTATAGAAACAACATGGGTCATCTCCTGTGCCGAGTCTGCGTTTCTCGCCCGGCGGCAGCTGTGTCCTGGCCGGTTGCTGACTGTCGGCACGGCGGCAGGTGTACTGCGAAAACAACATCACGGCGTCGGAGGGCGGCGGCTGGACGGGCCTGCTCCGTCAGAACGCCACCAGCCTGCGGGACACCAGCGAATGGCAGGGCACTGCTGATGCGACAGGCTTTGGCACGCTCAGTGAGAACTATTGGCTAGGTGAGTTTCGTGAAGGGCTGAAGCTGAGCCTTCCACGCGTGCCTCGATGTGAATGATCAACCTTGGCTGTGTGGTGCTGAAACTGCAAAAATAGCGTGATTAAAATATTTGCGCTCTTCGTCTCTGTTACAGCTAGACTTGCGTCAGTGTGCCTAGTTCAATTAGCTTGCCTGCAGTGCAAAACTATTTACAGATATATCCCACATGCGCGGTCGCAAAATCCAAAAACGCTGGCACGGTGCCGAGCTCGAACTCGGCCCACCCTCTGCCTTCGATCTGACTATGGGTTTGACCGATGTCAAAGTCCGAGGACGGCCCTTGCGTGTCACGGTTTGCCGTCTCACAGAGCCACCCGATTTGACTGGGTTTTGATCGGGTTGCCGCTCCCTTGTAAGATTGCAGCCCAATTCGTCCGGAGTGAATGATAGGCGGAGGTTTTCTCACTTCGGTAATACGCACGATGGGCGAAAGGTTTTGAATTAATAACTTATCAAACATCATAGCAGGTTGCAGACTCAAAACAGTCCCCTTTTTAATGCCTCTAATTTTACCACAGTCCCCTCCCTCGCCGGTGGCAGCATTCACAATATCACCCGTATGCTTTGCGGCTTTGACACTGCGTTTCCCAGGCTTACCCAGCTTCAAGACAGACGGAAAGCAGGTGAAAACCTATAATAGACGCTATCCCAGCAAACACACCTGGCTCACTTTTTCAAGATTAGGTCCACACCTTTTGACTGGGGGATCTTTTATATTAACGCCCGCGCCAACCAGCGCTTGTTGCGTGAGCCCAGGGTACAGCAGCCGGTCGCGGGACTCCGTGTCAACAGCAGAAGTTTGCAAAGAAAGCCTCACACGGTGCATTGCTCAGCAGGGTTTATACTTTCCGCTGATGTTACCTGACCTTTGGCGCAGCCGAGACCACCGGCCGCACACCATCTCCCAGTCAAGGGCGAATCGCCAGCGCCTCAGGCGACTCGAACCCACCTCACTTCGGCTGGATTAATCGAAAGGCAGGCGCTCCAACCAATTGAGCTATCGAAACGGGCGGCTGCTCCGACTGAAAGATAAGGCTGTAGGAACCACGCATCATCGCACCCCGGTACGACGCCTTTGCATTTGTTTTATGTTGACCTCTGTCTCTCCAGGCACCGATTTAGTAAAGACGCTGACAGTAACTACTGACATGACTCTTGTCATCCGAGCCAAAGTGAGCGACGGGAGATGGAAGGTCGGGCTCTTCAGAGGGTTCCAGCTGCCCAACAGTGGGCTCCCCCAGGAGATGACCTACGTGGACGGAAACATCGGTGAGTCACATCCTCGAAATGCTCTTCGGTGTGCACTGATGAACGGTGGATGAAGTATTTGATGAGTTTTTTGCTGAAAATCTTACGGCGGCGTGCAGGCGCTGGCTCGCGTATAACATCGAGCACTGTTGCACCAGCCCTGTCAGCGGGCTGGGGGGCCTTCGCGGCACGCGCTGGCTCAGAGGGCGCTGCCTGAGCTTTTCGATGAGTACCTAAAGAATTACTGCGTCCTTGTGAGGCTGAAATGATTAGCACCTGACCTTTTAGCACTTTATGCATTCTGTGAGGATTTAAGGATCATTCTTTTGATATGCCACGAATGATGTGAAGTCATATCGACTGAATTTCGCGGTCAGAACTCAGATAACACGTCTTCCATGACACATGTGTTATAAAGGACCTTACCACATTAGTTTGCTCTAGATTATCGTAGCAAATGATAATGCGACGCAATGAAACACACTTGGAGACGGCGTAGGCAAAAACACGGAGGAGAGAGCCAAGGGCAACAGGAGCTGAGGCTCACTGCGCAAAGCAAGCGTCTATATTCAAGCCACAAAACCATCGCGCAGCGTCGTCCACCACGAGTTATACCATAAGCCACGGCTTACACATCGAGCACAGTGGTTTATGAGCAGGGTCTCACTCAAGGGACCTCGCAGCCAGCGCCTCCACTCGGACACGCCAGCGGGCGCCCCAGTTGCTCCTGTTCATGGGACCCAGTCATATTTCGTACGCAAACAACTCTTTCGTCTCCTTCCCACGTTACAAGCCGGCTGTCGAAGATCGTGACGACGTCTATGACGATCGCCTCGTCTCCGGGAATGAGGAGATCTGGACGGAGCTGTGACGTCATTTGGTGCCTGGACGAAACTGTGACGTCATTTGGTGTGCAGAGCGCCGGCTGGGCTCAGTCCAGCGCTGGCCGATCTCGACCCTGGCCGTCTCGGTGCCGGCGGACCAGCTGATGCTGAGTCGGTCGGACACGTGCCGAGCCATAGACCGGAAGTGGCGGGTCGGCATCCAGTGATTGCGTCAGGCGCTCGTGTCAGCCGATTCTCCGCGGCGGCTGACAGGGTATGCTGTTTCAGGGCTGGAGCGCAATCAGTATGAGCAGGCAACCCTCGTCGGCAACTGTTCCGCCTACTGGTGGCACCAGGACTGCCAGGTGCGACTGAGGAACCCAGCGTTTTGATACTCTCTGCATCGCAGATGTTTTGTGATGTTCTGTCAGTGCCGTCTATAGGAACTCTCACAAACCATAAAAGTACTGATTGGGACCTTGCGTCTCACCGACGGTGTCATCACACACACACACACATATATATATATAGATATATAGATATATATAGATATATATATATATATATATATATATATATATATGTAATGTGTGTGTGTGCATTCTTGTTATATATCACTATTTCATGCATTATTGTTATATATATATATATATATATATATATATATATATATATATATATATAGGTGTCATGTGGGACGCGGTGGTGGCGCGATAGGGGTTTAAACCAGGTCCAGAGGCGAACGTCCTCGTCACCATGTCACCACCGCGCCCCAACTTTCACAAAGCGCGATGGTGGCCCGACGGTTGAAGTGATGATATATAAAGATAGGAAAGCGGGAGTGTAATTTTTTATTCAGCTGGGGTGACTTTCCCCCAGCTTTAAGAAAGGTTGGCCAAATCCAAGTAGACATCCAGTTGGCCGCGGATTTTGTGGGTGGTGTCGTCAGTTCTCACAGCTTCGCCCCCCCATCCCGCCCCAACTCATTGAAATTTCACCCATCTAAGACATGTAAGTCGCATTTGTGCCGTTTGTTTTGCCCCTGACATTCTGTATGCAGGCACAGTCACACCTGCTAAAACATGGGAAATGGCCCCCTGTCGCTCAGGACATATCTGTATTTCAACCATTTTCAAACGATCAACAGCCAATTGCTCAAAGCTAGCAATGCCCAAATAAAGGGAAATAACGTAGATCGCGGAGTCGGTTCCACGCGTGGCGTGACGTGACGTGACATGCTAGAGGTCTCTTCGGATAAGACTTCCTTTACTTTATCCACTCGCCTGCCATGAGTCAGGCCCCCCCCCCCCCCTCACTGCTTATTTCATGTCAGGAGCACTCATCCGGTGCCCACGAACTTGCATTTTGCCGGCACTTTAGTTTAAATTATGGAAAAGTTGTTTGAAAGTGTACACTCAGCTTGCTCTTTCGCGCTGATGATTTAAAAGCATGGTGAACGGAGCTTTTTAAATCATGACTAAAATGAGTGCGTGCAGTAGTGCTGTTCAACTGTTGTCAGAGTATCTACCCGACATTTCAGAAGCGTCTTACACATACTCTTGCCTGTAGTTCCCCCCTAATTCTATCCAGCCCAACCCGTTACCTTTGGCATATGGGTACCTATATGTTTACTGGGGTTTACCGGGGTTATTCAGGTTTTCCTAGCCCGAGAAGTCTGGCACGTGTAATTTTGTGGATGGATAATTTGACGGGAGACTTGGCCAATCCAATCAAGCCGAGAGACAAAAGCCAGTCAAGTGCGAAAACACACTGCATTCGAAACACTGAAGCAAAGAAGTAAAATCGCTTACAAGTTCTGCCAATCCTTCCCGTGCATGCATTTCCTAGTGACTGCCTATAGCTACAGTTAGCGTGGTATGCACGCCTGGCCGAACTTCTCGGTGCGCTGGTGTGACCTGCCGAAAGGGAAACCGACTCTCGGCAAGTAGTGTCGGCCCGCGATCTACGACCAGTGACGTCACCTTGGTAACTTCGCGGACTGCTGAGCAATGAGAGCAATGAGAGCCAACAATGAGATGAGAATGCCAACAATGAGATGTGAATGAGAGCCAACAATGTGAATGAGAGCCAACAATGAGATGAGAACAATGAGAGCAATGAGAGCCAACAAACCGCCGGCACACAGCTCCTTTGGTGCCGAGAAGGCAAAGCATTGTGACTTTTGAGATGAGAGCTGATGAGGCTGCTGCCACACCTGTTACACGGCTTTGCACCCGAGAAACAAGTAACCTTAACGTGTCATCCGCTAACACCACTCGGCTTCTTGTCGTTTGCAGACAACTTCGCTGGTCTTCGAGGAGTTGGAAATCAGCGTACGTCCCACGGAGAATGACACCGGTAGGTCTCCACGGAGGTCCTGTGGTCATCAGATGTGCCTCCAAGCGCTGGGTGGAGACTGAGATCCCGAGGTGTAGGTGTCCCCCCTCCCCCCCCTTCAGCTGCAGAGGCAGGGATGTCACCCGGGTGAACATGGAGCGGCCACCTCCCGACGTGGTGTTCCGACATGACACAGACACCTGCTGAAACTGGCGTCCTGACGTAACACAGACGCCTACCATTACTGACGTTCTGACGTAATACAGACACCTCTGAACACTGACGTTCTGACGTGATACAAACACCTCCAAACGCTGACGTTCTGACATAATACAAACACCTCCTAACACGGACGTTCTGACGTAATACGGACTTCTCCTGAAACTGGCACCATGAAGAACACGACCGCCTCCTGACGCTGGCGCCCTGACAAGGCACGACTGCCTCCTGATGACGACCTCCCGACAAGACACTGACACTCCCTGATACTGCTGCCCTGACACAAAGAAGCCAGTTTCCGTGTGGAAGGGGGGGGGGGAGAGAACGCTGTCCCCTGGAAATGCTGCCGTTTTTTATTTGGGGCGGCAAGATAGCGGGCTGGAAAAGGCGGGACGCAGGCACGAGTGTTCCCGATATATCTGTAAATGGATAGCGACGAGTTGGCCACGTTAGTTCTCCCTGCAGCCTGTGAACATGCCTCAGCGGTTTAAAAAGCATACCGAGCAGGATTGTGACATCAGCGTGTGGCGGGAGCTGACCACGAGTTGCATTCCATCTTAAGCAGACAACAGCATCGCTAAACCCTTATAACACGTTTTCGTCAAGTTAATCAAGCTTGGTCAAAACTCATCGCGCGCTAGAGCGTTGGCTCAGAAGCGCTGGTCGAAACTCGACGAAATGGTCTGCTTTGAAATCGCCCTCACGTCAGTTCTGGGTATCTTGGAGGCTCGGGAACACTGAGAGTGCACGTGGCATGCATGTGGAGCTGCACTCGCTCAAGCTAATGGATGCCGGGCTCGCATTCGCCAACCGAAGTGAAGGCGTCGGACAATAGGCGCGCCATAAAACCTGCCACAACCGTATGAGCCGGACTTTGTCGAGTTTATGGAAGTTGTATGTTTTATCGGAACCATCATACAGGCAGCACCTATATACCCTGGCTTATCGCACTCATCAAGTGACCAGCTTGCACAACTATCTAGATGACGGGTGCTTGAAATGGGCTGGCGCGGAGGAAGCCATTCTGTTGTGCAAACTTCTTTGTTTTTGTACGGCACTTGACTGGCGTATTCAGCCCCAAAGTCGTTGCGCCACAGTGCCTGGCTGGCTATCATCCTGCCTGGGTGGAAAGTTTGGTTACTTACATCCTACTCGCGGCTTTTGAAGTGGTCGCACGGGCACCAACGCAAATAAAAACCGATTGCCGGATGATAATGTTGCTGGCACGCCAGCAAGCCGTCAACAGTAATGAGCACCCGGACATAGGCCAAGCAGGCAAGGGTTGATCCAGTGCCGCGCCATTCGCTGCTGATTGTTCGTTATAGTGTGCTGCACTGCGCGCTTTGCTGTTCTGACCGGACATCCATCAACCCCTACTACACTGGTGGCAAAGCAGACCGCTGTGCCAGCCGCTGGGCGCCTGCCGCGTGCCCCTCTTTTCCAGGAGCGTCTCCCTGTTGGGGGATGGGGGCACGGGCAGGGGCAGCTACTCGGCTGGCGTCTGCCGTGACCGTCCATAGCAGCGAAGCTCTCCCGCGGCGGCCCCTCAGAGCCCCTACGCGTCGCCGTGCACCTGCGCGCGCCGGAAACTCGTTTCGACTTGTCGCATCAGCACTTCCATCCTGACAGATTTTCCTTTGATGCTAAACGTCACCGCGCATTGAGCGCTACCTCTTTGAAACCCTTCGTCCATGGGCCCATTGCAAGTCAGGCGGCGGGGTATGCCCGCAGGCAACACCGTTCTCGATGGCGGAGCGCTCGTGCTCTTTACTGCTGACATTCATAGTGTCCTCGTACCCTCCACGGATCCCGCCCGCAGCACTTCCGGTCACCATTGCTGTTGTTGGCAGTGCGCTCGTGTCCGCCTCTGTTTCCGTTCCTCGTCAACACGACATCGAGAGGGCTGCAAGTAACCTACCACACCAAGTACTGGCGGGCGCCGGGCGGCACAGTGTCGCTTCAGTGCTTGAGTGACACGCACGTCCTAGTTTGGAACGAAGAGCATGCCAACTTGGTAAGCTAGTAGTGGGACGGAAGATCGCCCCGAAGCGTAGCAGGTGGGATAAACCCCTTTTTGGAACGTGATTCCTTTATCACGTCACCATAGCGCTTTGACGAGGCTGTCGCGGAAGGCGCCTGCCGGTCGGCACGGGGCCATCCCCTCAAGAAGGGAGGCATGCATTTGTGATCTTGCGATCTTGTTTGCAATCTTTTTATGAGGAGTTCGCTCTTGTTGCTCTCCTAATGGAGACTTTGGATGGACGGTTTCGGCATCAGGTTTAAAGTACCTGCCCCGGTTGGCAGCAGTGCGTTTGGCTGCCGCAATCTTTTGTTGACGCAAGCGTTGTGCCTTCCAGCTGACTTCTACTGAAGGTGCCACGCAGTTGCAGCGTAGCCAGACATTCACCTGTGAAGGCCCCAGCATCAACAATGGAGACGATTACTGGTGGTCCCCCTCACAGCTTAACATCTCTTTGGGTCCCTTCTGCATCGGTAAGGTCCTGCTGTCAGCGGCGTCCCTTCGGGTCCCTTGTGCGTCGGTGAGGTCCTGCTGTGAGCGGCATCCCTTCGGGTCCCTCATGCGTCGGTAAGGTCCTGTTGTGAGCGGCATCCTTACGGGTCCCTTCTGCATCGGTAAGGTCCTGCTGTGAGCGGCATCCCTTCGGGTCCCTTGTGCGTCGGTGAGGTCCTGCTGTGAGCGGCATCCCTTCGGGTCCCTCATGCGTCGGTGAGGTCCTGCTGTGAGCGGCATCCCTTCGGGTCCCTTGTGCGTCGGTGAGGTCCTGCTGTGAGCGGCATCCCTTCGGGTCCCTCATGAGTCGGTAAGGTCCTGCTGTGAGTGGCATCCCTTAGGGCCCCTCATGCGTCGGTGAGGTCCTGCTGTGAGCGGCATCCTTACGGGTCCCTTCTGCATCGGTAAGGTCCTGCTGTGAGCGGCATCCCTTCGGGTCCCTTCTGCATCGGTAAGGTCCTGCTGTGAGCGGCATC
Organism: Pollicipes pollicipes; assembly: GCF_011947565.3. Classification (NCBI taxonomy): domain Eukaryota; kingdom Metazoa; phylum Arthropoda; class Thecostraca; order Pollicipedomorpha; family Pollicipedidae; genus Pollicipes; species Pollicipes pollicipes. The sequence continues at coordinate 40,051,825 of NW_023597034.1, read as the reverse complement.
CCTTCGGGTCCCTTGTGCGTCGGTGAGGTCCTGCTGTGAGCGGCATCCCTTAGGGTCCCTCATGCGTCGGTGAGGTCCTGTTGCGAGAAGAGCGCCCAGCCGACGGTAATCGCCAGCGATCAAAGGAAAAAAAATCAGCATCGGTCGCAAGCGCTCTAGCCTAACATTGCGACGGCAGAAATTCCGAACGTACTAAGGAGAGAAACGGAAACTGGTGATATCGCAACATATCGATGTTGGCAAATTTGTCACGAATAAAGAAGGAAAAGCAGTGCTTTAATAAGGGACTGTAACCTTTCATATCCGGCAATGATTGACGTCACGGAAATTTTAATAAAAACAATTGACTTTATGCTTATTGTGCTTAAAGATGGTTTTATATGTCTCTCGTTTATAGTTTTGCATTTAACTGCCACTCACTTGAAGTTTGGCTGCCATAATTCTATCCTTCATGCAACTAACTCAGAGTAAGATTGTACAGAGCACATTTTCGTTTCCATGAAAACCAGAATACCTTGGATGCTATTACTTTGTGGCATTAATTTTGGTCGCAACGTTATAAACGAAAACGGCGTTACAATAAAGGTGCCACTAGATAGTAGTCATCTCTCATTTGACTCGTACTAATGGCGAATCTTGGCAGGAATGCTTCCCATAAAGAGAAAACTACTAACAAAATAAATGTACCCAGTACATCACCTGGGTATACCCCGACATAACTGAAAGAAAGCAATCAGTAGGCTTAATTCGTTAAGTCTAAATTTTGCATGTTCCGTTCAACGCCAAGTGTGGTTTTCGGCGGCTTCTTGCCACCTCGTAGTTCAGTCTGGTTAGCCCCAAATTGCAAAAGTTTGCTCTGACAACAGCAAAAGTTTTGCTGCTGGTAACGCCCGCGCTTGACTATGGAGAATAGCATCGGGGCCTTTGCTTCAGCACCGTGCGAGGCTGGCTACGCATCGAACCTCAACATGACGCACCCCAAGTGCCTGAAGTACTTCGAGACGACGGCGGCGCAAGACCTTCGGCAGGCCACAGACTTCTGCCGCGAACGGGATGCCGCCCTCGCCAACCCGTTCAGCGACGAATTCGCGCTGGACGCCTTCATCGCCCTGGTTGACGGGGGGTCCGTGTTTACCGGCGTCGACCTGCGGTGAGTAGCCAGTGACGGACACCGCAGTCAGCCGGCTCGAACCAGCTGACCGGCTGATGGAATCTCGTGGCTTTTTCAGCTTGGTGGTGGAACCAAGAACCAGATGTCTGGTCGCACGTTTTTTTTATTATAACTGCCAGCGCCAGTGTGGAAGCTTTAAGCCTGCTCTTTAAGCAAACCACCATCTCTTTCGCTGTCACAGAGTGCACAGAACCTGCCACCAGACGAGTATTCATATTCTGTGCGTCATTTTAAGTGCAGAACATCGCAGCAGCACCCAATTGAGACATATGAGAATGTTTTAGCACACAATTTGCATGCAAATCACCGCACATTTACCATCGCCGCACGCAACGGGTGAAATTTTGTATCCGACCTCTGCCTGTGTAACCATCTGACAGCTATAGGCTAACTGAAACGGAAGTAGGTAGTCTCAGCATTTGTATTACAAGTTGTGTTTATATTGTAAATTGTGTTGACCAAGTGATCACATAAGGTGTCACCGGTCAGGTAAATACGGCATGTCACTTTGTTTGCACTTTTTACTCATAATGAGACCTGACGCGCCCGACTTGGTCCATATCACCTGTTTTCTCGGAAACCTTTTGAAAAGGTCAGAAGCTCGGCTCTAAGTAGCCTCTTCCGAAAGAGAAATGCAATTCGACTTCCCGCTTTTAGATTAATACTTCTCACTTAACTTGCGTTTCTAACATGTCTGTTATGTAGCGTTCGCACCACAGGAGCTGGCCAAAACATTGGTGAAATAAATCGTTCAAGCGCTTGTCACACTTTTTGGGGGGAAAAACGATTCAACTATGAGGACATTATCACGCAAATTCACGGAAACGCATCGCTTTGGCTCTGATTTATGCTAAGAGAGAACGCTACGGAGGAAGCCCTATCACACTTAGGACGCATCGAAGTATAGTTTGTCTTTGAGAAACATTGTTTTCTTGTATGCTCAGTTCGTTGCAAGGCTATATTTACGAAGCAGGTTTATCTTAACAACATATCATGTGGTCCAGTGACGCACATCTGAAAACGTCCAATGCCTTTTTTCGTCAGATGGGTTATGCTGCCGCTGTAACGAATAAAAATAAAGAAGAAAAGACGGTGCGGTTCGAAACACTAACGGTATGATTTGGACTAAGCAATGATTAAAATGACTTGTTTATCATATGTTGTTGGTGCTTCAGGGCAGACCCCTGTGCCATTATTAGGCATGGCTGGCCCTGAGGGCTACCGATGATTTTTTTTTTGTCTGCTCCAAAGGCGGTACACTTCTTTCAAGCAAAGCCATTGTCTTGTTCCCATGTCACACATCTGCCATGTATCTGAGAGCTCCAAAAGCTGAAGAACGTGGGAAGCTATACAGTAGGCACCAAACCTGTCAATTCTGGCCATTTTGGGGCAGAAAATATTGAGTGGTTTCGGACTAAAGTGTTCTTTTGCATCTTTCCTGGGTGGGTGTCATCTTTCCAACAGAAGCTATCTTCAGTGCTCATCTAGCGCTAGATACTCGTATCGGGGCAATGCCCCAGCGACTGTCGTGCCAGTACAGGACACGATGAGCTCAGTGAGTGTCCGACCGCTGTCGTGCCAGTACAGGACACGATGAGCTCAGTGATTGTCCGAACGCTGTCGTGCCAGTACAGGACACGATGAGCTCAGTGATTGTCCGACCGCTGTCGTGTCAGTACAGGACATGATGAGCTCAGTGATTGTCCGAACGCTGTCGTGCCAGTACAGGACATGTTGAGCTCAGTGATTGTCCGAACGCTGTCGTGCTAGCACAGGACATGTTGAGCTCAGTGATTGTCCGACCGCTGTCGTGCCAGTACAGGACATGATAAGCTCATTGAGTGTCCGGCCGCTGTCGTGCCAGTACAGGACATGTTGAGCTCAGTGAATGTCCGACCGCTGCTGTGCCAGTACAGGACATGATGAGCTTAGTGATTGTCCGACCGCTGTCGTGCCAGTACAGGACATGTTGAGCTCAGTGATTGTCCGACCGCTGTCGTGCCAGCACAGGACATGTTGAGTTCAGTGATTGTCCGACCGCTGTCGTGTCAGTACAGGACGTGATGAGCTCAATGAGTATCCGACCGCTGTCGTGCCAGTACAGGACATGATGAGCTCAGTGAGTGTCCGACTGCTGTCGTGCCAGTACAGGACATGATGAGTTCAGTGATTGTCCGAACGCTGTCGTGCCAGTACAGGACATGTTGAGCTCAGTGAATGTCCGACCGGGCGTATGACTAGCTTTCAGTTGAAACACACGGTCCGGGTCCGTCCAAGATCATGTCGGCTGTTGAAGGAGATAAAAGCCTCCACGAAACAACTCGTAATGGTCAGCAGCAGGCTTAGGTGGTTAATGTTCATTTAATGTTGGCCATTCACATCTGTGTCTGCCTGTAGCAATCCCTCCTGGCCAACTATTGACGGAAAGTGATGATCGTTGCGCACCTGCTGAAAAAAATAGGTATAATCGCCCACATCATTTTGCTTTGAAGCGCTGATAGAAGCGAGAGACACACCGACTTTTTCTTACTGGGCATCGAGCTCCAGGGCCCTTAGACTGTTGATCCCGTTGAATGGTTAAGCCATTACAAGCAATACTGTCAATCAATAAGCAATACTCTTAATCTCAAATGACGTAAAAGCAATACGGCATTGCCTTAGCTGTCTTTGTGGACCCAGTCTTCAAGAATGTCTTGATGGTTTAATCGAGAAGAGAAAGCTAATCGCGGCGACATTCGATTATAGTTTCACCAATAATCCAATAGCCGAGTGCAGCCGGTAACTAGTCGGCAATGTATAATTCGGCACGTCGGCAATTCACAGTCCATCCAACAGTCCGTCTTGTAATCGGGCTAACATTTGAGATCAGCGCAATTGATGCGATCACTTCAGGCTGACTGCATGTCCCATGCGGGGATCATTCCTCTATGACGTCACCCTCAGCCCGCGCTCCGAGTCATGCCGCTCGACCCCAGCGGGGCGATTCAGTCATCAGCATAGGGTCTGCTAAGCGACGGCTCAGTCATGAGACCACCCACTGTCTAGCAGATCGCCACCAACTCGCTGGCACGAATACAGGTCTTCTGTGGTCCCCTGCTCCTGGGAGCAGGGCAGCAGACCATCTCCCCACCACCCGGTCATTGACGGCCGTCTGTTCCAGGCTGAGCCAAATCACCAGTCCAGATTGGGTGAACACCTCGCTTGTAGAGCTGGCCGCTCCGACTCTCACCCGCACAGACTGCATCACGTTCAGCAGCGGCAACTTCTCGCAGCAGCCGTGCTTCCCGCGAACGCCGTCCAACACCACGGGCGTCGTCTGTCAAAAGCCGAGTGAGTGTTGAGCTCGGCGGCCAGCCACCGGCGGGTTACGGGTGCTTAGCGCCCGACGGCGTGGCAGCGCCGCTGTCCCGCGCCGGACGTCGCGCTCCAGCCGAGGGCGACCAGGCGCCACCGGTGTCGAGCTCGCCAGATCCAGAGGCCAGATCGCCGCTTGGAGTTCAGCTTTTTCGTTCATCTCTCTCCGTCTTGCGCCTGCAGAGCTTGTATCTCCGAGTTGATAGGTTTGCGCGCCGTTTTAGTGCTTTCAACCCATGGCGCCGAAACGACGTCCATTTTTTGACCCGAGGAGGGTGCGCGGTGACGGGCGGCGTTGGTGGGCAGTGGTGATGGGCAGCGGTGATGGGCAGTGGTGATGGACGGTGGTGATGGGCAGTGGTGACGAGCAGTGGTAACGGGCAGTGGTGACGGGCAGTGGTGACGGGCAGTGGAGACGGGCAGTGGTGACGGGCAGTGGTAACGGGCAGTGGTGACGGGCAGTGGAGACGGGCAGTGACCTGCCGCCGCGAGTAGCGCAACTGTACTCGAATTCACTGCCTACACACACTGAGCACACCGACAGCCGGACGCCCTGCAAGTTTACCACCGACAATGTGCTCCGCGTAGCACGCAGGCATGCTGTCTCACTACCTCTGGCCACCGGTGTCAGAGACCCTCTGGTCTGTCCGCGGCTCAGTCTCGCCATGACCTACCCGTAGGGACGTGTCCGCACGGCTTCGAGACGCACCCGAACTGGGGTTGCATCAAGCGGAATTATATCGCCAGTTCTCCGGACGATGCCAACCACGTCTGCGCCAGCAGCGGCTCGTCGTTTCCGGGACTGAGTGGGGCCCTCGCTGCCCAGGACCTTGCGTACATCAGCAGCGTGAACCGACGGTGGGTGTCTGGCGCATCCTGCCCTGCGGGCGCTTGCAGCGTGCTGACCGACCCACGCACGCTCCCGTATGTTGTCAAAGCAACCGCACGTGCTGTTGAATGAGTGTCTGTAGCATTTGCACAGCCTGCCAAACCTCATAGAGCATAGCCTTTTAGACACCTTAAGTGGGTGGGGAGATGCATTCGCGCCGCCGGCGTGGAGATAATTTGGCTGACTAACCAGGCAAAATCCTCTCCACCCCGACCAGATGTGCTATATATTCTCCCACATCCTCCCTCACCCACAGCTGTTTCAACCCTGTTGTAATGTCGCTTTAGCCCCGTTATTTATAGCAGTGGCGTTGCTACACCTTCGTCGTATATCTTGTTTTATCTGGACGCAAAGTGACTTTAATCCGACGAGAGAAGTCGGAATTTGGGGCACGATAGGCGAGTTTACAATTCGGATCGGTTATTTCGTTGGCATCCGCATTCGAAATATCTTAGAAAAGCTCTCCCATGGAGTAATGAAGTGTGATCAAGATCCCGGGTCCCCGCGAGGTTTGGGACGAAGCAGATCACCAGCTGTGAACTGCGCCAGCGCATGGCCAGCCCGTGCATGGCTAGTGCACCTCCAGCCAGCTAACAGCGCGACGACACACGCGGCATCGGGAGTGACTCCAGCGGTGACTCCGTCACTCCCGATGCCGCGTACTGATCTCTGTGGTGCCTCACCCGTGACTCCAGCGGTGACTCGGTCACTCCCGGCGCCGCGTACTGATCTCTGTGGTGCCTCACCCGTGACTCCAGTGGTGACTCCAGCGGTGACTCCGTCACTCCCGACGCCGCGTGCTGATCTCTGTGGTGCCTCACCCGTGACTCCAGTGGTGACTCCGTCACTCCCGACGCCGCGTGCTGATCTCTGTGGGCCTCACCGTGACTCCAGCGGTGACTTCAGCGGTGACTCCGTCACCCCCCGGCGCCCGCGTGCTGATCTCTGTGGTGCCTCACCCAGTGACTCCAGCGGTGACATCCGTCACTCCCGACGCCGCGTGCTGATCTCTGTGGTGCCATCACCCGTGACTCCAGCGGTGACCTCCGTCACTCCTGACGCCGCGTGCTGATCTCTGTGGTGCCTCACCCGTGACTCCAGGCGGTGACCTCCAGCGGTGACTCCGTCACTCCCGGCGCCGCGTACTGATTTCTGTGGTGCCTCACCCGTGACTCAAGCGGTGACTCGGTCACTACCGGCGCCGCGTGCTGATCTCTGTGGTGCCTCACCCGTGACTCCAGTGGTGACTCCAGCGGTGACTCCGTCACTCCCGACGCCGCGTGCTGATCTCTGTGGTGCCTCACCCGTGACTCCAGCGGTGACTCCGTCACTCCCGACGCCGCGTGCTGATCTCTGTGGTGCCTCACCCGTGACTCCAGCGGTGACTCCGTCACTCCCGACGCCGCGTGCTGATCTCTGTGGTGCCTCACCCGTGACTCCAGCGGTGACAACGTGACCTGGCGGGACTCGGACGGCGAGGAACAGGCCGTGACGCTGTCCGCTGGGGCGTCTCCTGACAAGCAGTGCCTCATGGTCGTCCCGGGCGCCAACGGAGTGGACGTCCTGACAGCCGTCAGCTGCAGCTCATCCACAGCCGGGGTGCTCTCGGATCTCACCGATCCTGCGTCTTCGATTAATTCTACCATCGTTTGCGTTTACCCCCAGACACACAGGTACGTGGCGGGTGGGTGCTGGATATCACGCGCTGTAATTGGTACCGGCGAATTGATTTGTTTGTTATGTGTCAGATATTTAAAAGGTTTGCCGACGATTGAGATCCGTTCTCATTAAAACATAAGTTGCTGGGGATGTGAGGCATTGCCTATGATGCCAATCTAGTGAATGGGAAGCGCTTGCATTGACTGGAACTAAATTGAAGGGGGATCGGAAGAGACCCGGAGAGGGACTCGCTCTGCAATGATTCCCGACGTCGGAGGACTTGTATTTTTGTCCGTTGTGTCTCCTACGTGTGTAACGTCGACCGTACTGCTGACCCCTCCCCAGACTGCTACCCCGATCCGGTCGAGCACCCTCCACTGACTGCACTGCTGACCCCTCCCCAGACTGCTACCCCGATCCGCTCGAGCACCCTTCGCTGACTGCACTAATGGTCCCTTCCCATACTGCTGCTCCGATCTAGTCGAGCACCCTTCACTGACTGCACTGCTGACCCCTTCCCCATGCTGCTACTCCGATCTGGCCGAGCATCTTTCACTGACTGCACTGCTGACCCCTTCCCCATGCTGCTACTCCGATCTGGTCGAGCACCTGTCACTGACTGCACTAATGGCCCCTTCCCATACTGCTGCTCCGATCTGGTCGAGCACCTTTCACTGACTGCACTAATGACCCCTTCCCCATGCTGCTACTCCGATCTGGCTGAGCACCTTTCAATGACTGCACTAATGACCCCTTCCCAGACTGCTACTCTGATCCAATGGAGTACCCTCCGGTGGCTACGCCGGAACGCTACCTGAACAGAACCGTTGACGCCGCGTGTCCCACCGGGCTCATGTTCAGCAGCATCAACGAGAGTTACACCTCACAGCGCTGCCACGGCGCCCTGGGCAACTGGGTGCCGGCCGACCTTGGCCGCTGCGTCACCAGTGAGTGGGTCTCGCGCGCGGCCGAGCGCCACGGGTCGCATGGGCAGTGCGGAACGGGGATCAAAGCACGACTGTGTGACATGCCATAAACGGCGGGCTAGAAGTGCTGAGTACGGCGGCGATAACCGAGCGCGGACGACGGGCGGCGGGCAAAGGTTTGCCGCTGACGGGTGGCGCACGGTGGCGCGTCCGCCGCGGTCGCCGTCGTCGAGCAGTCACGTGACTGCGCCGGCCTCTTCACGGGGGAGCTAGAGTGGCCGGGTGGTGGCCCCTGACCAGGCCGCCGTCATGTCGGCAGAATGCGGGCCTCCGCCGGCCGCGCCGGCCAACGCCGTCATGATCAACAGCTCGCTGGCCGACAATCAGACCGAGTTCGTCTACAGCTGCTCGGAGGGACTGCGGACGGCGACCGGCGCGCTGCAGACGGTGCTGCTATGCACGGCCGAGGGGGTGTACGAGCCGGCGCAACCACCGCCCTGCGCCGGTGAGACCGACCGGCCGGCACCGCCCAGCAGTCGCCGGGTCAGCCGCCACGGCGCGGCGAACATAGCGGCGGAGTCTCCCAGTCAGAGCCCCTTTCTTCTTAAGCCAATGGAAGCCCATTCCCTACTTCGCGGAAAGCCCGTACCTTATCTATGACGTCACGACCCAAACCCATTCCCTTCTTGGTCAAAAGGCGACGTGGGTGCGTTTGTTTGCGAGTAAGTCGTCGGTGCCCATATAGCAGCGCATAGCAACGGTTGATACGCTGTTTGACAGTCTTGTATGGCCGGCAAACAGGCAGATCTCTATCTCATGTGAAAAATTTGACCAATAAGGATGTATTTGGTTACAGATCACTTGCCACTAGCTGTTCTTCGAATTAAATTCATGTGCGCAACCCCCGTCCGCTATACGTCTCCGTGGAGTTTGTCTCTGCTTCATCTTGCGCCCATATTTGGCACAAAGGCGCTCCCACTGCGTATATCTACGTCATCTCAGTGGGCGGAGCTTGGATCGTAAGCCAATGAGGAACTGGGCTCTGCTGGTTATACCGGCCTTGCACCGCCCACCGTCAGTGTTTGAGCCCTCGGCGTAAGGCTTGAGGTATGCTGCGGGCCTTGACGCAGGCGCCCCTTGCATTGTGTGTCCCGGTGGCTCAGCTGGTTAGACCGCCTACGTTCCGATCCACCCACCCGTGGCGGGGTGGGTCCGAGTCGCTTCAAGCATCCGATTTTCGGCCTTGGCAGGCATGGGCCGGTGGCCAGGGGCGCGCAAGGGCTTAGGTGACGTTAGAGGGCAGGATGAACCGTGCCGAGCATTGCAGCATATTAAACTTTCGGCACCAAATACTGCCGTTGACCTGGATCTGCGCTTTCGATGGCAGGGTTCAAGGCTCACGGAACAAACACTGCTTAGCGTGAGCTCTGACCCCAGAAATCCATTGATCCAAAAGGTTCGGATTAAATACTAGAAAAGGTTGCTTGCTGTGCATGTCGTGAACTGGACATTATGCAGCTTCCAAGCCAATCCTGGCTAAATAAATATTTGACATTGACCTACACCACACACAAGCTATTTCAGCCGTCAGAAATGCGAAAAAACCGCCTGTTGCTGTAGCCTGATCTGAGGAAAGATCTGTAGGCGTGGTGTCGGGGTCAGAGTCTTGCACGAAAGCAGTCTTGGATCCGTCTGTCTTAAACTCAACGGTCGACGTCATATTTGTCCAAGCTTCTTGTTTTGTCTCTTGTGCGTGTCAATCGGCGCTGGCCGATGGTTCCCATGCGTGACTATGTAGCATGTCGTTGGCGCGAAACCCAGTGCAATATGCAGCAAACATTATGTAAGTTGCTAAGTGCATTTGCGAGGAGCATTATGCACATAGATAAGGCAGTATTAATAGCCTTATTTATCGCAAAAATAGGAGAAGAAAGATAAAGATGCGTTGATTTTTCGGCAACATGCCATTATCGAAACGAATAGCAAAAGCCCGTAGCAAAGATCATAAACTCGATGTGCTGTAAAAAATCGGAGATCGCCACCAGAGCGACGAGCGTTGTCCGATCATTCCGCAGCGGAGTGCTGTCTGATCCCAATGACGTCATTTGTTTCGATCCCAGTGGCGTCATCTGTTCTGATACCAGTGACGGCATGACCCTGCAGAGTGCCTCGGTGAGCCGGACACCCAATACTTGATGACGTCAGACTGGGACGGCACAAGCCGCGCCCTAAACACCACCGTCCTCGTGCGGTGTGGCGCCAATGTCACCACGCCGGACGGATCCGCCAACCAGACCATCACGTGCGGAACCTCCGGCTGGCAGCCGGCCAACCTCCAGCCGTGTAACGGTCAGTGCTCGTGTGACGCCCGTGTGGCGGTCAGTGCTCGTTTCACGCCCGTGTGACGGGCAGTGCTCGTGGGACGCTCGTGGTACGGCTGGCCAGCACCCTCACTCGGTTCAGCGGTAAAACCCTGAGACTTCAGTGCTTCAACTCGTCACAACACGTGTCACAGTACCTGCGACGGCTAGCGATCTGGTTCGGTCCGGGGTATATCGCTGTGACGGACTGTGCTGAGGCTCGGCTTAACAGCACAACCATGCGAGAGTCAGTGCTCGAACTCGGTAACGTGGCACACTACTGTGACGGTCGGGGTCCCTACTCCCTGCAGCGTTACAGCCATGTGGGTAGGGGCATAGTTTTACCACATGAGTTCGGGGGGGGGGGGGGTCGGAACAGAGTGAGAAATGATCCAGCCTACGCCCAAAGTATGCCAACACACAGGTTTCTCCCCAGATCTAGCCAGTTGTCTTCCCAAAGTTAGGATGGCTGGAATCCAAGTCGAGGGGAGGGGAGGGGAATAAATCCCCCACCTCAACTGAATGGGAAGCTACACCTCTGCCCGCGGGGAGCAGCACTCTGCCCTGTGATGGTCAACACCCTAACCCGATAATACAGCACAACACTCTTGGTCAGCGCTTTCACCCACCGCGGCGGTATGACCCTGTGAAGGTCATACGCATGTAACCCTGTGAGGGTCATACCGGTCATATGATCTCGTGACGGTCAGCCATGTAACGCGGCGCGGCAGTTCGATCCCGCGACGTTTGCTACTCAGCAGTAACGCGATACGACGAGTAGGTTATGTCATATTCGGTACCCCGTTTCGGTACAGCGGTACAGATTACCGCCTCATGAAGGCCAGTTCTCTGACCCGGCACATCGGTGGGCCATGATGACCAGTGCATGGCTGAGGCCGGCACTGCAGCCAGGATTCGGTAAGTTCTCTGAAACGGTGCGGCGATTCGGCTCGGTATCGGTCAGAATCGCTTTGTGTGACGTTTGTACCAATGACGTTGGGAAATGGTGAGTCATCCATCATGTTTGCACCAGAAAAAAAAACAAGTTGACTCGCGGTTTTAGTTCATTACGTCGTACTGCTGGGGTTGTTTTTCTCGATTGGCTTTTGTTGATGAAAAGTGCGTCTAAACGGCACGCAATCGATGACTGTAATCACAGAATGTTCATTCAACTCAACAACATTCAACAAAGTTTTATAAACAAGTTTAAAGGAATTGCCCCTCTACAACTACTCCATTTTCCTTTTAAAAAAGACAGAGATTGTGGGGCACAAAACTCACGGTGTGGTAAGAATATAAGTACAGTAAGATACCCCTTCCAGAAAAAATAAAATGATGTCAGTGGCCTCCAAATTAATTGGTTTCACGAGCACCAAACTATTTTTTGTATGGCGTCGTTGCGCATCAATCGCTCGCGACGTCATTCTTGGCGGTCTCATAGTGAGGGCACAGGTTTCTGTGCTTTCGACGTGTTATGATTGTCTTAGTTGTCGAGATCCGGCAATTCGGGAATACAGTGATACATTGATACATTGTCTACTTAGGGAGCGAGTCTCACTGAAACTCGCAAAGTCGTTCCCTGCCCTGCCGTGGCAGCAAAAATCAACTTCGCAATACTTATAAATACAGAATTATTGCGGAACGAAACGGAACCATTGCCACGTTTGCAGGATGCACTTCGGTCATGGTGCCGCAAAAGCGTGGGCCAAAGCGATCACACTTTGACCCATGCCAAAGTGATCAGTGATCACAGCCGCAGTGCTGGTGCCGCTTGTGCGCACCGGCCACCTCTCGGCCCAATGGCAAAACAAAAACTGTGCACGAACATTACAATATTACGAGACGGCATCACTTCCCAAGAATGCAGCTTTAGGAATATACCGTTGGTGTGCCCAGGCACTGAAAGTTTCCAGACACGCATTATCCATGAAAGACTTGCGGTTCGTATTCTCACCTAATACTGATGGACTACCTGTCCGCACGTTTACAAGTGCAAGTTGAGGAGTGCGGGTCTGCTGTTTAATTGAGGGAAGCTGTAGGTCCATGTCGACTACGCACGTGGGCACGCTACCTTTAAAACGCACACGATCGGATGTGGGCACTCTGATGTTTAACCTGATGCTTCTTTGTGGTGTTTGGGACCATGCATGGAAACTTCAAATCAGTCTTAAAAATATTGCACACTTTTCTAACAATAACTGCAACTTAGGTTTTCAATTCAAAGTACCTCCGAACAAAACTGGAAGAAGAGGGCCGCATTCTCCTTGTGCAGGCGAAGTTTAAAAGGAGTATTGCCATGGAGCACGAATGTACCCACAAAAAGGCATACGAGCTACCCAGCAGAAGGACTGGTGGAAGATGGTTTGCTATTTTTAAATGCTTTGCCGAAAAAATGCTCGAGTGTTGAAAAGAACTTCTCATCAGGACATTGATTTCTTGCGGCCATGAGACATAGACCCGTGAACTCGCTGGCTTTGCTTGTTGTTGCCTTTCCTTTTTAATCTTGAGAGCCGTTAGGTTACAGCGTAGCTCCTGAACCAATCCAGAAGGGCCAGGCTCGGCCTGAAACATAGTAGCCAATTTCCACTCATTTACTAGGCTGCGTTGTAAAATATCCGATGTAAACGACGGCTTGCCCGCCCCATGTACAAAAAAGCAACGACATCTCCACAGCACATCGCTTTGATCTGAACCTGGTTTCAGAAAATTCTAGAACACGAATATACGCAGTTTTGATTTGCGTTTATGGACACAAAGGCCAAAAGCAACATAGTCCGACCGGCGCGTCCCATTTATCATTGACTTAATAATCGAGAGATCCAGTAAACTCGCTTCTATCCGGCTCGTATATTCACAAGACCCAAGCCAGAAATGCGCAATTTCGTATGTTTATATTATAAAACTAAGCTTTGGTGGCGTCTTTTCAACTCTCAACGCACCATCGGACTGTTGACTCGGGCCGTGTGGCGGTCCTCGGCCAGATCGCCTTCGCCGGCTCATTGCTCTGCGCTGTCCGCAGTGTGCGTGAACGAGCCCCAGCTACCACCAAACAGCTCCACTCAGATGGACATGAACAACACGCTGCTCGGCAGTCTCATCATCTTCAGCTGCCCAGCCGGCAAGGCGTTCAGCTGGGGCTACAACCTCACCAGCGCCATCTGCATGCCAGACGGCTGGTTCAGCTGCGAGCAGGACCTGGACTGCTCGCGTAAGGGGTCACCAGAGGACGGGATCAGCGCTGCACAAAAGCGGATGCGCATGATGAGCACGCTACGTGGCGCGTGTTGAAACGCCGTTTGCAGACTTCTAATGTGCAGTCAGCAGTTTTCGATTACAAGTTGCAAATAAGAGGGTTCCGCTGCTAGTCAGATGAATTGACGAGCCTCAGTTCAATGTTTCATTGAAGCCTCGTCAAGTACACGGCGATTCTAGAACGGACATACAACTCTCAAGCCTGGCAGTGTGACATGAGTTGCGATTTTGTCCGCTCTGGCCTCCTGACTTGTCTTGCCGACGCGACCTCGGCGCCAGCGTTTATCGCCCTGCTGTGGTCGTCCTCACGCGCTGACCCCACCATGACCTGCCGCAGTGTGCGTCGACGAGCCGCCGCCGGCCCTGGCCAACATGGAGCGCTCCTGGAATGGCACGGACCAGACGGCCAATTACACCTGCACAGGGGGGCTGACTACCAACGGCTCTAACACTACGCAGACCCTGATGTGCGAGCAACTCGGCTGGCCAGAAACCCTGCTCCCTTGCGACAGTGAGTGGTGCCTTGTTGAACTATCTCCTGCTCGCTGCGACAGTGAGTGGCGCCTTGTTGAACTATCTCCTGCTCGCTGCGACAGTGAGTGGCGCCTTGTTGAACTATCTCCTGCTCGCTGCGACAGTGAGTGGCGCTTTGTTGAACTATCTCCTGCTCGCTGCGACAGTAAATGGCGCCGTGTTGAACTATCTCCTGCTCCCTGTGGTGGGGTGTGACTGTTGGGCTATCTCCTGCTTCCTGGGACAGTTAGTGGTGCCCTTTTGAACTATCTCCTGCTGCCTTTCGACAGTGAGCAGAGCATGTTGAACTGTTTTCCGCTTCCGTGCTTCAGTGATTGGTGGTCGTTGCGTTTTGCTGTCCTAAAAAGTGATAAAGTATTGCGCGAGATATTTAATGCCTTACTCATAATTGAGCAGAAGGTCAGAATCTCGCACGCGACGTACGGCTGTAAGTTTACGAATTCTGTGTAGCATGACACAAAGAAGCTCAGTCCAGACAGCTCATTAATATTTTCGAACGGTACCCATTTCAGAGACATCAGTTTGTGTGCATTTGATACGTTGACGCGGCACGCGCGGTACAGGATCTGCAACAGCCGGGAAGACAGTTCTTCGATGCAGCCTTTCAAGTGTGTGTCGTACCTTGCTCGTGTCGCTCAGAGTCTGTGTCGCACCCTGCTCGTGTCGCTCAGAGTCTGTGTCGCACCCTGCTCGTGTCGCTCTGACGCTCTGGCGGCGGGCGTCTGTCTCAGCGTGTGAGGAGCCGAACGCCACGATGCCCGGATTCAACGTCAGCTGGAGCGGCCGGACTCTTGGCGAGGCGTCACTGGTGCTGGACTGTCCCGTCGGCAAGACCACCTCTAACCAGACCACTCAGCAGAACTTCACCTGCGGTGTCGGCGGCTGGGGGGTCGACGCGGCTCTGCCCTGTGACTGTACGTTCAGCATTGGGGAGCACTGGACGCGGCGTGCGCGGCGGTCACTGGAAAGGGGGAGGGTGCTCACCAATTATGATAGGGGACTCCGGCTCGCGTGAAAAGCCGCAGCGACTCTCAGTGCTCTCAGCGACCTCGGTGCGGCGTCCTGTCTCGATCCTGTCTTTTGTACGGCGCCCTGTCTCGGTCCCGACCTCTGCGCGGCCCCGGTCTCGGTCCCGGCCCCTGCACGGCCTCAGTCTCGGTCCCGGCCTCTGCACGGCCCCTGGCTCGGTCCCGCCTCTACACGGCCCCTGTCTCGGTCCCGACCTCCGTACGGCCCCTGTCTCAGTCCTGACCTCGGCACGGCCCCTGTCCCGGTCCCGACCTATGCGAGGCCCCTGCCTCGGTCCCGACCTCGGCACGACCCCTGTCTCGGTCCCGACCTCGGCACGACCCCTGTCTCGGTCCCGACCTCGGCACGACCCCTGTCCCGGTCCCGACCTCGGCACGACCCCTGTCTCGGTCCCGACCTCGGCACGACCCCTGTCCCGGTCCCGACCTCGGCACGACCCCTGTCTCGGTCCCGACCTCGGCACGACCCCTGTCCCGGTCCCGACCTCGGCACGACCCCTGCCTCGGTCCCGACCTCGGCACGACCCCTGCCTCGGTCCCGACCTCGGCACGACCCCTGCCTCGGTCCCGACCTCGGCACGACCCCTGTCCCGGTCCCGACCTCGGCACGACCCCTGCCTCGGTCCCGACCTCGGCATGACCCCTGTCCCGGTCCCGACCTCGGCACGACCCCTGTCTCGGTCCCGACCTCGGCGCGGCGGTGTGCTGAGAAGCGGGCGCCTCAGCTGCTGATCCCGGCCGGCAGGGTGCGCGGCGCCGGAAGGCCCGGCCCGACGCGCTCGCCGTCCCGCCGCCAGCGTCGGCGCGCCGCACCAGAAGCAGGGCGGTGTTCAACTGCTCGAACCGGCCGCACCTACAGCCGACGGACAGCTCACCTTCGCCGAGGCGTGTCAGGAGGATGGCTGGACCTTCACCACTAACTGCAGCCGTAGGTGCCACCCACCGCTCGAGTCGCGCACCGACGCGCCAACGCGCCCGGGCCGCAGTGAAGAAAAGATTCGTTCACTTAACACACGTGTTCGGTAATGAAGCATCGCAGTGTTTTACACTGATTGAATTAGTTTAGTTTAGTTTAGAATTAGAAGTTTCTGACTGTTGTAGTCTGACGCCAACCAGTGAGCATGCGCTGTGCTATCTTAAGAACGCCGATGAAAAGCCTCTATGCGTGAGCCACTCGTCGGTGCCAGCTGGCCTCTTCTGGTGGACTCGACGGCTGTCTATGTGCCCGGCAGTGTGTGAGGGCGAGCCACCGCCAGTGGGGCTTGCCACCGAGCGACACTGGAACGACAGCAGGGAGCTGGGCGCGATGGCCGTGTACACGTGCACCTCGCAGGCGAGCCTGGTCGTCATCTGCGGCGTTGGCGGCTGGAATTACACGGAAGACCCGTGCAACGCTCTGCCACGTGAGATGAAGCTGCTCACTAGCGCGGTGCTGTGAGGCGGCCTCTGTCTGTCTCCGGCCTGTGACAGTGAATGGCACGCCCGCTAAGCATGACTCACCCTCGTTGTTCTGCAAATTTGTCGGTTCGACAGCCGCGTGAATGAAGGCAAGTAAACAAACATCGTGGA
Source organism: Pollicipes pollicipes (assembly GCF_011947565.3). Taxonomy (NCBI): domain Eukaryota; kingdom Metazoa; phylum Arthropoda; class Thecostraca; order Pollicipedomorpha; family Pollicipedidae; genus Pollicipes; species Pollicipes pollicipes. Next base: position 40,035,083 of record NW_023597034.1, on the reverse strand, counting down.
CTGACTATGTAACCGCAGTCTGCAAGCGCGTTGAGCGACGGCAGACCGCTGTCCAACGCTCACATCCGATGCTGGCCCGTAGTCCACTGCCCGGCCCCGCCTGCGGCGCTCCTGAACGACTCCCAGCTGACGGATACCGGCGAGCAGACGGGAGCCAACCGCAACCTGACGTACAGCTGCCCCAACGGCGTCACCACCAACCTGTACTGCGACAACGGCACCTGGACGCCACCAGGCCTGCCGCCCTGCGCCTTCCCGGCCAGTGCGTGGGGCGGGGAGAGGGGGTGGGGTTGTGTACACCTATGTGCAGAGACTTGGGTGAGAGAGGACCAGAGATGGTAGGCATTGGAGACAAGTAGAATAAGACAAAAATCCTAGTCACGATAGCAGCAGCCTAACTGGCTGGTATAGCTGGCAAAAGAGTCGCAGACGGCTCCGCCTGAGGCCGTTACAATTGCACACAAACTCTGTTCGGACCGGCGGCCGGCGGCTTGATTTTAACTCGCGAACAGTTGGGGCTCAGTGACGCAATCTTCGTCTGTGTGTGCCTGAGAGGGTCGCTGTGTCAGGGCGTCAGCAGCCAGTGATCGCTGCGTGGCGCGCCGTCAGATGCCTGCCCAGACCCGCCGCCGGCGCCGGCCGGCGCCAACCTCACCGACAACCGGAGCGCTCGTCAGCGACCAGAGGAACGCCACCTACGACTGCGAGAACGGCATCGAAACCACGCTCTACTGCCAGAACGCCTCCTGGACACAGGGCATCGCTCTCTGCGTGCCAGGTGCGTTTACGGAGCGACATGGACGACAGGGTCCTTCGGTTTTTAGTTCGTACGTCCCTTAAAGACGCCTTTTCGTCAGGAACTGTGTAGCATATGTGTCGGGGCAGCGTAAGTGACCTCCAGCCCCGGTGCAAGTGTTGGCCGACAGTCGCTAGCTCTTCTGCAGCTGCAGTAGTTATCTAGTGACGGGAGAGTGCGCTCGCCGCGGAGCCAGTCCTTGCCTCACCGGGGATGTCCGAGAGAGTGTTGACCACCTGCGGCACGCCTGCAAGGCTGGGTGACCAGAGCGGCGTACAACATCCCGCGGGGCGCTGAGACCAAAGGTGACACTCCAACCTGCCCGCAGGCATATCTGAGTCTCCCGCCACCGCCGCGCCGGGAGTCCGGGTCACCGACACGGGCCCGGTGAACGGCTCAGACGGCCAACAGGAGCGCAACCGTCACCTACAGCTGCGCTGGCGGCGTCACCGACACGCTCACCTGGCGAGACGGCGCCTGGAGGCCCGAGCACGTCGTGCCCTGCGCCGACCGCAGAAGTGAGTTCCCGGCTCCCTGGAGGCCCGAACACGTCATGCCCGCGCCTGCCGCAGCAGTGAGTCCCGCTCGGGGTCCTGGAGGCCCGAGCACGTCGTGCCCTGCGCCGACCGCAGAAGTGAGTCCTGGGCCC
>NW_023597034.1:39956391-40032638 GCF_011947565.3 Pollicipes pollicipes | reverse complement strand
ACCGACCCACGCACGCTCCCGTATGTTGTCAAAGCAACCGCACGTGCTGTTGAATGAGTGTCTGTAGCATTTGCACAGCCTGCCAAACCTCATAGAGCATAGCCTTTTAGACACCTTAAGTGGGTGGGGAGATGCATTCGCGCCGCCGGCGTGGAGATAATTTGGCTGACTAACCAGGCAAAATCCTCTCCACCCCCGACCAGAGTGTGCTATATATTCTCCCACATCCTCCCTCACCCACAGCTGTTTCAAACCCTGTTGTAATGTCGCTTTAGCCCCGTTATTTATAGCAGTGGCGTTGCTACACCTTCGTCGTATATCTTGTTTTATCTGGACGCAAAGTGACTTTAATCCGAACGAGAGAAGTCGGAATTTGGGGCACGATAGGCGAGTTTACAATTCGGATCCGGTTATTTCGTTGGCATCCGCATTCGAAATATCTTAGAAAAAGCTCTCCCATGGAGTAATGAAGTGTGATCAAGATCCCGGGTCCCCGCGAGGTTTGGGACGAAGCAGATCACCAGCTGCGAACTGCACCAGCGCATGGCCAGCCCGTGCATGGCAAGTGCACCTCCAGCCAGCTAACAGCGCGACGACACACGCGGCATCGGGAGTGACTCCAGCGGTGACTCCGTCACTCCCGATGCCGCGTACTGATCTCTGTGGTGCCTCACCCGTGACTCCAGCGGTGACTCGGTCACTCCCGGCGCCGCGTACTGATCTCTGCGGTGCCTCACCCGTGACTCCAGCGGTGACTCGGTCACTCCCGGCGCCGCGTGCTGATCTCTGTGGTGCCTCACCCGTGACTCCAGCGGTGACTCCGTCACTCCCGGCGCCGCGTGCTGATCTCTGTGGTGCCTCACCCGTGACCCCAGTGGTGACTCCGTACTCCGTCACGCGCCGCGTGCTGATCTCTGTGGTGCCTCACCCGTGACTCAAGCGGTGACTCGGTCACTCCCGACCCGCGTGCTGATCTCTGTGGTGCCTCACCCGTGACTCCAGCGGTGACTCCGTCACTCCCGACGCCGCGTGCTGATCTCTGTGGTGCCTCACCCGTGACTCCAGCGGTGACTCCAGCGGTGACTCCGTCACTCCCGACGCCGCGTGCTGATCTCTGTGGTGCCTCACCCGTGACTCCAGCGGTGACTCCGGTCACTCCCGACGCCGCGTGCTGATCTCTGTGGTGCCTCACCCGTGACTCCAGGTGACTCCAGCGGTGACTCCGTCACTCCGACGCCGCGTGCTGATCTCTGTGGTGCCTCACCCGTGACTCCAGTGGTGACTCCGTCACTCCGACGCCGCGTGCTGATCTCTGTGGTGCCTCACCCGTGACTCCAGCGGTGACTCCGTCACTCCCGACGCCGCGTGCTGATCTCTGTGGTGCCTCACCCGTGACTCCAGCGGTGACAACGTGACCTGGCGGGACTCGGACGGCGAGGAACAGGCCGTGACGCTGTCCGCTGGGGCGTCTCCTGACAAGCAGTGCCTCATGGTCGTCCCGGGCGCCAACGGAGTGGACGTCCTGACAGCCGTCAGCTGCAGCTCATCCACAGCCGGGGTGCTCTCGGATCTCACCGATCCTGCGTCTTCGATTAATTCTACCATCGTTTGCGTTTACCCCAGACACACAGGTACGTGGCGGGTGGGTGCTGGATATCACGCGCTGTAATTGGTACCGGCGAATTGATTTGTTTGTTATGTGTCAGATATTTAAAAGGTTTGCCGACGATTGAGATCCGTTCTCATTAAAACATAAGTTGCTGGGGATGTGAGGCATTGCCTATGATGCCAATCTAGTGAATGGGAAGCGCTTGCATTGACTGGAACTAAATTGAAGGGGGATCGGAAGAGACCCGGAGAGGGACTCGCTCTGCAATGATTCCCGACGTCGGAGGACTTGTATTTTTGTCCGTTGTGTCTCCTACGTGTGTAACGTCGACCGTACTGCTGACCCCTCCCCAGACTGCTACCCCGATCCGGTCGAGCACCCTCCACTGACTGCACTGCTGACCCCTCCCCAGACTGCTACCCCCGATCCGCTCGAGCACCCTTCGCTGACTGCACTAATGGTCCCTTCCCATACTGCTGCTCCGATCTAGTCGAGCACCCTTCACTGACTGCACTGCTGACCCCTTCCCCATGCTGCTACTCCGATCTGGCCGAGCATCTTTCACTGACTGCACTGCTGACCCCTTCCCCATGCTGCTTCTCCGATCTGGTCGAGCACCTGCCACTGACTGCACTAATGGCCCCTTCCCATACTGCTGCTCCGATCTGGCTGAGCACCTTTCAATGACTGCACTAATGACCCCTTCCCAGACTGCTACTCTGATCCAATGGAGTACCCTCCGGTGGCTACGCCGGAACGCTACCTGAACAGAACCGTTGACGCCGCGTGTCCCACCGGGCTCATGTTCAGCAGCATCAACGAGAGTTACACCTCACAGCGCTGCCACGGCGCCCTGGGCAACTGGGTGCCGGCCGACCTTGGCCGCTGCGTCACCAGTGAGTGGGTCTCGCGCGCGGCCGAGCGCCACGGGTCGCATGGGCAGTGCGGAACGGGGATCAAAGCACGACTGTGTGACATGCCATAAACGGCGGGCTAGAAGTGCTGAGTACGGCGGCGATAACCGAGCGCGGACGACGGGCGGCGGGCGAAGGTTTGCCGCTGACGTGTGGCGCACAGTGGCGCGTCCGCCGCGGTCGCCGTCGTCGAGCAGTCACGTGACTGCGCCGGCCTCTTCACGGGGGAGCTAGAGTGGCCGGGTGGTGGCCCCTGACCAGGCCGCCGTCATGTCGGCAGAGTGCGGGCCTCCGCCGGCCGCGCCGGCCAACGCCGTCATGATCAACAGCTCGCTGGCCGACAATCAGACCGAGTTCGTCTACAGCTGCTCGGAGGGACTGCGGACGGCGACCGGCGCGCTGCAGACGGCGCTGCTATGCACGGCTGAGGGGGTGTACGAGCCGGCGCAGCCACCGCCCTGCGCCGGTGAGACCGACCGGCCGGCACCGCCCAGCAGTCGCCGGGTCAGCCGCCACGGCGCGGCGAACATAGCGGCGGAGTCTCCCAGTCAGAGCCCCTTTCTTCTTAAGCCAATGGAAGCCCATTCCCTACTTCGCGGAAAGCCCGTACCTTATCTATGACGTCACGACCCAAACCCATTCCCTTCTTGGTCAAGAGGCGACGTGGGTGCGTTTGTTTGCGAGTAAGTCGTCGGTGCCCATACGGCAGCGCATAGCAACGGTTGATACGCTGTTTGACAGTCTTGTATGGCCGGCAAACAGGCAGATCTCTATCTCATGTGAAAAATTTGACCAATAAGGATGTATTTGGTTACAGATCACTTGCCACTAGCTGTTCTTCGAATTAAATTCATGTGCGCAATCACCGTCCGCTATACGTCTCCGTGGAGTTTATCTCTGCTTATCTTGCGCCCATATTTGGCACAAAGGCGCTTCCACTGCGTATATGTACGTCATCTCAGTGGGCGGAGCTTGGATCGTAAGCCAATGAGGAACTGGGCTCTGCTGGTTATATCGGCCTTGCACCGCCCACCGTCAGTGTTTAGCCCTCGGCGCGAGGCTTGAGGTATGCTGCGGGCCTTGACGCAGGCGCCCCTTGCATTGTGTGTCCCGGTGGCTCAGCTGGTTAGACCGCCTACGTTCCGATCCACCCACCCGTGGCGGGGTGGGTCCGAGTCGCTTCAAGCATCCGATTTTCGGCCTTGGCAGGCATGGGCCGGTGGCCAGGGGCGCGCAAGGGCTTAGGTGACGTTAGAGGGCAGGATGAACCGTGCCGAGCATTGCAGCACATTCAACTTTCGGCACTAAATACTGCCGTTGACCTGGATCTGCGCTTTCGATGGCAGGGTTCGAGGCTCACAGAACAAGCATTGCTTAGCGTGAGCTCTGACCCCAGAAATCCATTGATCCAAAAGGTTCGGATTAAATACTAGAAAAGGTTGCTTGCTGTGCGTGTCGTGAGATGGACATTATGCAGCTTACAAACCAATCCTGGCTAAACAAATATTTGGCATTGACCTACACCACTCACAAGCTATTTCAGCGCTCAGAAATGCGAAAAAAGCCGCCTGTTGCTGTAGCCTGATCTGAGGAAAGATCTGTGGGCGTGGTGTCGGGGTCAGAGTCTTGCATGAAAGCAGTCTTGGATCCGTCTGTCTTAAACTCAACGGTTGACGTCATATTTGTCCAAGCTTCTTGTTTTGTCCCTTGTGCGTGTCAACCGGCGCTGGCCGATGGTTTCCATGCGTGACTATGTAGCATGTCGTTGGAGCGAAACCCAGTGCAATATGCAGCAAAAATTATATAAGCTGCTAAGTGCATTTGCGAGGAACATTATGCACATAGATAAGACAGTATTAATAGCCTTATTCATCGCAAAAATACGAGAAGAAAGATATTGATGCGTTGATATTTCGACAACATGCCATTATCGAAACGAATAGCAAAAGTCCGCAGCAAAGATAATAAACTGGATGTGCTGTAAAAAATCGGAAATCGCCACCAGAGCGACGAGCGTTGTCCGATCATTCCGCAGCGGAGTGCTGTCTGACCCCAATGGCGTCATTTGTTTCGATCCCAGTGGCGCCAGCTGTTCTGATACCAGTGACGGCATGACCCTGCAGAGTGCCTCGGTGAGCCGGACACCCAATACTTGATGACGTCAGACTGGGACGGCACAAGCCGCGCCCTAAACACCACCGTCCTCGTGCGGTGTGGCGCCAATGTCACCACGCCCGACGGATCCGCCAACCAGACCATCACGTGCGGAACCTCCGGCTGGCAGCCGGCCAACCTCCAGCCGTGTAACGGTCAGTGCTCGTGTGACGCCCGTGTGACGGTCAGTGCTCGTTTCACGCCCGTGTGACGGGCAGTGCTCGTGGGACGCTCGTGGTACGGCTGGCCAGCACCCTCACTCGGTTCAGCGGTAAAACCCTGAGACTTCAGTGCTCCAACTCGTCACAACACGTGTCACAATCCCTGCGACGGCTAGCGATCTGGTTCGGTCCGGGGTATATCGCTGTGACGGACTGTGCTGAGGCTCCGCTTAACAGCACAACCATGCGAGAGTCAGTGCTCGAACTCGGTAACGTGGCACGCTACTGTGACGGTCGGGGTCCCCACTCCCTGCAGCGTTACAGCCATGTGGGTAGGGGCATAGTTTTACCACATGAGTTCGGGGGGGGGGGGGGGGTCGGAACAGTGAGAAATGATCCAGCCTACGCCCAAAGTATGCCAACACACAGGTTTCTCCCCAGATCTAGCCAGTTGTCTTCCCAAAGTTAGGATGGCTGGAATCCAAGTCGAGGGGAGGGGAGGGGAATAAATCCCCCACCTCAACTGAATGGGAAGCTACACCTCTGCCCGCGGGGAGCAGCACTCTGCCCTGTGACGGTCAACACCCTAACTCGATAATACAGCACAACACTCTTGGTCAGCGCTTTCACCCACCGCGGCGGTATGACCCTGTGAAGGTCATATGCATGTAACCCAGTGAGGGTCATACCGGTCATATGATCCTGTGACGGTCAGCCATGTAACGCGGCGCGGCAGTTCGATCCCGCGACGTTTGCTACTCAGCAGTAACGCGATACGACGAGTAGGTTATGTCATATTCGGTACCCCGTTTCGGTACAGCGGTACAGATTACCGCCTCATGAAGGCCAGTTCTCTGACCCGGCACATCGGTGGGCCCGTGATGACCAGTGCATGGCTGAGGCCGGCACTGCAGCCAGGATTCGGTAAGTTCTCTGAAACGGTGCGGCGATTTAGCTCGGTATCGGTCAGAATCGCTTTGTGTGACGTTTGTACCAATGACGTTGGGAAATGGTGAGTCATCCACCATGTTTGCACCAGAAAAAAAAACAAGTTGACTTGCGGTTTTAGTTCATTACGTCGTACTGCTGGGGTTGTTTTTCTCGATTGGCTTTTGTTGATGAAAAGTGCGTCTAAACGGCACGCAATCGATGACTGTAATCACAGAAGGTTCATTCAACTCAACAGCATTCAACAAAGTTTTATAAACAAGTTTAAAGGAATTTCCCCTCTACAACTACTCCATTTTCCTTTTAAAAAAGACAGAGATTGTGGGACACAAAACTCACGGTGTGGAAAGAATATAAGTACAGTAAGATGCCCCTTCCAGAAAAATAAAATGATGTCAGTGGCCTCCAAATTAATTGGTTTCACGAACACCAAACTATCTTTTGTATGGCGTCGTTGCGCATCAATCGCTCGCGACGTCATTCTTGGCGGTCTCATAGTGAGGGCACAGGTTTCTGTGCTTTCGACGTGTTATGATTGTCTTAGTTGTCGAGATCCGGCAATTCGGGAATACAGTGATACATTGATACATTGTCTACTTAGGGAGCGAGTCTCACTGAAACTCGCAAAGTCGTTCCCTGCCCTGCCGTGACAGCAAAAATCAACTTCGCAATACTTATAAATACAGAATTATTGCGGAACGAAACGGAACCATTGCCACGTTTGCAGGATGCACTTCGGTCATGGTGCCGCAAAAGCGTGGGCCAAAGCGATCACACCTTGACCCATGCCACAGTGATCAGTGATCACAGCCGCAATGCTGGTGCCGCTTGTGCGCACCGGCCACCTATCGGCCCAATGGTAAAACAAAAACTGTGCACGAACCTTACAATATTTTGAGACGGCATCACTTTCTAAGAATGTAGCTTAAAGAAATATACCGTTGGTGTGCCCAGTCACTGAAAGTTTCCCGACACGCATTATCCATGAAAGACTTGCGGTGCGTATTCTCACCTAATACTGATGGACTACCTGTCCGCACGTTTACAAGTGCAAATTGAGGAGTGCGGGTCTGTTGTTTAATTGAGGGAAGCTGTAGGTCCATGCTGACTCAGTAAGTGGGCATGCCACCTTAAAGACGCACACGATCGGATGTGGGCACTACGTTTAATGTCATGTTTCTTCGTAGTGTTTAGTACCATGCATGGAAACTTCAGATCAGAGTCTTAAAAAAATTTGCACACTTTTCTAACACAACACCAACCGCAACTTAAGTTGTCAATTCAAAATATCCTCCAAACAAAACTGGAAGAAGAGGGCAGCATTCTCCTTGTGCTGACGAAGTTTAAAAAGAGTATTGCCATGGAGCACGAATGTACCCACAAAAAGGCATACGAGCTACCGATTAGAAAGGCTGGTGGAGGATGGTTTGACATTTTTTAATGTTTCGATAAAAAAGGCTCGAGTGCTGAAAGGAACTTTCCATCAGGACATTCACTTCTTGCGGCCATGGGATATAGGCCCGTGGACTCGCTGACTTTGCTTGTTGTTACCTTTCCTTTTTGATCTTAAGAGCCATAACTTTACAACATAGCTCCTGAACCAATCCAGGAGGGCCGGACTCGGCCTGAAACGTAGTGGCCAATTTCCACGCATCTATTAGACTGCGTTGTAAAATATACTATGACAACGACGGTTTGCTCGCCCCATGTACAAACAAGCAACGACATCTCCACAGCACATCGCTTTGATCTGAGCCTGGTTTCAGAAAATTCTAGAACACGGATACACGCAGTTTTGATTTGCGTCTATGGACACAAAGACCAAAAGCAACATGGTCCGGCCGGCGCGTCCCATTTATCGTTGACTTAATAATCGAGATATCCAGTAAACTCACTTTTTCCGGCCCGTATGTTTACAAGACCCAAGCCAGAAATGCGCAATTTCGTATTTTTATATTACAAAACTAAGCTTTGATGGCGTCTTTTCACCTCTCAACGCACCATCGGACCGTTGACTCGGTCCGTGTGGCGGTCCTCGGCCAGATCGCCTTCGTCGGCTCATTGCTCTGCGCTGTCCGCAGTGTGCGTGAACGAGCCCCAGCTACCACCAAACAGTTCCACTCAGATGGACATGAACAACACGCTGCTCGGCAGTCTCATCATCTTCAGCTGCCCAGCCGGCAAGGCGTTCAGCTGGGGCTACAACCTCACCAGCGCCATCTGCATGCCAGACGGCTGGTTCAGCTGCGAGCAGGACCTGGACTGCTCGCGTAAGGGGTCACCAGAGGACGGGATCAGCGCTGCACAAAAGCGGATGCGCATGATGAGCACGCTACGTGGCGCGTGTTGAAACGCCGTTTGCAGACTTCTAATGTGCAGTCAGCAGTTTTCGATTACAAGTTGCAAATAAGAGGGTTCCGCTGCTAGTCAGATGAATTGACGAGCCTCAGTTCAATGTTTCATTGAAGCCTCGTCAAGTACACGGCGATTCCAGAACGGACATGCAACTCTCAACCCTGGCAGTGTGACATGAGTTGCGATTTTGTCCGTTCTGGCCTCCTGACTTGTCTTGCCGACGCGACCTCGGCGCCAGCGTTTATCGCCCTGCTGTGGTCGTCCTCACGCGCTGACCCCACCATGACCTGCCGCAGTGTGCGTCGACGAGCACGCGCCGGCCCCTGGCCAACATGGAGAGCGCTCGGAGCGGCTCCTGGAATGGCACGGGACCAGACGGCCAATTACACCGTGCACAGGGGGGCTGACTACCAACGGCTTCTAACACTACGCAGACGCCTGATGTGCGAGTCACAACTCGGACTTGCCAGAAACCCGGCTCCCTTGCGACAGTGATGGTGCTTGGTGAACTATCTCCTGCTCGCGGCGACAGTGGAGTGGGGCGCTTGTTGACTATCTCCTGCTCGCTGCACAGTGAGTGGCGCCTTGTTGAACTATCTCCTGCTCGCTGCGACAGTGAGTGGCTCTGTTGTTGAACTATCATCCTGCTCGCTGCGACAGTACATGGGCGCCGTGTTTTGAACTATCTCCCTGCCTCCCTGTGGTGGGGTGTGACTGTTGGCTATCTCCTGCTTCCTGGGACAGTTGTGTTTAGTGGTGCCCTTTTGAACGATCCTACTGCTTGCCTTTCGACAGTGAGGCAGACATGTGTTGAACTGTTTCGCGCTTCTGTGCTTCAGTGATTGGTGGTCGTTGCGTTTTGCTGTCCTAAAAAGTGATAAAGTATTGCGCGAGATATTTAATGCCTTGCTCATAATTGAGCAGAAGGTCAGAATCTCGCACGCGACGTACGGCTGTAAGTTTACGAATTCTGTGTAGCATGACACAAAGAAGCTCAGTCCAGACAGCTCATTAATATTTTCGAACGGTACCCATTTCAGAGACATCAGTTTGTGTGCATTTGATACGTTGACGCGGCACGCGCGGTACAGGATCTGCAACAGTCGGGAAGACAGTTCTTCGATGCAGCCTTTCAAGTGTGTGTCGTACCTTGCTCGTGTCGCTCAGAGTCTGTGTCGCACCCTGCTCGTGTCGCTCTGACGCTCTGGCGGCGGGCGTCTGTCTCAGCGTGTGAGGAGCCGAACGCCACGATGCCCGGATTCAACGTCAGCTGGAGCGGCCGGACTCTTGGCGAGGCGTCACTGGTGCTGGACTGTCCCGTCGGCAAGACCACCTCTAACCAGACCACTCAGCAGAACTTCACCTGCGGTGTCGGCGGCTGGGGGGTCGACGCGGCTCTGCCCTGTGACTGTACGTTCAGCATTGGGGAGCACTGGACGCGGCGTGCGCGGCGGTCACTGGAAAGGGGGAGGGTGCTCACCAATTATGATAGGGGACTCCGGCTCGCGTGAAAAGTCGCAGCGACTCTCAGTGCTCTCAGCGACCTCGGTGCGGCGTCCTGTCTCGATCCTGTCTTTTGTACGGCGCCCTGTCTCGGTCCCGACCTCTGCGCGGCCCCGTCTCGGTCTTGCCCCTGCACGGCCTCAGTCTCGGTCCCGGCCTCTGCACGGCCCCTGTCTCGGTCCCGACCTCTGTACGACCCCTGTCTCAGTCCTGACCTCGGCACGGCCCCTGTCCCGGTCCCGACCTATGCGAGGCCCCTGCCTCGGTCCCGACCTCGGCACGACCCCTGTCTCGGTCCCGGCCTCGGCACGACCCCTGTCTCGGTCCCGACCTCGGCACGACCCCTGTCCCGGTCCCGACCTCGGCACGACCCCTGTCCCGGTCCCGACCTCGGCACGACCCCTGTCTCGGTCCCGACCTCGGCACGACCCCTGCCTCGGTCCCGACCTCGGCATGACTCCTGTCCCGGTCCCGACCTCGGCACGACCCCTGCCTCGGTCCCGACCTCGGCACGACCCCTGCCTCGGTCCCGACCTCGGCACGACCCCTGCCTCGGTCCCGACCTCGGCATGACCCCTGTCTCGGTCCCGGCCTCGGCGCGGCGGTGTGCTGAGAGCGGGCGCCTCAGCTGCTGATCTCCGGCCGGCAGGGTGCGCGGCGCCGGAGGCCCGGCCCGACGCGCTCGCCGTCCCCGCCGCCAGCGTCGGCGCGCCGCACCAGAAGCAGGCGGTGTTCAACTGCTCGACCGGCCTCACCACAGCCGACGGACAGCTCACCTTCGCCGAGACGTGTCAGGAGGATGGCTGGACCTTCACCACTAACTGCAGCCGTAGGTGCCACCCACCGCTCGAGTCGCGCACCGACGCGCCAACGCGCCGGCCGCAGTGAAGAAAAGATTCGTTCACTTAACACACGTGTTCGGTAATGAAGCATCGCAGTGTTTTACACTGATTGAATTAGTTTAGTTTAGTTTAGAATTAGAAGTTTCTGACTGTTGTAGTCTGACGCCAACCAGTGAGCATGCGCTGTGCTATCTTAAGAACGCCGATGAAAAGCCTCTATGCGTGAGCCACTCGTCGGTGCCAGCTGGCCTCTTCTGGTGGACTCGACGGCTGTCTATGTGCCCGGCAGTGTGTGAGGGCGAGCCACCGCCAGTGGGGCTTGCCACCGAGCGACACTGGAACGACAGCAGGGAGCTGGGCGCGATGGCCGTATACACGTGCACCTCGCAGGCGAGCCTGGTCGTCATCTGCGGCGTTGGCGGCTGGAATTACACGGAAGACCCGTGCAACGCTCTGCCACGTGAGATGAAGCTGCTCACTAGCGCGGTGCTGTGAGGCGGCCTCTGTCTGTCTCCGGCCTGTGACAGTGAATGGCACGCCCGCTAAGCATGACTCGCCCTCGTTGTTCTGCAAATTTGTCGGTTCGACAGCCGCGTGAATGAAGGCAAGTAAACAAACATCGTGGACTGACTATGTAACCGCAGTCTGCAAGCGCGTTGAGCGACGGCAGACCGCTGTCCAACGCTCACATCCGATGCTGGCCCGTAGTCCACTGCCCGGCCCCGCCTGCGGCGCTCCTGAACGACTCCCAGCTGACGGATACCGGCGAGCAGACGGGAGCCAACCGCAACCTGACGTACAGCTGCCCCAACGGCGTCACCACCAACCTGTACTGCGACAACGGCACCTGGACGCCACCAGGCCTGCCGCCCTGCGCCTTCCCGGCCAGTGCGTGGGGCGGGGAGAGGGGGTGGGGTTGTGTACACCTATGTGCAGAGACTTGGGTGAGAGAGGACCAGAGATGGTAGGCATTGGAGACAAGTAGAATAAGACAAAAATCCTAGTCACGATAGCAGCAGCCTAACTGGCTGGTATAGCTGGCAAAAGAGTCGCAGACGGCTCCGCCTGAGGCCGTTACAATTGCACACAAACTCTGTTCGGACCGGCGGCCGGCGGCTTGATTTTACTCGCGAACAGTTGGGGCTCAGTGACGCAATCTTCGTCTGTGTGTGCCTGAGAGGGTCGCTGTGTCAGGGCGTCAGCAGCCAGTGATCGCTGCGTGGCGCGCCGTCAGATGCCTGCCCAGACCCGCCGCCGGCGCCGGCCGGCGCCAACCTCACCGACACCGGAGCGCTCGTCAGCGACCAGAGGAACGCCACCTACGACTGCGAGAACGGCATCGAAACCACGCTCTACTGCCAGAACGCCTCCTGGACACAGGGCATCGCTCTCTGCGTGCCAGGTGCGTTTACGGAGCGACATGGACGACAGGGTCCTTCGGTTTTTAGTTCGTACGTCCCTTAAAGACGCCTTTTCGTCAGGAACTGTGTAGCATATGTGTCGGGCAGCGTAAGTGACCTCCAGCCCCGGTGCAAGTGTTGGCCGACAGTCGCTAGCTCTTCTGCAGCTGCAGTAGTTATCTAGTGACGGGAGAGTGCGCTCGCCGCGGAGCCAGTCCTTGCCTCACCGGGGATGTCCGAGAGAGTGTTGACCACTGCGGCACGCCTGCAAGGCTGGGTGACCAGAGCGGCGTACAACATCCGCGGGGCGCTGAGACCAAAGGTGACACTCCAACCTGCCCGCAGGCATATCTGAGTCTCCGCCACCGCCGCCGCCGGGAGTCCGGGTCACCGACACGGGCCCGGTGAACGGCTCAGACGGCCAACAGGAGCGCACCGTCACCTACAGCTGCGCTGGCGGCGTCACCGACACGCTCACCTGGCGAGACGGCGCCTGGAGGCCCGAGCACGTCGTGCCCTGCGCCGACCGCAGAAGTGAGTTCCCGGGCTCCCTGGAGGCCCGAACACGTCATGCCCCGCGCCTGCCGCAGCAGTGAGTCCCGCTCGGGGTCCTGGAGGCCCGAGCACGTCGTGCCCTGCGCCGACCGCAGAAGTGAGTCCTGGGCCCCCTGGAGGCCTGAGCACGTCATGCCCTGCGCCGACCGCAGCAGTGAGTTCCCGGGCTCCCTGGAGGCCCGAGCACGTCATGCCCCGCGCCTGCCGCAGCAGTGAGTCCCGCTCGGGGTCCTGGAGGCCGTAGCACGTCATGCCCTCCACCTTCCTCGTCAGTGAGTCCCCGCACCGACGGACCAGGCTCTGGTGTCCGCTGTAACCGCGCGGCCCGGGTTTGGGGGCTTCACAGCCAGGTTGGAAGAACCTGAGACTGGGGCTGAGCCTCGACCGAAGCCTTTGCACGGTAGTTGGGGATAACCTTGAAATAACCTTGCAATATCGGGGCGTCGGTGGATGTCTGTGCTTCCAGAGAAATGTGCACTTCTCGGCGATGTTCTTTTTTGCGGCTGCATTTTGAGTCCGTGCTGCGTTTAACTTGTGCCGAAACCAAACTTAGAAGTTGACTGGTGCAGTTGTGAAGCCCAATGGTCATCCGTTTAAGGAGCGTCCATATATTACGCTGCGCATTAAAAGGAGCAGGACTTTAACAGAACAGAACCGAGGCGTCACAAGAGGAACTGAAAAGGGTTTTGAGCAGGGTAATGTTACGCTCAGTGTAACAGCGAGCAGAGCAATGATACACTCAAGTGTGGTTGCAAATCATGTTAAGGTCTCCTGTAAGGTTTTACAATTTTATGCCGAACAACTTGATGCAACCCCTAAGAAAGGCTTTGAGCTCTTGCCTTTTCAGCTTTACGAGCTCTGTGCCCTTACGTTGACAGCTGTCGTTTGTCTATACACCACTGGTACTGGCTTATCGACATAACAAACTAACATAAGATATATCATCGATACACAACACTCCATGCTGTGCTTATGATCACGCGTAACAATATTAAGCAAGGTTGAGCAAAAATTTGCTAAGAATCAAAACAACGGAATCAAGTGCGTAGTGTAAACCTCTTGGCCCAGGGTCATGTTGCTCCAAGGTGCAACCTCGTCTACATCTGAGAATATCATTGAATATGTTTCACGTATTATCGGGAACTTTAAACAGCACTGAAGTTCAGGTCATAGCACAGGCTAGGTAAAGTGATATGATTATCGAAAGCTTTGCTTATTGCTGTCACAAGTGGACTAGTATTTAAAGGATGCTATTTAACTACCTGAATTTAAGTTTTTTGGAAAGGTGTAGGAATCGAAATATATATGGCCCATAACGAATGCGTCTGATTGGTAATGATGCAGGAAACACAGACCCAGCCATTCAGGGCTAATACCCTAAAGTTAATCCCTGCCAGCCCGGCCAGCCACTGACGGAATCCTTACTGAAAGTCATTCCGCTACAAGGTATGAGACCATAAAATGTTGAAAAGGAAACAAAACCTTTAAATGTACGTGCGTCAAATATCTGGATGATTCTGCAATGTTCACCAAGTCTATCCATATCTCAACAAATTATGGGGTTGCAGTTTTTGAATTTTGTCCTCAGAGTGACCTCGGCCATTACAGTGACCTGCATGGAAATTGCAAATTTTCCTCCGTGTACAAGAAAAGCTCATAAAAGTTGCATAATTGTTTGTCACTTTGTTCCGATATTTTTTAGCTAAGCCCCGGAAACACCAAAGGGAACAGACTTCCCCTCCCCCCAGGCCGAGCCGGGCTCAGATAGGTGTAATTCCGAATTGAAACTTCCAAAGATGTAATTCAACTGTATTAAAACACAGCTGCAACAGAAAATTGTTCAATTTGTTTTAAATTGTTAAAATTGTGATTGTGAATGAAATGTTTATGAATGAAAAAATGTTTAAATTGTGAAAATTGTTCAATGTTCATTTTGCTTTGTGCAAAATGTTTGAAAGTGCCAATGATCAGAAAAAATACGCAAACTTTCAGGACCGTCGTATTTAGTACGCATACTACAACGCAATATAAGTTTTAATCTTCCCGTGAAAAATGTTTGATGTCCATTAGCAATAATTAGTAATATATAGCATTAGTGTAATATACATTTGTGACACATACATAGATTGTTAGGCACTTACTGATGTACAAATGACTTTCTAATCGAGCCTGAAAGTTTAGGCGAGAAGGTGCAGAAGGCATTGAATATGCAAAGCCAGAATAACGGAGTACCCCCGAGCAGTTTTGGATGTCGTATCGTCGTGCTAGCATTTGTAGCAATGTATGTGAGGCAGCTCAATTACGGTAAAAACTGGGGATGGGCCCCTTAGTGAAGATCGGTGTAAGCGATATCTTCTCTTCTGCAGGAAGGTTGCCGGGATCGGGGCCTGCACTCTACTATCCGATGATAGGCGGGATGTGTCCCCTCCGTCCCCCAGTGGCGTCCGCCCCTACCTGCATAGAGGTTGCGATAGATCCTACGGGCATTTCTTCCATGTGTGTTTTCAGCTTAGCCTGTAATCACATTTGCGGCAAATGCTACTGCCAGCTGGACACGATGAGGTCTGTGTAGTGCTGATCGCACTAGCATGCACTTTCAACTTGGACTATTGTCTACACTAGCTATTGCCGTGCAAACCACGTGATCGCAGGAGCGGTATTGACCTATTTGAACAACTCGTCATCTGTAAACGACGTTTTCACGCATATATAATTTATGTACTTTACCTTTCTACAACTTTTTCGCAAACCTGACGTAGCGTCATAACCGAGGACACGCGGCATAAGCAGCAGACCTCAGTTGGTGTTTTGGATATCCAATGTCATAGAAAAAGGGACATTTGAGTCAGACTGCTCTCATACGACTGTGGGTAAGAAAATGCAACCACCGCTCGCCGCATTTGTGATATAGCCAATGCTTTCTTCGTAGCCATAGCGTGTGCTGAATTGCTATATAATATGATGACAGTGATCATAGGTTTAACGTAGAGTTACTCGGTACAGCTTGCATCTGGTTGTATCACAAAATGGGCGTCGGGAAATGGAATCAATACGTTTTTGCGGTGTATTCCAGGCAGAAAGACAAACTGAGATGGCTTTGGTTGGCCTCTGCAAAGAAAACAATTAGTGACTTCAACCCATGGGCACAAATGGCAAAAACATCACCGATGTAATAGTCCCTGTTTGGTCTTTTTTCATAACGATTTTTGTTTTGTTTTCAGTTGATCTTTGCAGATCTTTCAACATTAGCTTTGGTCTTTTTAGACCTCATTTCAAAATAAAAGATAGCTGAGGCCAATACACAAAGGCTTTACCCAGAGGTGGTGCACAACTATTACTCATCGACACTTCCTTCGTTTGTTTGTGCACCGGGTTGCCGCGGCTGCCCCGGGATATTGTTATATGTGTGAATTAGCAGGTTAGCACAGTTTACTGCACTCATATGAAGTAGTCATATTTCATCCAGGTTTTTCCTCAAATGCGCTTTTTGCCGAAATTGCACATTCTTTCACTGAAATATTGTCCGACGCATTTGTTACATCCATGGTGAAGGCGGCATGCAATCGCATGACACCCTTATTCTTTTTATTCTTCTTTGTCCTGCATCCTTGCAGCAATCTGTTTATCTGGGGGGGGGGGGGGGGGGGGGGGAGCCATATACACCAGCCACGGGTGGGCTCAAGTGCCCTGCCCGGGTTCCGTCCGAGCGCCGAGCACAAACCCAAAACAGGGGTCCACGCGCGCGCTAAATATCGATGGATGAACCCCCAGGTGCGTGTAGTTCTTCCCCATCGTTATCCATTCGCCTTCAACACGTAGCCCTGAGATGGTCACAGTCACAGCTGGCAGAAAGGACTTCCCAACAACCTAAACACAAACAATCCGAACAACCCAAACACCGAAGGCGATATTACTTGGGGAAGCTTAGCCGAAAGCATAATCATGGCATGCAAGCGATGCCCTAAATGAAGGCAGCAGCTTGGTCAGTCGTTTTGCAGGTGAATGACCGACCAATACCGTGCCTAAACTTCTTAAAATCGTGCGAAGTTTCACGCCCGCATCTGCCCATCTGACCCCGCTGCCTGTGGCGGCCGGCCCAGCACGTGCTCCCAACACATTGTGCCGCTCACACGTGTTCCTCTGCACAGACGCATGTCCGGAGCCGCCAGCGGCGCCGGCCGGCGCCGCCGTTGTCGATACAGGACCGTACGACCCGCTGCAGCGTAACGTCACATTCAACTGTTCGAGCGGCGTCACCACCGTGCTCTACTGCCAGAACGGCACCTGGACGCCCGGCCTCAGCATCTGCGAGCCTGGTGCGCGCAGGACCGCGCGGCGGCCCGCACGACAGCTGAGCGGGCGTGTTTGGGGATGATGCGCCTGCGGTTTACGTTGGCCCCCTGTGGCACAGATTTCGCTTGAAACGTTGGTCGCACTTAGGCGGCTTGTGATTGGGCTCTTTCGAGACTATTCTGTATGGAGCAGTAAAAAAAGTTCCTTTTCGTTCATCTGCGGTATCCTCACCTTTAGAAAATGCTGCCGGTGTTGATGCCCAACGAGGACTAGCTCTTGAGAGAGAGAGAGAGAGAGAGAGAGAGAGAGAGAGAGAGAGAGAGAGAGAGAGAGAGAGAGAGAGAGAGAGAGAGAGAGAGAGAGGAGAGAGAGAGAGAGAGAGAGAGAGAGAGAGAGAGAGAGAGAGAGAGAGAGAGAGAGAGAGAGAGAGAGAGAGAGAGAGAGAGAGAGAGAGAGAGAGGAGAGAGAGAGAGAGAGAGAGAGAGAGAGAGAGAGAGAGAGAGAGAGAGAGAGAGAGAGAGAGGAGAGAGAGAGAGAGAGGAGAGAGAGAGGAGAGAGAGAGAGAGAGAGAGAGAGAGAGAGAAGAGAGAGAGAGAGAGAGAGAGAGAGAGAGAGGGAGAGAGAGAGAGAGAGAGAGAGAGAGAGAGAGAGAGAGAGAGAGAGAGAGAGAGAGAGAGAGAGAGAGAGAGAGAGAGAGAGAGAGAGAGAGAGAGAGAGAGAGAGAGAGAGAGAGAGAGAGAGAGAGAGAGAGAGAGAGAGACCTGAGTTGCTGCACGCAGTCTTTGCGCTCCCATTAATTCCGGCTTCCTAGCCCCCGCTGGGAATATCCCGTCTGGTTCCACCGTCGTCGGCGGGGAGCTCACTGGAGCGTCCGCCTGCCCGCCTTGCAGGCATATCTGAGTCTCCGCCGCCGCCGCCGCCGGGAGTCCGGGTCACCGACACGGGCCCGGTGAACGGCTCAGACGGCCAACAGGAGCGCACCGTCACCTACAGCTGCGCTGGCGGCGTCACCGACACGCTCACCTGGCGAGACGGCGCCTGGAGGCCCGAGCACGTCATGCCCTGCGCCGACCGCAGCAGTGAGTCCCCGGGGCCCCTGGAGGCCCGAGTACGTCAAGCCCCGCGCCGACCGCGGCAGCGAGTCCCCGGGGCCCCTGGAGGCCCGAGCACGTCAAGCCCTGCGCCAACCGCGGCAGCGAGTCCCCGGGCCCCCTGGAGGCCCGAGCACGCCATTCCCTCGCCGACCGCAGCCTCCGGGGGCCTCGGGCCTCTGGAGACCCGAACACGCCATGCCCTGCGCCAACTGCAGCAGTGAGTCCCCGGGGCCCTGGAGGCCCGAGCACGCCACGCCCCGCGCCTGCCGCAGCAGTGAGTCCCGCTCGGGGTCCTGGAGGCCCGAGCACGCCATGCCCTGCGCCGACCGCAGCAGTGAGTCCCCGGGGCCCCTGGAGGCCCGAGCACGTCAAGCCCCGCGCCGACCGCGGCAGTGAGTCCCCGGGGCCCCAGGAGACCCGAGGACGCCATTTCCCGCGCCGGCCGCAGCCTCTGGGGGCCTCGGGCCTCTGGAGACCCGAGCACGCCATGCCCCGCTCCAACTGCAGCAGTGAGTCCCCGGGGCCCTGGAGGCCCGAGCACGCCATTCCCTGCGCCGACCGCAGCAGGGAGACAGCGCTCGGCACCCGGTCCACGGCTCCAACTACCTGAAGCACGACAGCCCACGACGATCGCATCGAGACCAGAGTCGATGGTCTTGGTTTGTCTGGCTGTCGCGCTAATCGTCAGGCACTGGAAAACATGGCTAGGTTCGATGCTGCGGGGTGGCTATTAATTGGTGCTTCTATTTGGGTTAGAGTTAATATTAAGAGACAGTAACTAATTTTATGAGGTTTTGATATTAAATATCTATATTGAAGATCATTCAGTGCTATTCGCAGCCCAGTCTTCCTTAAGACCTAAAGCTCCCTAGTGTCTGAGCTACACACCCGCGAAGATGTGTAGCCTGTTTTGGGTAGACTATTTCAAGATCACCCAGGCATCTATGACGCAATGGTGACGTTATTCGAATTTGCCATTCCATTGGCCATGCGATGATCAAGGCCAAGAAAAATAAAATTGTGTCGCTTATATCTGCCTTCGTGAGCATTATTTCCGGATTAACGGCCGTTAATTGGGTCTCATTCAACGTTGTGCAAGATGCGATGACGTAATCAAACAATCAAGGCGTAATCAAAAAATAAAAGAGAGAAAGAGAGAGAGAGAGAGAGAGAGAGAGAGAGAGGGAGAGAGAGAGAGAGAGGGAGAGAGAGAGAGAGAAAGAGAGAGAGAGAGAGAGGGAGAGAAAGAGAGGGAGAGAGAGAGAGGAGAGTACTGCGCTAGAGATGATGACAAACGCCCTTGGTCACTGCTAAAGTTCGGCTTATTGACCCATTGGACCGTGTGCGACTGCATTGTGTCTTATAACACCATCGGGACTGTCTCGTGTTTCTCTGTACAATGTACGACCGTACTCCGTACCGAACCATGACTGCAGTACACTGTAGCCTCTCTGCCTGCAACGTGCACGCTTATGTCATGCCATTACTGCTACACCAACCGTGTCCGAGCGTGCCGTGATTATCACAGTGCTACCGTGTCCAAGCGGCCCGTGATTGCTACACCAACCGTGTTGTACGAGCATGCCGTGACTATCACACTGTACCGTGTCTGAGCGGGCCGTGATTGCTACACCAACTGTGTCCGGGCGTGCCGTGACTATCACACTGTACCGTGTCTGAGCGGCCCGTGATTGCTACACCAACTGTGTCCGGGCGTGCCGTGACTATCGTATTGTGCCTTGTCCGAGCGTGCCGTGGTTGCCACACCAACCGGGACCGAGCGTGCCGTGACTATCACGCTGTACCGTGTCCGAGCGGCTCGTGATTGCTACACCAACCGTGTCCGAGCGTGCCGTGACTGTCACACTGACCGTGTCCGAGCGTGCCGTGACTACCACACTGACCGTGTCCGAGCGGCTCGTGATTGCTACACCAACCGTGTCCGAGCGTGCCGTGACTATCACACTGACCGTGTCCGAGCGCCCCGTGACTGCCACGCCGGTCGTGTGTGAGCGTACGATGTCCGCCCAGACGCGTGTCCGCCGCTGAACGAGACGGCCGAAGCCGAGCTGGTGGAGGACACGGGGCCTTATACGGACGGCGTGCGCAGCGCCACCTACAACTGCAGCGACGGACGGCTCAGCGTGTTCCGGTGTCAGAACGGCAACTGGAGCTCAAGCGACCTGGCACCCTGTCAACGTAGGTGGCGCCACCTGACAGGCCGTGGACCGACTAGTGCCGGCGGGGCAGAAATAGTAGGATGCGCCTGAAAACGCGAATTGTATCCAGATGCTGGTTCTGGCTGCTGTAGCACACTATATTTCCCCGGCATTCTCTAACCATGCGCACCAGCGCAGCGTGAACACCATGGCGGACTCTTCATTTTTTAAATTAATGCTACATGTCAATTATTGCACGAGAGTATTGCTGCGCCCCCTTTGGAGGGCTGCCCCAATAACTTCATATTTAAACGACGGACCTAATGGCGTGGCGGAACGCGCCTGTGGTAATGGTGGAAAGGTGGCCTAAAACAAATACTGTTGGACTCGCCCAGTGATGTTTTGAAAAGTGTCCCCAATGGTAGTGCGTAATCAGTCCCGGCATCTTTGTTCCGTGTTCAACATGGCGATGGTGCACATACCTGTCCGTCCCGCCTCCTGCCCGAGCGTGTTACAAACGGCCGTGCTGAAACGCTGAAGACCCCAAGCCTCCGGGCCTCGTTCCATGCCCTTCCGATGCCTGGTATGTGAGCGAGCTGAGATGC
This sequence comes from Pollicipes pollicipes, assembly GCF_011947565.3. Lineage (NCBI taxonomy): Eukaryota > Metazoa > Arthropoda > Thecostraca > Pollicipedomorpha > Pollicipedidae > Pollicipes > Pollicipes pollicipes. The sequence continues at coordinate 40,012,046 of NW_023597034.1, read as the reverse complement.
TTGGTATGTGAGAGTACGTGTGAGCGGATGAGCACAGGATGGCATGACTTGAGTTCCCGCGCGACTCCGCATAGCCGGGTAGCAGCAGCTGTAGCTAGGTGAGCCGACTGGTGATCGATTTGATAGCCTGCAGGCAACGGGCTCGAAACGCTCTACAATACGTGCTTTTCTGTATAAGGTAAGGGATTTCAATCTCCATTTTTCAGTGGCTGTTCATTTGTATGTTTCTCGGCTCCGCTTCGTGATACTTAGCAAAGTGCATTCATTTTCACCGACTTTAATGACGTCACCGGAAATAGCCGTTATGTGGTGATGCAGGGTAATTTGTATGGCTCTTGCGAACTGCATAACTATTTCTGATCAAGTATCTTCCAATGTCACCCCTTGATATAAAACTTAAAATGCATCTTCAGCACCAAATAACGATGTGCGTTGATGTTGCTGGCTGTAGTATTTGTTTGACTGGGTGCGCAGTGAGTCAAGCAGTGGCGTCCCTTATCGCCATCACTTGCGGCAGCTGCTGTGTCAGCTGTACGCGACATCCATTCCCGGTTAAAATCCATGACCTTATCTCCCAAACCCTCAGTCTATATCCAGCTCACTTTCCCGACCTCTGCTCCTGTTGTTACCTTCCTGACCTTTCCCATTCACTGTGCAATCCCGCCTCCCCGCCGACTCCCGGCCGTGCCCGTGTGCCCTGACCCCCGTTCGACCGGCCGTGTCCGGCGGCCTCCCGAGCGCTCTCGGCGTCAGTGCGTCACGTCGACCGCCGGTGCGGTCGCGCTGGCGACGGGGCGCATCCGGCGTAGATAGCACCGCCAGAGCCGGCGCATCCGAGCCTGGACGAAGCCGGTGACAGTGCAGCGCCGGCTCCGCCGCCGAGCCGTCCTTCCGGCCCCACAATGGAGGGCGAGATCAAGTCGGGCTTCCTGTACGTGCCGCCAACCAACTGGCTCCAGCACCTGTTGAGCAAGGTGGGATGTGGCGCCGCGCCGCCTCGAAGGGGGTGGGGGGCGCTTGATAGATGGTGTCGGGCGGCAGAGGGAGTTGGAAGCCCCGTGACGGTGAGGGGTGTGACTGTTAACGACGGTAAGAGCTGCCTGCGCGCGTCACTGCTCTGATTTGACACCAGAGGGAGCTGAACACCGAGCCAGCTCCGCCAGACCCTGCCTGACTCGATCACGCTTCATAAGCTCCTCAATTCCGTAAGTTGTTCAGTGTATTAGCGAGGAACACTATTCTTGCAGATTAGACAGTAGTAGTAGCCTTATTCCTCGGAAAAACCAGAAGAATTGAGATATAGTTAAGTTGATATTTCGGCAACATGCCTTTACCGAAACCATAGCAGAAGAGCCGATTTCTTCCCCGTATTTCCTTCTGCTATTGTTTCGAGAAAGGCATTTTGCGGACGTATCAACCTAACTATGCCCCCATTCTCCTGTTTTTTTTCTTCCAAGAAATACGGCTAATACTACTGTCTAAGCCGCTCAGTTCAGATAATTATCGGTTCTTGATACAACACATCACTTGGTACCCGAATTCTGTAACGTGGGAGACGATGGTTTTGTTTATATAGCCAATTTTTCCTGGGCAACGATGTTTTAACCAGTACCCCGCGTAAATGCCCCGAGTCCAGTGGCTTCCTTGCCTACATGATGCTGCCAGACGGGGGTGCGGGTGCTGCCCCGGGGTGCGTCCACACCGCTGTGCTCTGTCGGCAGCCGTGGGTGCAGAAACAGTGCGTGCTGTACCCGGCCAGCCGACAGGGCGTCAAGCGGCTCGAGCTGTTTGACCTGACGCCGTCGCTGCACCGCAAGGAGCCCGCCGCGCTCATCATCCCGCTCAACGACTGTCTCAAGATCGCCCAGGAGCGCCACAAGCAGCGCGACTTCGTCTTCTCGGTAGGCGGCCGCGTACGGCCCTTCCTGGCTGCCGTGAGCTGGCAGCTCTCGACGGCTGCAAAACCAGCCCCGTGTGCGTGGGTGCGAGTCTGTTGATGTACAATCTCCATTGTGTTTAGGCGTCAGAATGGCTAGGGTGCCGCCATGGCCCCAACGAGAACCGTAGACGCTGACAGTTTGATCGTGTACGTTGCCAAGAGTTGATTTTTACGTAAAGAGATTACGCTTGTCTTTCAGGTGAGACGTTTGATGATGTCTAATTGTGAACCAACTCTGCTGCCCTCGGTAGAAGAAAATCAATTTCGGAACTGACCCTCCCTAATCAAATTATCGAAAACCCTGGGGCATAATTAAAATGAGCACTAACCATATAGGAGATGCGTTGAGTTATTATGAGGTGAAACTTAAGCCCTGAAAACTCTTTAATGCTGCTTTAGCAGATCGTTCGGCTGAAAGTGGATTCCAAAAAATATGCAAGTCGTGACAGGCTGATATCAGCACTTCCATATGTGCTAGATCAAGCAGCGGACTTCTCCGGAGCTGTACGTAAAACCGGGTCTGCGTTCTCGCGTCGAGACGCCGTGGTTTCGGGAATGAAGGGAGATATATGCATGGAAATGTGGTGAATGACGCGTTCGTGGAATCAGGAAGCTGTACTTACTATCTTTCCCGCTAGGTGGTGACGAGAGACGAGTCGCACGTCTTCGGAGCAGTGAGCTTGCAGGAAATGCAGAAATGGGTGGAAGCTCTCCAGAAGATTGCTTTCGGAAATTTGGAAGCCTACGAGTGCCCGAAGATGCTAGCAGCAGCGGAAAGACTGCAACAGGAAATTCTTGATGACAACGACTTGTATGGGCTTGCGGACGGTGGCGAGGCGAAACGTAAGCACGTGATGTACGCTTTCTCGTCAGCAAAATTCACTCTCGTTCCACCCTCCTTTCCCCAATCGCCCCTTCATCCCAAAATTTCAAGACCTTGCCCCCCCGGGCAAGCTACGGCCACCAGCCATCAGCCAGCTTGAGTGCCCCCTGGCAGGATCCTCGCCTGACCCAAAAGAAAGACCCCTCGTACCCAAAAAAGGACCCCTCGCGGGGTGGGTCTCGACAGAGGAGGTTTACGACGATTTCCGCCCTAGCATCCCATCAGCCACTTCTCTACCTAATCCCAAAGTCCTGAAGTGACCCTTGCTGGTGAGAAGGCGTCTTATCCAGACTCATCTCAACTCCATCTTCTTAAACCGCCTCATCCTGCACCTTCGCGGCGTTTTTCTTCACGGGGAGCTGCTGCGATCGTGGGTCATTAGCCAGCCAAACGAGCGTCCTGGATGATGATTGGGAGTGTCCCCTGCCACAAGCCCGGTGGCCAGCCCCGTGTGGCTGGCCACTGGCAATATCAGTGTCACGGTTTGGGAGGAGGAAACCAGGGTGGGATAGCATTAGCGCCATGATTTACCGCTCTTTCCCAAACCGTGACTCCGATACTGTCCATAAAAGCCAAGAGCCGTGATGTAGCACAACGGAAAACATTGATGAATTTTGGTAGTGAACATTTGGCAGTTTTTATAAAGATGGCCGCTCGTCTCCTCGTTTTCAATTACACCTTTACACCCTTCAATTACACCTTTACACCTTTCAATTTCACCTTCACGATGTCCGCGGGAGCCGTCTCAGTCCGCCTCTGGTTGTTACCGTGTCGTTGCTTCGTGTGGCGTTCTCCACCGCCCTGAACCCGTGACACTGACGTGCGCCTCCGCTGCGCGCGCTCCGCCGGCAGGCAACACGTTCGTCGTGTCGATCGACGCGAACGAGATGGCGAGCCGGCTGCAGCTGCGCGGCTCGCACCTGCTGGAGGTCTCGGCCGACGCCGTGCTGCTGCGCTCGGCTGGCGACCGCCGGCTGCGCTACACGTGGCTCTTTCAGCACATTCGGCGGTACGGCCAGACGCGCGGCGGCTTCCTGCTGGAGACGGGCCGCAGCAGCGAGACAGGCGCCGGCCTGCTCATCTTCCGCACGGCCAGCGGCGCCCTCGTGCAGAAATGCCTGCTGCGCGCCATAAGCGCGTACGAGAGCTCGCGCCGCAGCAGCGCGCCCGACCTGCCGCTGGGGTCGGTGCTCACGCTCGAGCGCAAGAGCGCCGCGCGCCAGGCGGCCATCGCCAAGCCGCCGCGACGTACGAAGGGCGCGCCGGCGGAGGCGGCGGCGGCGACGGCGGCGGCGGCCGACCTGCCCAACGTGGTGCCGCTGGCCGACAAGCAGAGGCTGTTCCTGCAGAGCTTCGAGCAGCCGACGCACGCTGACCCGCTCTACGAAAGTGGCGAGATGATGTACGACGAGCCCAAACAGCGCAGGTCGGCCTGGCGGGAGCTGGGGAGCGGCGGTGGCTCGGCCGAAGGGGAGACGGCCGGCCACAGCGCCAACAGCCGCAGCTCCAGTTCGTACTCGTGCTTGCAGCACCTAACGCGCTCCACCTGAAGCGCCAGGCGAGCAGTACGCACGCCTCAACCCGCTGAGCGCTCGCGTTGCCGCTGCGCGTACCGCCGACGAGCTGTGCGACGCGCCGAGCGCCGGCGCCTCCAGCAGTCGTATCTACGAGAACGTGCCGGACCCTGACAAGGAGACGGCCGCGCCGGCCACCACCGCAGTCGCAGAAAAGCCCCTGCAGCATGTCGTGATGAACGATGACATGTACGCCGTCGTGGACAAGCCGGCTCTCAACTGAACCGTCCCCAGTCAGATGAGAATCTGGGAATCTGAGCCGTCTCCACCAGAAGCGCCTGCCGGAATGTGATGCCACGAACGTTCGCCATCCGGTTCTACTGGTGTGGCGGTACGCTTGTGATGTGTTTACTTCGCTTAAGCGTTTGCGTATAATTACTGGCAAAAGCTGTGCCTTTCAGTGATAATGACTTAGTTGAGAAGGTGAGGATACGAACGCAGTTATGTCTTAACTTCCCACAGCGCATCGCCACCCAAAGCCTCTGATAATTTGCTCAGAGTCTGGGGCGCGGTACCACTCTCGCGGTTCGTATATCCTTGGTGCACGATGAATCAAATAGCATATGTATGCAAGGCCAAAAGTGTGGTGATATGTGCGTGTATTGAATAGAATCACCTGTAATAGGCAAACAAAGATGTGAAAGCTGGGGCCACTGTTGCCCCCCCCCCCCCCCCCCCGCCTTTCTCTTACATTACCACCAACGCACATTTCGTGGAAGTTTCACAGTCGCTTGTGCCAAAATTATAGTGATCCCTGCAAAAATTATCTTTAAAATAAGAGCTCATCCTCCACTTGCAGATAAAAACGAGGCATCAGTATGCAGTTGAATTATCCATTTGTGCCTCACAACTGAGGGTCCTCCGAGAAAACCACATTGTCCCGGCTGGAGCGCCATCAAGTTTGCAGACACGCGCCACTTTTTTGTTCTAAGAGATGAGCATGACCAAACGCTGCGTCTTGTGGATCGTGGCATCCCTAATACACTGGCGTGCATGAAAAACTTGGTGAGTAGACCAGCGGCCTTGGTTTTGTGATCCTGCCGTCGCTCAGTACACCTCGCTCAGCATACTTACTACTGAAGCACATCATAGTGCGCCGAAAGTTGCCTGCAGCTCGAGGTGTAGAGTGGACGAGGAGCCTCTTGCAAGTGGCGGCAAAGGGGAATGAATTGTCAAAAGGGCCACGTCCATGTGATTGATGGCAATCATGAGCCATACTCGTTGGTAAGAGTACAGGCTAAAATCCGACCCATCTGACTGTCTTCCATGAAAGGTTAAGGTTCTTTTCATGCTTAGCGCAAGAAAAACTGCAATCCACAGAGACAGATGGTATCGAAATGTCTGGAAATAGATGTAGTCTATAGATATTGTTTTGTACTGGAGGTAAATCAAATTTGCCAGGGTTCAATTAAAAATAATTGCAAAAAAAGACAAAAAAGAATATTACCACTTCCCGCACCTGCATGCACAAGCAATGTGCATGGGAGCCAACAACACAGTCGAAGGCGCCAGCAGAGGGCCGACCAGAGCGTGACCACTGGCTAGTCCTCCAAGCCTGCAGCCTGAGGGACGAACCCCAGTCCCGGCGGAGACCCGACTAGCGGGTAGTCACTGGCCAGAGGGTGGCCACCGGCCAGTCCTCCTACCCTGCACCCCGAGGGGCCGGCCCCAGCGCATCGCTCGGTGGCAGACACAATTAAGATGGTTAGCAAAATCTGAATGGAGAGACCAGATATAAGGACGTCGCCTCCGGCAGAGCAGGTGGCCGGGGCGCCATGGCCGAGTAGTTAGCACCTCAGTCTCCCGCGCGGTGAACCCGGGTCGATGCTCAGTTGCGTGTGACCCCTGAGCGCTCATTTGGCCAAGGCAGTCACTGGCGCTCTGTTGAGGGGAGCATGAAGGCATGTGTTGTTTTCCCTTTTGGAGAAGAGAAGAAAGCAGGTGGTACCACCCTTTTCTGGCTAAGATCTTGTTGAATCATATGGCAGAGCGCTGATCTGAGACTCATTGAACGCGTATAGCAGTGCAATTGAAAATCACAGCCTCATGAGTGTCTAATTTTCTATACATTGGGAATAGGCTCTTGTCCTTCGGCCATCCCCAAGCCTCTTAACTTGATGAAGGCCCAAAGCCGAATGCTTGTTCCGAATGGCCACTGTGGAGAACGTTGGGCTTTTATGGGAATATGCCTTTAATTTAAGCCTGTTTACCTGCTGATACCTGCATTTTCACCCCAGCAGGCGGTGTGAGCGCCGCCGCGGTCAGTTTCGCTGGCGGCACCCTGGTCCATAGAAGAGTCCTCGCTACGAAGGTGGCGCTACTGCCGGCAGTGAAGGTGGCGCCACTGCCGGCAGCGAAGGTGGCGTCACTGCCGCTGGAGTAGATGGCGTTACGGTCACCGCTGGAGACGGCGGCACGGTCGGCGTTGCAGGCAGCACCCCAGGGCACGGCGCGAGCAGCGCCTTAGCGATTGGCGGCAGCGGCGGCAGCGATCCCAAAACTCGCGCATTTGTACGAACTTGACCGTCACACCTGGTCGAAAGCTACTCACGGCTTTTTGTCAACAGGCGCGCCGCGGTTGCCGCCCAAGGCAGCACCCGATCGGCGGGCGATTCCTAAGAGGCGGTAATCTGCTGCTGGTAGAGTGGGGGATAATTGTGTGAGAGAAGTGTCACAGACAGTAATGTTAATATTGGAGGAGTTGGGTAGTGGACGACAGTAGGCGACAATGCGCTGAGGTGGACGACAGTAGGCGACAAAGCGCTGAGTACGTGACAGCGTATACGCAGGGTGCACATGGCGTGGCTGTGGTCACCTACAGTCTGTCACGTAACGAAAATATAGTTAGGCAACACATAGGGATTATGGTAAGCTTTGCCTCAATTGCGATTGACTGTTACCTTTGTCGTAAAATGAAAGTAAAAATATATAAATAAACCCAGGACCGTGGTGAGAACCCCAAAACAGCGTTAGTATCCACGTCTCTCATGATCACTTTGGGAAACCAAACGGTGCTATTGACATTGGTGCAGGAGTATTTTCTCCCTTAATGAACTAATATAGAATATTTCTGAATGGTTTCTCAACCGTCTTTTTGAACGTTTGCTATTCTGAGGGGCGTCATCAATATTACGACGTTAATTCTGAACAGTATCCAGGTCACTCAAATTATTTTGCGTAACCAGCAGGGACGAAGTTGAGAAGGGGACTTTTGGGACTCTCCTCCTCATTTGCAGGGGGCAACAACCCCTGGGATCGGCCCCAGTCCCCAATTCCTTCTTGGTAATTAAATACGACCGAGAGGCTTTTGAAGTAATAAGTGGGCCATGACGTGTTGCAATAGGGTTCCGAGTCTAAAGGGTCTTTTGCATAGAAACCGGACTCTATAGTGGCGAAGAAGGCTCCCTTGTGGCCAAGTGTGGCTCCCACCTCCAAAATCAAAATCCACTGATAGCCGAATATCTTTTTTCGATTTTAGCAAGCTGGCTACAAGAAGCACCGTGCATATATATATATATATATATATATATATATATATATATATATATATATATATATATATATGCCCTGAGCAGCCACACTTCATTCGTCTAGCAGAAGACGATTTCCAATAGAGCCACGCACTCACGTGTGCTATGTATCCTAGGACGCCTTGTCTCCTGCCCAACGGCGCCGCATGTGCTCAGGTTAGGTTGAAGAATCCACCCCTCTCCTAAGGGACGGCGCCGGCGAACGGCAGCCGCCGTTGGCTGATCCGCACCAGGCGCCCTGAGACAGGTCAGGGGACGGCAGAACCGGCTCGAACGGCCGCTGCGATGCCGGCTCCAGCTGCTCCGCTCCAAGCGCTCCGGCGCAGGTCAGAGGACGGCAGGGCCGGCTCGTACGGCCACTGAGGCGCCGGCGCCGGCTGACCCGCAGCAGGCGACCTGGCACAGGTCAGGGGACGGCAGGACCGGCTCGAACGGCCACTGAGGTGCCGCCTTCAGCTGCTCCGCTCCAAGCGTTTTGGCGCAGGTCAGGGGACGGCAGGGGCGGCTCGTACGGCCACTGAGGCGCCGGCTTCGGCTGATCCGCTCCCACTCGCCAAGCTCACGCGCGCCCCGCCTAATGTGCCGCCAACAGTGGCGCGCTTGTGATGAATTTCATGTGAGAAACGGACGCCGGGCGCTGAGCTGACGTAACGAGTCGCCGGGGAGATGAGCCTGACGGATCGCTTGCTGACGCCGGCGGCGCTGCGGCGGTCGCGCGCCGCGGGACGGCGCTCGCGGCCGCCGGCCGCCCGGCGGCCCCCGGCGCGGGAGAGACCGACGCGCGTGATCCGCCAGTCGACCTCGGCGGTGCACAAGGAGCTTGGTGGGAGACGATTGCTGTCGCCGCTTACGCTGCAAAAGGCTTAGAGCACAACTAAGGCAGGTCGCAGTGTAGAGGAAGTCTCCCGGTGAGCGCGGATGGCGCGAATTCACATCGTTGCCTAAGGAAACGGCTTGCAAGTGCTATTGAGTATTTGCAAGTTCTGGATCGGGCACAGTATTTTGTAACGTGCCATTTTTTTGGTGGGGTTGAGCAAAATTTGGGTGGGCTGGGAAATAGCCGTTTTTGAGGAAAATATTAATCTAAAACGGTGCTTTTCCCTTCGTCGTTTAAAATGATTCAGCATACAGAAAGGCACATTGACAGTCTGAGCGTTTGGTAAGTTACAGCACACTCTCCCGATTCGTATATTATTATTCGATTTACAGAAAGCATTTTCTTTGCAAAGACATAGTACTGTAAGATTGCGTTGGCCTTTGCATCAGCGTATGACCCATACTTGAACTTAAGGATCGCGAAAGGACCATGTTCCTTTTTATAAAAACCGTCAATTTTAAAATGCTTTGCTGGTTTCGTGGATGGTTTCGCGTGTATGTGGTTGGTTGGTTGGTTGGTAATGTGGATGGTTTCGCGATCATAACACTTGCTAAACGGAGCTTGTTGCGAATACTCTGCTTGCACGGCACTACGTGTGCCGATCCAGCCCATCGGTAATTTCCTCTCTGAACTTTGCCAACGCTGCAGAATGTTTTCCCTACAGGAGGTACTCAAACACAGGCGTGTGGGTTCACGTCATGGGACCTCGTCTGTAGGTCTGTAGGTTAGGTTAGGTTAGGTTAGGTTAGGTCAAACACAGGTGTATGGGTCTTCGCCATGGGACCTCGTCTGCGGAGCGTTTTCCCTACAGTAGGTTCTCAAACACAGGTGTATGGGTCCTCGTGCCTCGACTTCGTCTGCGGAACATTTTCCCTACAGTAGGTTCTCAAACACCGGCGTATGGGTCCTGGTCATGGGACCTCGTCTGACCTCGCTCACAGTCTTCAGCAGTCGGAGGAAGCAGGTCGCCCACACCCCGTATCACGCTGGTTGTCAAGAGACCTTCCGTTCACAGCCGGGCGAAACATATTGACCAGTCCCGGGGCTTGAACCCGGTACCACGGCAACACGCGCCCAGCACCGTCTCACCCATCACGGTTCCCGCATGAAGATCGTGCGTCAGCAAGGACTCGACTGCCTCACTGTTTCCGCGCTTAGATTTTAAGTGCAAACACCGACCAAACAGGCTGAGATGGTTCAGAGCCCTTTGCATATCTCGCTCCAACCGATGATCAATGATGAATGAACAAATTTTGTCTACTTCATCTAGGTACACCTGGAGTAAATCCAGAAATCTAACACATTCATCGTCTTGTGCGACCCTCTTTCTGAAGACTTCATAGAAGCTTTGTGCATGCCCACCACAATTTCCAAAAATTGGCACGAGTGGGGAAAATCGCCTGCTGGTCACACACGAATCTTGACGAAATAGGGGGTCGAGGCCGAAGAAGCGATGTTAAAAACCATGCCACATGTCACGACAGATGACAAATAACTTATTTAGCTTATGACGACATTGGGGATAACGCCAAACAATATAAGTCATGTGCTAGACTGCAAAAATAGTTCCGAACTTACGATTTAGCACTATAGGCTGAACGCTTTTGTTGTTGCCATCGTTTCACATTTGTACTGGGTCGCAGAATGCGACCCATTTGGCCTTCTGACTACACCAGGCGTCTATGGTAGGTCATATCGGAGGCGAAAACGCATTAACGGTATGTTTACGTTGGTACTGCTGCAGTCCATAACATTAAGACTACAATGAAAGAGCACAAGCTTGAGAATATTCCAGTTTTGGGGCATTGCTGGCGTTGAAAGGCTTGCTGTTTGAAATATGAATTTTCTTATTTGTTTTCTTCTTTGTTGTTTATTTAGAAGCATAAGTATTCCACTGGCAAAAGCTCCTATTACGGAATCAGTGCAGTTTTAAGAGCCATAAACATACTGATACACACACAAACAACAAACCTAACCAAACACCCGCGCCCGCGCTCGCCCACACACACACACACACACACACACACACACACACACACACACACACACACACACACACACACACACACACACACACACACACACACACACACACACACACACACACACACACCACACACACACACACACACACACACACACACACACACACAGTTGCGCATCAAGTCATCAAGAAAACGTTCCACGTGTGCCGGCGAACCTAAACAAATGACATCGGAATGATTTTGTTGGATGAAAAAGTCATTTGAAGGAAATTGCTGCAAAATTGATTGCAGACAGCGGGTAGTCATGCGACAAATCCATTTTTAACAGTGTTGACCTTTGCAACTGTATGGTGGAAAAGACCAATATGCCGAGAACGCCGGTCGGGTGAAGCCAGACTGAAGTGATATTAGGTGAACGCAATCAAGCCTGTGATGAAATGTGCTGTATAGAAATAAAATGTCAGACTGAGTGAAGCGTGCCTTGATAGATGATGCTTTGAAGAAAGCGAGAAGATGCTCATAATCCAGGGAGAGACACCGAGACTGGCTACTCGAACCCAGCCATATGAGAAAGCGGTGTTGTAGTCTTTCGAACCGGGCGAGATGGGAAACGGCAGCATCGCTCCAAATAACGCTACCGTCCTCTATCAATGGTCTTACATGAGCGTTGGAGGCACAAAGCAAAGCCTTGTGATTGAACCGCGCCTGACGAGAGCACGACGACATTTGCACGGTTCGCATGAGAGGGCCCAGCATCCTATTTGTTTTTGAGACAACAACAATCTAGGTGATTGGCAAAGGTGAGTTTAGTGTCCAGCAGGACGTCAAGATCGCTAATCTGCTGGCAGCTATCCAAGCGGTGACTGTCTAGTGCGTATGAGTAGTGAGCAGGTGACGTACCCATGGTGAACGAGATGGTATTGCACTTAGCAGGGTTCAATTTCAGTCCCCAGTTTTTGGACCATTCACAGAGGCGATCCAAATCCGCCTGAAGTGTAAGACAATCTGCTACGTTGTCAATTCGGTGATACATTTTCACATCACCAGCGTACATAAGACACTCACTCTCGATTTGATCAGGAATATCAGCCGGAAAGCAGGCGAATAGCAACGGTCCCAGGATGCTACCTTCTGGGCAACCGGATCGCGCTGGAGTCCAGTCAGACTGCTTGCCGTTCAGCACTACGCGTTGTGAACGATTGCTGAGGTACGACTCCAGCCAGCTGTACGCACAGCCAGGGCTGCAAACAGAGTAGCGAAGCTTGTGTAGCAGAAGAAGGTGATTCACGCTGGTGAATGCTGAAGAGTAATCAGTGTAAATTGCATCTGTTTGTTTACCTTCTGAGATAGATGTCCGGTAGTGCTCAAGAAAATACGAAAGGTTTTGCTAGGTCTGATTAAATTCAAACGCTTAGGTATATGCCTAATTCCTTTGATTTAGAAAGATAATGCAAGGTATCAATTTCGAGATGTTACCTGTTCTTTAAGTATATCTAGATAAATCTATCTCGTTGCAATATCCGCTGCCTTTTTGATGGCCTTGGTCAGCCTGTTTCAAGATGAGTTACTGCAGTACATATCCTCATTTTCTCAGGAAGTAAGGCTATATGTATTTATACATAAACTGTTTTATATTTTTTGCTCAGACGCTTAGTAGTTCAACTATAAAACAGTTGTTTTAATCATGCACAGCGCGAGAGCGAGCATGAACTGCGCGACCCAAATTACCCATTTGCCAGTAAGATCTTGTGAATCAAGCTACGCCGCCTTACGAAAATTAACGAGTAATTTGCGACCAGTTTATTCACGTGACATATGCGATTACGGTTTTCTTTCACAACTGAAGCGTACTCATCCTCGCATCTTCTCCACTGTAAATATGTGTTACCCGTAGATATATGCGGTGAACAATACACGTTCCTATTCTTTAAGCTCAAAGCGTTGCCGAGCTAAGGTTAACCGCTTGCTCATACAAATGCCAGGTGATGCACAGCGTTTTTTTGTTTTTTTGTTTTTTGTATCGTAATCGCCATCAAATGTCATTCGGCTGCATTGTCTTGTGAAGGGCAGCGCTGCCTTTGTGCTTATGCTTCCCACACCTGCTGGCCAGAAAACAGAGCGCAGCCAGTCTGCTGGTGGCGCCGCCTGTCGGACAAGGCAGAGCTGCTGGCAGAACTTCGGCAGAGCTGCCGGCAGAGCTTCGGCAGAGCTGCCGGCAGAGCTTCTGCAGAGCTTCAGCAGAGCTTTGGCAGAGCTGCTGGCAGAGCTTCGGTAGAGCTGCCGGCAGAGCTTTGGCAAGGCTGCTGGCAGAGCTTTGGTAGAGCTGCTGGCAGAGCTTCGGCGGAGCTGCTGGCAGAGAGCTGCCGGCAGAACTTCGGCAGAGCTACTGGCAGAGCTTCGGCGGAGCTACTGGCAGATAGCTGCTGGCAGAGCTTCGGTAGAGCTGCTGGTAGAGCTTCGGCAGAAATTGGCAGAGCTTCAGCAGAGCTGCTGACAGAGCTTCGGCAGAGCTGCTGGGAGGGCTCCGGCAGAGCTGTTGACAGAGCTTCGGCGGAGCTGCTGACAGAGCTTCGGCAGAGCTGCTGGCAGAGCTTCGGCAGAGCTGCTGGCAGAGCTTCGGCGGAGCTGCTGGCAGGGAACTCAATGCCAGCGCCGATAGAATGTCAACAGTCCACTAGGAGTTTCAGCGAAGTCCACCTACAGAATGGCAACAGGAGCTACTCATACAATGCCAGCTCAGTGTGCTGGTCGAGTCTCAATGACCTTGCCGATTGTATCCAGACGGTGCCCCGCTACCCCCGAGCTCACCATGGCTTTGATACGCTCCCGGCAAACAACGCGTCAAAGTGGGCTCTGTCTGCAACTTCCGAGATGCGGTCGACAGGCGCCTGGCGCCTGAACATCCACTTTGACTGGCGCCGTCCGGCGACCGCTTCAATGGGTTTCCTCCAAGGAGGACCTTGGCTCGACGCCTGAGTCAAGACTGCACTTCTGCTTTACACCGGCCAGACATCATCGCTTTGCTTTGACCGCGTCCGAGAGCTGCGTTTGGCTTACGGTGTGGCGCACTTGGCGGAAGGGGTCAGGGTCAGAACAGCAGACGAGGCTCAGTTTGTGCTGTGGTTCCGACGCTCTCGCGCCGACCACTGGCGTCTGACGCACCGGAGCATCCGCACATGCGTTTACAAACGCCGGCCGGGCCAAGGCGGCGCCGAGCCCCAACCCGGCCGACCGGCCGCAGCGGTGCTGCGGCTGCGGCGCAGAGCAAACACGTCCGGTCAGCGAGCTGGGGACGCAGCGGCGGTCGCGGCCAGCCAGCGACGATGATCGATTCACCAGCAACAGGCCGCACCCCGGCTGGCGTGACACCGGCGGCGGACTCCTGCCGCCGCCGGACCGTCCATCGGCCGGGCTCGCTGGGGCCGGCCGCCCACCGGCCGGGCTCACTCGGGCTGACCGTCCACCAGCCGGGCTCACTCGGGCCGACTGTTCACCAGCCGGGCTCGCTCGGGCCGACCGCCAACCGCCCGAGCTCGCTCGGGCCGACCGCCAACCGGCCAGGCTCGCTCGGGCTGACCGTCCACCAGCCGGGCTCGCTAGGGCCGGCCGTCCACCGGCCGAGCTCGCTCGGGCTGACCGTCCACCAGCCGGGCTCGCTCGGGCTGACCGTCCACCAACCGGGCTCGCTCGGGCTGACCGTCCACCAGCCGGGCTCACTCGGGCCGGTCGTCTGGGACGGCGACACGGTGACGGGCCGGCAGGTCTGAAGAGCTCCGCGCCGGGCTTCCGGCAGCGGCGTCGCGCGGCGTGGCTGGCACCGCGTTTGGGGCGGAGGGCCGCACGTCCAGCGAACGACACTCCGACAGACCGTCCGAGCTGCGGCGTGCGAGAGACTGTGTTTGTGAGGTACGCAAGGAAAGGCGCATTTCATGGCCGGCCCGGTTGTTTGTCGCCCAGAACAAAGCGCCGGTTGGGGGACAGCGCCGTCAAAAGGCCAAAGTGCTCACTTTGCGGGCATTGTCTCTAGGTAGCCACCGAGGCCAGGCCAGACCCGACACCTTAGAAGAAAAACTCACCAGCAGCGGCGGAGTGGCGGGGCAGTGACCGGCGACGGCGAGATGGTCGGCATCACAGGCAGGCTTCAGGGCCGGACTGCCCCCTCCCCCCCCCCCCCCCCTCCGCCCGTGCAGAGATGATACCGCAGCAAGGCGACAGACCGAGCAGCTGCGCCAAGAGCCTACGCTTGAATAACTAAATCACTTTAACTTAAAGCTTAGTTGCATTACAGGTTTTACAAGCTATGCATAGTCGCAGAGGCCGGGAGGCAACGGCGAGGAGAGCAGGAGAGGCACCAGCCGAATTCCCGGCAGACGAAAAGGCAGGCCCGCCCGGAAATCAGGCAGCGTCCCTCACCTGTCGCCTTCCCACCGACGCGACAGAAGTTGTCCGCCCCTGCAGCCGCTCAAGCGACGAACATGCCAACTCAAATAGAGAAGGCCGTCGCAGCGGCACTGATTTTACCCCCAGCGAGAGTCGACCCACCTCAGCCATTTGCTCACGAGGCGTGCTGAAAATCGGACCGTCAGTGAAGCACAGCGCTGAGCTCGTCTAGATTACCTCAGCAGGGGATGCAACAAACGCCGACAAAGGGTGACTGTCTGTCGATACTATCGCCAACGCCTGCGAAGCCGCGCCTGCGTGGCGGGCTGCCGGTGGCGGCTGGCGACGCCGACCCCTCTGACCTCCTACCGCTGACGAGCTCAGCAGCGGCCGGCCGTGTCACCAGGTGACCTTGCGCCGGCGGGCGGGCCGGAGGCGAACCACCACCCCGGGCTGACCCCCCCCCTCCCCCCCTGTTTCCAGTGGCGTTTGGGGCGCGACAGGCTGTCCCTAGCTCGTCGGCTCCGGGCCGGCCTGAAGCCGGACGAGTGGACGTGTACCGACGGACTGCGGCCACCTCAGACGATCTGTCAGAGCCGCGTGCGGAGCGCGGAGGACAAGGGCCGGCTTCGCCAGAGCTGGGCCTCGCCGCCCGGTCGGAGCGGAGTCAGCTGGCGTATCCTTTCCCACGCCACACGGAGTGCTGCGGGTCCGTGACGCTCGAGCCCTGCTCCTGGGCGGCAGCGGGCGTGACTGGGGCGCGACTGGCCGTTCGCGAGTGCATTGAGCCAGTTCGCCCGCCATTTGCTGCGCCTCCTAGCTGGAAACCAGGAAGTGGGTTTGGCCCCCTTCACACCATAAGTCTTGTCAAGTCGCCCAGTATCGACCCGTGCGGTTTGAACTCGGGTTTCCTGACCGCGCGACAATTCATCGCCAATAAACCTTTAGTAATGGTACAGCGAGGGCGCGACCACGCGAGGTAAAAGGCTGTAAATAATCCCTTTTAATCCAATTACCCATGACCGAAGGAAAGCCCTGTCAAATTTAATCCGTTTCCACGCACCTCAGTACGCTCCAGCGTCGCTACATTTTACCGCCGGCGCGGAAGTAGTCCTCATCAGAGGGCGTTGGAATTGGCTCAAGAAGTTGCGACTGAAGGCAGTATCTGAGCCTGCAAGAATTTGGAGCTAGTTGGAATAGGACTTTGATGCGCATCCTGTGCAATTTCTACTTTGTTCCATTTAGGTTACGTTATTCAGTGTTTTACAAGGTGTGGTATTCCAAGTGTTGGCGGCTTGAACTACGGGCTGGCACTGTGCCATCGTGCCTGCAATGCATTGCACAGTGCAAGAGAGCCTCCGCACTCCGTTGTCTTGTCTGACGTCGAGAACGGAAGAACCTTACACCAACCGCAATTACACATTTTCAATGATGGCTACACGCAGTAGGATAGGCTTAGTGTATGTTCTGAGCAGGGAGTAAGCCTACAATACCGATGGGAATAAGTTTCAAAACAGCAATGCATAATGGACGATAGGCAAAACACGAAGAGGCTCTGTTTGGGCTCATCCTGCCTGCTGCTGTCCTAACGTTCCCTCACTCGTGCGCACGGAGCGGTGGTAACTGCTCCCGCAGCACCGCCGTCGGTGCCCTACACAGGACCGTTCCGCCAAGCGCTTTTTACGACGTGTTTATTCGGCCCTCATAGCAGCGGTTTGTTATTGAGGCCGTGTTTTCCTGCCGCGTCCGCCCGCGCCACCGCCACCAACTGTATCTGTGTGTGAGTGTGTGTGTGTGTGTGTAAACCGGGGCGCCTCCCGTCATCCATTACGGCCGGCGGCGCGCGGGGCGGCGGCCCGCCGCCCACAGCGGGGCTGCCCACACCGGCCCGGCGCGGCCTCGGCCGGGAGCGCGGCTGTTCGCGCCGAGGAACAGCCCGCACCTGCGCCGGGACCCCCGCCTGCCGCCCCCCGCCAACCGTCAGCCGAGACTAACGACCCTCCACAGGCGCGAGATGGCGACAGCTCGGCTCAGCGGTGGCGCGAGGGAGGTCAGAGTTCCGCGGGAAATCAGACCAGACCCAGAGTCGCCACGCAGGATTGAAACGCGTTGATCGACCTCGAAAGATGGCCGACTTCAAAGAGAACCAGTGACGGGGCTTACCGCCGGCCGTCTGAGGTACCAGTGACGGAGCTCACCGCCGGCCGTCTGAGGTACCAGTGACGGAACTCACCACCGGCCGTCTGAGGTACCAGTGACGGAGCTTACCGCCGGCCGTCTGAGGTACCAGTGACGGAACTCACCGCCGGCCTCTGAGGCACCAGTATCGGAGCTCACCGCCGGCCGGTTGACCTCAGCGGCCTCGTTCCGAGGTGACTGCCAGCTCGCAATGGCGTGTAGGTCACTGCGTTACTGCGCCGCCTGCAGTTTTAGGTGCTTCATACCAGCGCGCAATAATTGACGGGTGGTCTCCGGGAAAAGAGCCGTTCGCGTGTAGCGAAGGGCGTGTCGACTGGTCATTGATGCCGAGCTTCAACCCGGAACCAGCAGGCGGGACCCATCCGCTGAGCGACGGGCTGACCAAGACGCGCGTCCAGCACCCGTTCACGAGTCTTCCCGCCAGGCAACCATTTGTCCAGGTCGATATCCACAAACATGCCTCAGGGAACATTTAATCTTGAATGGGCTCGGAACGCCTGATCAAGTGCCAAATTTTTTAGTTCTTTAATTGAAACAAAGGTCTGAAAAAGGACCGGTGCTTGATGGTTAATACCAGCACCGTTTTCCCTCTTGCCCAGGCCTCGCCTCTCGTCACTCAGCACTCGTCCCTCGGCCCTCGGCCCTCAGTCATCGGGTTGTGGCCGGCCGCCGGCATTTCGGTGTCTGTCGAGTAGTCTGCCGTCGCAGGCCGGCCTGACGGTGCGACGGACAGACGGCCAGCTGACCCGGGGCCGAACCCACCGCCAGCGCCGCCCGCCCGGCACGGCACGACCAGCTGACCCGGGGCCGACCCCACCCCCGCCGCCCACCCGACACGGCACGGCCAGCTGACCCGGGGCCGACCCCACCCCCGGCGCCGCCCGCCCGACACGGCACGGTCAGCTGACCCGGGACCAACCCTGCCCCCGCCGCCCGCCCGGCAAGGCACGGCCGGCCCCGCGCTCCTGGCGGACAGGCCAGCCCCACTCTCCGCCGCCGGCGATGGCTGACGGAGCGCGGCTCCGGCTGACCAGAAGCCGCCTCTGTGACCTGAGCGCAGGGCGGCGACAGTTGCCTGACGGGCGGGAAGAGAAGGGGGACGGACCACCAGCCGTTCCTTTGTTTAATGTCAGCGTTCGGCTGGCAGGGAATGATGATCAAAGCGATTGTTCAGCAGAAGTCAGCTCGACTTCTTTCTATTGATATAAATCATAAAAGACAATTTGGGCGACAAAATAGTTCTGCCATTACGTGAGAATCACAATTTTCTTTGCGTTTATACATCACCATTTTGTGCCGTACACAAAGGCCCGTTGAATGCACGCATAACGTAATTGTGTGCCGCGTGCGTGTAAGTCTTCTCAGCGTCATACCCGAGTCAAAGGATGCTTTCAAATTCAAAGGCTGCATTTATTTGCCCGCGCAATATTCCGGATGATGCCATTCATCCCCTTTATACAGTTCCCAACACGCAAACACCAGCCGACTTCTCTGCAAGCTTTACTCGGCTATATCTCACATCCCCGTGCGCTGTATCGCGTGTGTTGCTGCTCACCTGCGTAAGTTATCACGTGCTGCGACGCGTCGGTTTCTCGCCCGCGCGTGACGCGCTGCGTACGCGTCCGTTCGTCTCTCCCACATTCCGCTGGCGTGTTCCCTGCCGCCTGTCGCTGTCTCCCACGTGACGCGCGAGGCTGGCGGGGGCGCGCGAGTATGCTGCCAGGTCCTCACCGGCCGTCATGTTCGATTCTTTGTGGCGTGTTTTCGGTGGCTCCGCGCTCTTCTGTTGCGCGCGCGCGTGTCGCCCGTCGCGCGGCGGCCGCGTCCGCCGCCTCGCGCGGTCGCCGCCGGACGCCACGAGCCGCGCGCCGGCCGGCTGACGCCCCATCATCGCTCATCGCCGCGTGTTGCGCGGTTTCTGTTTGTGTCTCTGCGTGCAGCGGTGTCCGCCCAGCGTGGCTCCTTGTCGCGCCGCCGCGGAGGACGGCCGGCCTGTGACGGGCGTGACGTCACGGCGTGGGCTGCGCCCCAGCCTTTGTGAGCGCCGGCCGGCTCAGATGAGACGACCTGCGGCGCTGACGTCACGTCGGCTCGGCTCCTCTGTGGGCTGTACGGTTTATGTGCAAAACTACACGGCGGAAATGATTCGAAAACGGTTTACGCCCTGGGTGGCCCAAACAAATATTGAGGTGGCGGACACGCTAAAAGGATTCGCCATGTTCGCCGTCTTCAACATCCACGGTCGTTAGCAGTGGCACGGTCTTCAATTCTGAAGCCGACCAGCAAATGGCATTTGCATGCTGACGCGCCGAGTAATCCTGCACTGCTCGTCCAATGTCGTCTCCCGCCTGAGGCGTCCTGCTTGTTTTGCTTAGCCTCCCGGCCCCAGGCCGACGTAATTGCAATATTAGCGCTCGGCGCGGTAAGCGGCTGGTTGGCGGAGGGTTGCTGGGCTCAGGCGGCGGCGCGGCCCGCCCGCGCGCTGCCATCAACACGGCAGCCGTGAGAAACGACAAGAGCGGAGGAGAGGGAACTCGGCACGACTTGGGGTCGCTTGGTTCGCGGCTCCAAATCTCTAGCGAGGAGTGCTGGAAAGACCGGAGGAAATGCTGAAGAAGTTAGACGTGCATGCACAACGGTCAAAGCCGGTTTTGATCGTCACCAACATCGCCGTCCGAAGTCGCCATCGCCGTCAACAATGTGTTCGGTGGACTCAACCACCGCTTTGTAGAAAGGCCTCGCCATGCATCTGCATAACGTTCATGACGCTCCCCTGCATCTGCGCTGTTAATTTTGGCCTCAGCTGTTTTCAGTCAAATAAAACACGAAACGATCTTCATGAGCTGTTAACGAAATTAAACCGAACAATGAGCAGTTGCTTCCTTAACCGCAGCATAGCGAGGCAGCGCAAAATAGCTTACGTCAGATTGTTCTAACGCGTTAGGGGGAGACTGGGGTCCTATCACGCTCGCGAGGAAACAATTCACGGTTCAGTTTCATACCATAGATCGTCGCGGCGGCAGATGCCAATTAGCATGCAGCGTGCGGCACATTGGCGGCGTCACGGGGACATAGATTGCAGCCGAGTGGCCATCGGTCAGAGCCGCCGAGGTCGGACAGCTGACCGCGCCAGGCGCTGTGAGCGTCGCTGCCGGCGCCACACCAGGCCCGGAGCACCGAACCGATCAGAGTGTGATCCACGGTGGTCGGCGCCGCACCAGGCCCAGAGCACCGAACCGATCAGAGTGTGATCCACGGTGGCCGGCGCCGCACCAGGTCCGGAGCACCGAACCGATCAGAGTGTGATCCACGGTGGCCGGCGCCACACCAGGCCCGGAGCACCGAACCGATCAGAGTGTGATCCACGGTGGTCGGCGCCGCACCAGGCCCAGAGCACCGAACCGATCAGAGTGTGATCCACGGTGGCCGGTGCCGCGCCAGGCCCGGAGCACCGAACCGATCGCAGAATGTGGTCCGCGGTGACGCCGGACGACACACACACACACTCACTCACTCACTCACTCACTCGCAGAAGTGCGCTCAGCACAATGGAGACAACTGCTCTTTACACCAATGGCCCGAAGCGCAGTAAAACCCATCGCGCTTTTGTGCGCGGCGGGCAGCGGGCCGCCGCCATTGTGCGGCCGGCCTGTCGGCTGACAGCCGCGCTCAAAGGCGACAGTGCGGCCTCTCGCGGCTGTCAAGGAGGCCGGGCCGACCGCCGCCACCCGTGCCCGCCTGGACCAGCACTGCTACAGCGGGCCGTCTGGACCGGCACTGCTACGGCGGGCCGTCTGGACCGGCACTGCTGTATCGGGCCCGTCTGGACCAGCACTGCTACAGCGGGCCCGTCTGGACCGGCACTGCTGTAGCGAGTCCGTCTGGACCGGCACTGCTACAGCGGGCCGTCTGGACCGGCACTGCTACAGCGGGTCTGTCTGGACCGGCACTGCTGTATCGGGCCCGTCTGGACCGGCACTGCTACAGGATTCGGTGCAGCATCAGGCGAGGATCGCAGCTGATGGGCCAGCGTGTCAGGCTATGCGGCGACGACCATCACCGTACAGCGCAGCGGATAATCAAGCGACGTTAACGACCGGACGGGCGGAGGATTTCGCGCCGCCGCTGCGGGGCTTATCGCGCTTATGGAGAGCTTTTAAGATGGACATGGTTTTATCATCGGGTGGGGTTGTTCTGTTGACCGTTAATGTGTCAAGTGTTCAAAATACTGTCCAGCGATCACGCGAGGATGTCCTCGTCGCACCGGGTGCATGGATGCTCCCCCGCTTTCACCGCGCGCGATTTACGCCCATCATTCCACTGGCCGCCAGCAGCCTTTGCCGGCGGCCCGAGGGGACCGGTAGGAGGCTGTACCGGTGAGGCGTGGTTAAAGCGAAAACGGAGAGTTGGCACTGCCGCCTTCCCGGCCAGCTGTCTCTTCACACGGTGTGCGTGCGCACACGCAGTGCTCAAAGGTCACGGCGCATCCGATTCGTCAGACAGGAGACGCCGGCGGAAGGCGACGGAGATCTGCGGAGCTGGTACGTCCGCTCACTCTTTGGAACGAGCCAAAACAGCTTGAGACAGCAGAAGACCAGGCGCCGACCGAGAGCAGTGAGAGCGTCAGGGAGAACCGGCCAGGCCGACACGCCTGAGCAGCGGCACCGTCTCTCGGCGGCGGACCCCGGCCGCTGCCGGCCGGAGGGGGCCGCCCATCGGTCAGCTGAGCTCCGCCAGCTGACGGCACGGGTCGGCCGGGTCGACCCGGGGTCGCTCGGACACGCGCCGCCCCCACTTTCCAGCCGGCTCCCGGCATACCGAGCGGCAGCCAGGCCCTCATTACACGTGCCCGCCGGCGCGGCCCTGTATACATCAGCTAAATACGGCGTCCAGCGCTGCCGGCGGCGCCGACCGGCCACCGGCAGCAGCGGCTGCTCGACGGGCGGAGACGGAGCGCCGCCCCCGACCGGCGCGGCGCGGGGGCCAGCCCCGCCGCCGCCCGACACGCGTGCGATGGCCCGGATACAGCGCACACGCGCTACCGCGGCGGCCGATTATGCGCGCGCGAGGCGGCCGTCGGGTCAGCATTCCAGCGGTGAAACTAAAGGATGGCTTCGACGTGGCAGCGTGGGGAGGGCACATAAGCTGTCGATGAGCGAACGAGAAGGGCTTCATCAGCTTGGCGCGCCTAGTTGTAGCAGCGCACTGTAACTGGGCACGTCTGCTGCTGACGTCGCGGTCTTTGGCAGGGAACTGGTGACTCCTAGCGATGTTCAGGGATGAAGCTTCATGTGCAGCTGCCTGCCTTCCCCACCCCTCCCGACTTGGCGGCCGACCCACCTGACGTGAATTAGCGCGAGTGGAGCTCGGCAGGTCCAGCTGTTTCACCCGTCCATCCGCTGTTTTCAAACGGCCACATACACCCGGACGGTGATGTGGCATGTTGACCGCCGCGCAGGGACCGCATCTCAGACGGCTGTGTTAGGGGAGGTTTCGGCGGGTGAACCTTCACCATTCATTCTATTCAGGATCAGTTGTACTCTAGCAGGCGCACGTTCGCTAGGTGCAGGATCCGATCAGTCCGACGTCTGGGTCTTTAGAATTCATGAGGCTGGTACGGCCCGCGCACTGTTTCAGTATTCATTATCAATAAGTGTATCCAGTACTGTATTATGCGGTATCACATTGCATTTTATTGTGTCCATTATTGTATCCATTATTGTATATTAATTGTCGCATCCTTTATTGTATATCCATTATGCCATCCTTTATTGTATATCCATTATTGTATCCATTATTGAATATCCACCACTGTATATCCATTATTGTACCGATTTTGTGCAATATTTGTCATGCTGTATTAGACCCGTAGCTGTCACAGTTTGTTGCGACCAACGCAAAATGCGACTTATAGCATAAAAGGGCATTTCTAATTTTTTGAATTCACGTTTGTAGAACCTGTTGTTAGGGAATATGGCATGAGGCCATGAGGTGGAAAACAAGACTTCCCGGCTTCGGTCCTTGCTGTGTCTCTTTCAATTTTCCTTTGACTCAACTGTATTCTTTAACGAAAGGTGATCTAATAAGTTTGGGTGTCTCTATTATTCTCTTTGCTTGACTTTCGTTTTCGTCGCTACATTTTCTTTGCGTCTTGGTTAGTTATTCATCACCTTCATGTAGGTTTTGACGGCTCAGTTAACTTAAATTTACAGACCCGTTTCAAACATCAGTTTCTGCCTTCAAGCCATTCACTTAGACTACGACCTGCATCGCATGGCTTGGAATGTGTGCATTCCTATGACACATCCGATCAATGATAATTAACTCTATCTGCCTGTCTTGTTTTAACAGGGTTCTTCGACTTATTATGCAACAATTCCTGTAATGGTCTGCTCCGAGATTTGCTTAAGCCGTAGAAGCACGTGGAACAACATTAAAAATAGTTGAAGCTCACACAGATGTGGTGCGTGTCAGGTCTTCGTGTCGGAGACATCCGTCGAAAGATCACGCAAAGTGATAACAATGTGTCAGTTAATATTTTGCGCATTACAGAAAGCGCAAGGTTTGCTGCCAGATTGCGGCCAAACCTCAGGCGATTGCTGTGGTAGACTGTGAAGCACCCAGGGGGGATTAACCGTTCCGGCATTTGCCCATCGTCCTCGTCTGGTGCACAATGCATGTATGGACATGAATGTTGCCGGCTAGGCTGCAGGCTGACGGTCCCCTGACCAGCTGGGCTGTAGGCTGACGGTCCCCTGACCAGCTGGACTGCAGGCTGACGGTCCCCTGACCAGCTAGGCTGTAGGGTAACGGTTCCCCGGCCAGCTCTAGGCTGACGGTCCGCTGGGCTAAAGGCCGGCGGTACTCTGATCAGCTGGGCTGCAGGCTGACGGCCCCCTGGTCAACGGGGCTGTAGGCTGAGGGTACCCTTTTCAGCTGGACTGTAGGCTGACGGTCCCCCGGTCACCCGGGCTGTAGCCTGACGGCCTCCTTGCCGCCCCCCCCCCCCCCCCCCCCCCCCCCCCCCGCCACGGACCTGCGTCGTGCACCGCAGACCACATCGGGGCCTCGGCGCCCTGTTGCCGTCCGTTTAGCGACCGCAACCGCAGCGACTGCCGCTTTTTTCGGCTGCCACTGCCTGTTATCATGAAGGTTGGTCTGTTTCTCAGATGTCGCCGGGATTATGACGAGGATTAGCTGCTCTCCGTGGCTCGAGCTGCGCCGCGGCCTTTGTATGCAGTCATAAGGGCGTCGGACCGTTCGTGACGGCCCAAGAAGGCCTGGCTTTCCAGAAATAGCGCGCGGCTGGTGAGAGTGTGAAATGCTGAATCCTTCCCAAACCACGCTGGGAGTCCGTGTAACGTGATGATCTCTGATACATGACAATGTGAGGAGGACGCAGAATGAATTTGGTGCTGATTTTTTCACAACGGGCATATAAGTGCAAAAATTCACGCCTCTGAGCATTGGAAAAGCCTGCCAACCAGTCTTGTGGGACCGAGGAAGTGTCCACGCCCGTCAGCTGTGCAGTGTAGGTGTCGCATCGGATCGGTGCAGCTCGCCTCACCGCCGGCCTCCTTGATCCCCTTCCGCTCCCAGCCTCGGCCAGGCGGTGTTATGCCGGCACACTGCGTTCGGCGCGATGACCGGTCCGATTGCCGGTATTTTTCGGCGCGCGCTGGAGCCGGGACGCTTCTGTGCCGGCGGATTGGGGCCTCCACGGCGCCAGGTCGGCCAGGCGGGCTGAGGCCAACTACACGCGCGCGCGCCTGATCGCGCAGCTCTTCGCACTTTTCCGGGGTGAAGCTGCCTCCCGGCTTGGCGGTTCGCTGCGTGGTCGAACCCGGCCCGGATCGGATGGTGGAGTACGGTGGATGACGACCTCAGAGCTGGCCCCTCAGTCGGGTCAGTCATCCACAGCGTGGGAGCGGCCCGGCCGCCGCCGTCCGCCTATGTCGGTGTCGTCAGCCGCGGAGCAAGAGCTGCCGACTCAGGCGTGGCTGCCTGCACACGACGCGGGCGGCGCGGCCTCCTGGCGCCGCCAGATATCGATACATGGCTTGGGGTAGTGCCGACTGAGGTGGCGCAGCTGGACTGAAGGGTCAGAGGTGATGCTGCCGGACTGAGGGGTCAGAGACGATGTCGCTGGACTTGAGGGGTCGGAGGTGATACCGCCGGACTGAGAGGTTGGGGGTGACGCTCCTTGACTGAGGGGTCAGAGGTGATGCTGCCGGACTGACGGGTCAGAGACGATGCCGCTGGACTTGACGAGTCGGAGGTGATACTTCAGGACTGAGGGGTCAGAAGTGATGCTGCCGGACTAAGGGGTCGGAGGTAATGCTGCCGGACTGAGGAGATCAGTCGCCCGATGAAAGTATGGAGAGACACTGATAAATGAGAAACGGCAAGCCGTGACGCGTTCCATACTGTAGTGTCAGGTGTGACGTTCATGAGTCGGTGAATGTATTTTAGAAACACCGGTACTCCAAACTTTAGTCCTTTTCTGCGCTTAACAGTACAAACCGGGCACCAATCCCTCCGGAGAACGTGGATGACACTTGTCAATACGGTATCGATTGCAGTCTGCTTTGACGATTGCGGTCTACTTTGATCGTCCGCTTTGATTGCGGTCTGTTTTGGCCGTTTTGACCGTAACGTAAATTTAGCTCATTTGAATCACCGCTACAATTGTGGTGTTCCGTGATGTGTGACGAATGATGATGGATAACATATCTGTTGGCCTATCGTATTATGTGAGTTTGTGTGACGCGTTTTAAAGTGTCGGCAAAAAGGAGTCTCCCCGCTCTCCACGCTCATCCTTACAAGCTAGGGTACATATTTGTAGCTAGTTTTATGCTAAGATGCACATATATCAAACCGCATCTGAAAAAGACACGTCCATTGGCCAGTTAAAAGCATTAATCAAAGGTGTCAAGGCACAATCTGTAGCCACAAGATGTACAGGATGTCGTGCACCGCGACAGCACGGCCAAACAAGAGTCGTGACAGCACAGTTACTCGAACGACACTTTCTCCACCGCGCGCCTAATGTTCAAGCACAGCGCCAAAGCTGATACCTACGCTGATCGCCACGAAACGGATGTCTTGAACATGTCTGATAAGGCGATGGAGGTGTTGTATAAGCAAGTAAGGAGATATTAAACAGAGGCATCACATTGCAAGCGCACATTTCGTGAAATTGCTTGTAAAAACATCGCAAACGTGTGGCTACGTGCTGTGCTATGACCCGAGAAACGCGGCTGTTTGGTGGGAACAAACGCTTCCGACCCACACGTGTTTTGCATTTTCCTAACATCTAGGGGCGGCTCACGACTGCACAAGCTCTGTGACATTTACCTGACGTAACAATTAGACCCGCTCTTCCCTCAAGCTTAAAATGTCACCAACAACCTGAGAACAATCCCCGGGCTGCACATGTGCCGGACGCCTCAGCCGCACTGCAACGTTAGCGACATCCCCGCACACGTCAGTACCAATCCCAGCGGCGGTGATGCCGACTGTGTTGACCGCCCGGGTGATGATGACAGCCCGCCATGGGCACGTCCACGCGTCACAGCCCGGTGCTCAGGGTGGGCTGTATTGATTCGGCCACGGACGGTGTGGAGGCCCGGCCCGGTGGACCGCGGCCGGCCGGACAGTACAGCTATTTGCCGCGAGCATCGACCGGGCCCGGCGCCGCCAGCCGGCGCCCGGTCCACCCACCTGACGGCGGCGACCGCCCGCGGCGACGCGTCTCCGCCGCAACAACAGACACGCGCCGCGCGCTCCTGCCGGCACGTGGTGGCAGGGTTACGGTATCGCGGCAATTGCCGCGCCGGCGATGAGAATTGATCGCGAAATGGTCTGAATGCGGTCGTTTCCCTTCGTTGACCCAGTTAAGTGGGATCAAAGACACATGGCCGGAATGGCGCGGGCTCGCAGGGCATGCCGGAGTGTACACATTTGGGAGTTCATGGACACCGGAGGAATGTACCAAAATTAATCAGTAAACTTCAGCTGGGTTGCTATCTGGGCTTAGCATTATCACGAGCACGTGGGTCGGGCCTGAATGGAAAGTTCGACACACACAGTGATTTGACCTAATTGCTTTGCGTGCACTTTAGAAGACCGCGCACCGAATTCGTGCAGGCGAGAACAAAGCAGGTAATTACGCAAGCGTTGCGGTTCTAACGGATGAGTGAGCGCAGGCGACCGTCTGCGCTCAAAAGTGCTTGTCGAAAGTCATCCATTTCAAATTCAGTCGAGTGGACGATGTTGCGAGGTGCGACGGTTCGTGCCAGACAGCTCATTTCGCTCCGCTGGTTTGGACAGCGAGCAGCGTGTAGCCAGCATGGATCATGACACTTCATGTCCGTCCGATCGCTGCTATCTGTACCGCGCTGCGAGCGGTAGGTGATATGATCATACCCACGAGTTTCTGACGAGCGGTCCCCCTTGCCTCGCTGCGCAGAGACGGCGCCCGCTTGCGCAGACAAATGTCACCTTTGGCGGTACATTAATCGCTTCTCAGCGGCGCTAAATGTGCATCGGTTGAATTTCTGAGGTGTGTTCCAATCCGAAATCCCTCGGGCTCATTGCTCCTTGACGTTTTTTTACTCACTTAAAACATAAAGAACATTTCAGGACTGGAGTACACCGACAGTCTTGTGCGAATGGAAGTCCACTGAGGTACCTCCGCACGACGCGCACGGTCTGGAGGAGCTGAGACACGCGCAGAAACATGGCCGCGTCAAAATGCGTGAGGCGAATAGCGTCGCGATTGCCGCAGGGCGCATATCCTGCGTTCCCCTGCATGTGGAAGTCTCAGGACTCGTTAGAGGGTTTCTCCCATATTCTCCTTGCCGCTTACCTCTTCTCGAATCTTCTAAATTACGACTGTGCCACAGCGTACCATTTTAAAAACCGAGCAGATATATTGTTGCGTGCGTTGGCACGCTGGTGATACCTAAATGAAATGGCCAAATTTCAAAAGGAAGAGATACAACCGACGCAACTATTCGTGACGTCTGCAAACGGGCGACCCCATAAACAAAACAAAAACTCGGGCGAGTCGGTCAGTATTCTGCGCATGCGTCGCGTGCAACCAATGAACAGGGGGCGGAACCTAATTTCGTGTGCGCGGTGCGCGTGCATTTCACGAAGAGGGCCCTGGCACGGAGCATGTTGTCGCACAAAAGTCACAGACTCCGCCTCCGCCTGTGAGGCTTGTGCTTGGCTCGTGCGTCGTGAACCCCCCCCCCCCCCCTTTGCGAGGAGGGGGAGGGTTCACCGTCCGCTCGCCCACCGGCTGGTCATAAGTCGAGGGATTATGTGACCCCTCTGATCGTTTTACAGGCTGACGCGCGCGCGTGCCAAGTCAGACATCTTTATGACGTCATCAGCTCACAAAGTGTCGGCCAAACGGATAGTGCGGGCGCTGTACATTTCAATCCACGCCGCAGCGAAAACAATGTGAATCAAGTCCGAGGTCTCCGGCTTTCAGAAGCACTGAGCCCGGACCGTCAGCCTGACCGGTCTGAAAACACTCGTCTGCCACCGTGCTTGTGTAGTGACGGCGTTGTTTACCGGCGCGTGGTCCAGACGGGGCTATGCCTCACCCGTCACCGATGGCGGAAGCTCGGCTTGGCAAAGGCCAACTTCTCCGTGGTGTGTGCCCAGGAGAGCACAGCCGACTTCTGTCGAATTAGAACGCCCTCGGGTCCACGATGAAACTCACCGGGAAGACATCCCACCCGCGCAATGGCGAAACCGAAGCTGTCTGTCCCTGGTCTGCGGGAGTGTTGCGCAAAATCTGGCCACGTGGCGAGGCGGCGTCAATTTTCAGTTGCAGAACTCATCAGTGCCGAGCTTTCCGGTGCTGGCGGCCCATCGAGTCACTGTGCCTCAGACGTGTCTCCCTGCATACATAACACATGACTGACTGCTTAACTCCCCTTTCGATTTATGGGCTTCGATTTCCCTCGCGTCCTGGCGGTCCCGACGACGAGTGCCGCCCGCGAGAGCTCGGCACGTATGCTGGCGAAGGCGTCCAATTCCAGTCGGTTGCCCATGAACTTTTCCGTACCCAGCCAGCAATTTGCTTGGGTGAAGGTCGGGGAAGATTTGGCAAGCCTAGGAAACCCCAAGCTCCCCAGCCGTCTTAAGAAATGTTTGGGTTTCCGCAGCTTTCCCCAACCGAGGTCCGCCATTGGCCATCGCTTGGGAAAGCTCTGTATTTCCTCGAGATTCCCCGATTTAGGATTTTCTAGGCAAAGGTATTTGTAGAAAGTCACGTCACTGCGGAAATGTTGGTCAATTCCGACCGTTATTGAACATTTTTCAGCGCGCAATTGCCACAGGCAGTTCAGGGGACGCTCCGGACACCTCACGTGGGGACATATTGGGAAATTGTCTGGAACAGGTTGGAAATCGTAATCGCAGTGGGTCACTTTCAGAGCTGATGCCAAGCACTCCCCAACCGAAAAGTTGGGGAAGAGTCGAGATGGGACTGAGATACGGTTTGTGATTGGGATCGGACCGAAATCACCGGCTGGACACTGCCATATTTCGCCACCATTCACGCCACCTCCATCGCCGGGGGCCTCCGCCGCCGCTTGCCGGCCCTCCGTCGTACGCCGGGCGGCGGGATCCTGCCGACCAGCGGAGCACGTGAGCGCCTCCGGACGGGCGGGCACCGGACAGACCAGTCAGCAGCACCCGTCACCGACGCTGCCGCCCGCCGTCCGCCGCCCGTCTGCCACCCTCGACGGCTCCGTTCCCAGACGGCTTAATACGCAGTCGAGGCACAGGCCCGCGCTCCGACTGAGCCGCGTTTAACCCGGCCGCGAGCGTGACTGTTCGCCCCGCTACGAGACATCGTAACGACAGCTAATCATTACGTGGACGGCCCGATTGCAAGCAATACATTTGCGAAACGGGCAGCCGCGGCGGCAAGCGGGCCGTAGAAAGTTACAGCAGTGTTGTGCATCGCCCACTGCCATTATGCATCGGCTATTGAGCTTCAAGAATGCAATCAGCGCAATTAGTTTCGAACACACCCAAGCATGTCGTCATGCGGTCATGCTCATTGCCCACCTGTCGCCGTCAGGAGCCGCGAGGCCGAGAAAGAGCCGGGGAGCGCTACTCTCTACGGTCTCTGACCTCCGTGTGACTGAGCGTGCTTAAACAATGGCGCTTCAGCCCGGTTCGTGATTGTTCGACTCGCGAGACCGGCAGGCGCACGTCGCCAGCGCCCCTTACTGGTCCTCGGCACGGTCGACAAGGCCACGCAAGGCCGGCGCCGCCAACTCGTTACCCCGGCTCTGCGTCCATTACCAGTTTGCCGCCAACGCAAAAACGGCCGTCTAATTTCCCGTGTGTTGTGCGCCGCCGCGACTGTGCCAATACCGACAAAAAGTCGCCGCATCGGCGGCACCGCTAAGCCGCGCGCCTGTTCCGTTTTACGGCGCTGTTTACACGGCGCGGTGAGACGGATCGCCTGGGTCTCGGCGGGGACGACAGGCCGGCCGGCGAGCTGGCGCCGCTGGTCGTCCGTCCGTCCCTGCAGGGACGCCCGGCGGGCCGACGGCGGCCCGACCCTGCGGCGGCCCGCCGGCGAGCGGCCCCGTCCGCAGCAGCGCCGGCCGGGGCAGGCTCACAGCCGCCACCGCTGGCTGGCGGGCGCTCCGGGCCGCCGGCCGTCGAGCTGTTGAATGGCCGTCAGCCGCGTCCGAGGTCGGCCCCGTGCTCCGGCGGCCAGATCTGTTGGACGGCCGCCTAACGGCTGAGTTAGGCCGGACAGGTCATAAAGCTCCTCGCAGAGAAGAGCGCATCCTCCGAGTCACAGCGCCCTTCCAGCGCCGCAGACCGCTATTCTACAGCCGCTCTCCGTGCCGCAATGCCCCTTCCAGGGCGTCGCCTGTCCTAAGTCGCAGCATGTTTTGC
This sequence comes from Pollicipes pollicipes, assembly GCF_011947565.3. Taxonomy (NCBI): domain Eukaryota; kingdom Metazoa; phylum Arthropoda; class Thecostraca; order Pollicipedomorpha; family Pollicipedidae; genus Pollicipes; species Pollicipes pollicipes. The sequence continues at coordinate 39,980,735 of NW_023597034.1, read as the reverse complement.
AATGTCACGGCATCACTCTTCGATCCACAACGACCTTCTCGAAGTCGTAAAGTTCATCTCATGTCGACTGTCCGTTGCAGCGTCACACCGTCCGTCTCCGCGCCTCAGAGCCCCTCAGAGCTCCCCAGAGCCGCTGCCGGCGAACCTGCGCTGCTCTGGCCACCGGCCGGTCATAACGGGGCCGCTTAGAGCCGGACAACACCCGCCGGCCGGAGGCCGGGCCCTCTCGAGGCGCGCTCCGCACTTCAAGACGCTCTAATGGGCTTCATAACAGCCTTTATTTGTTTTTCTCGGCGGCGCCCGCTGCCGGTGCGATAAGGCCGCGCGGCGCCGGGGAGACCGGACGCCGCGACCCGACAGCGTGCGTGAGCGGCGCCCACGACCGCGTGTCCATTAGCCCCGATCTGCCGGGCCCGATTTCCATTACGGAGTGCGCGTCGTTACGCGGGCGGCGGCGCACAGCAGCTGATGGCGATCGGCCCCGGGTGGCAAGGTCAGGTCGACGGCCGCCGACAGGTCATGACAAACGATCCGCCTTCAACGCTTGGTTCGAAGCGACGCGGGTGCCAGCCAGTGAGGAGCGACGTGGCTTCTGAAGTCGCAGCGGCGTGGCGGGGAGGTCAACGTTTTCGGACCGGCCGACGGGACGGGGCGATGCTGGCGGAATCTAAGCTGTCAGCCTGTCCCGCTTTGCCGAAATTCGCCGGTATGTCGGTAATCTGAGGTATTGGGTTCCCTTGCAGGAGCTCAACACTGGTTCAGCGCTTCAGTCCTCTGCGCCTAGTCTCAGCCGCGTTATGCCGGGCTTTGCGTGCCGTTGCCAGCGGCGCTGCGCCTGAATTCTGGCGGCCAGGTGGAGGTCTTCAGACGGCCGTCACACCACTGCGGGGAACTCGGCGATCATCCGCCCAACGAAACGGCGGCCAATCAATTTCCTTCGACCCCGCTAGATTCGCAGGATGGAGTGGTCCCGTTCCGGCCGGGGGATTTATCGCCGGTTTCATTTGCGGCGCGGCAGCGGCATTTTTCTGCTTCAGGACGCGGGGCCTCTGCATTAGCCCGGCGGTCTATCTTGGCGCTGACACCGCCCGCCAATTTGTATTCGTCGCCTGTCGTGCGTCGGGCTCTCCACGCGGGTCGTTTTCCGTCGCTGCCGATATAGTGGCGTGACCAGGGCGACACGCTGCCACGCCCAGCGGTGGCCGGCGCGCGGCAGGCGTGGGAGGGGCCGGGCGGCGGCCCACTGCTCCCCGGTCGTCAGCACCTGCGCGTGAGGCTCGCGGGGCCCGTTCGTCACGCCATTCGCTCCGGGCACGCCCAATTGAGCGGTGAAGGCTCTCGGAGGGCGCGTTTCCCTCTGCCGCTCCGGGCGACGCGGGGCGCCTTTGTTCATGACTGAAGAGCCGCTGCCAGCTCATGCCAGATATTCGCAGGTGAATGCGCATAGCGGTTAATTCGTGCCGCATTTCAGCATAATAAGGCAACATAACTCGCCGAGAGTCGGGTCATGCAATGCGTCAGCATGGCGGGCCGTTACAAATGACGTCCGCCGCCGGGGAGGCGGCCTTTCCAGGCCGGGAGGGCGGCGGCAGGTACGCGGCGCCGTGCCGACACTCCTGGTACAACCGGTCACCCGAGAGCGCGCCTGCCCGCGAGTGGAAAGTGACAAACGGCGAATGGCCAGCACAGACGAAAGTGGAACGTGTCACGGTGTGAAGCTGGTCTGTTCCCGTCGTTGTGTTCTGCTTTCTGTTTGTGATCATTCCGCCTGCGCAGCCAGGCCATCTGCATGCTCGGCTGGTGTCTTCATTTCGCCGGCTCGCCGGGCGAGCCTGCGGCACGGCCGGGCCGGCAGACGAGTGCAAGCTGTCGTGGGCCCGCGGCGACGGCCGCCGCTGATTTAGTGGCCGATATCGAATGACAAATAGCCGCCGGTGTTGTAAAACAGTGGGCGAGCCACGGTCCGTCGAGCACCGCTCTGGCCTGGGGCGCCGGCTCGGCTGGGCTGAGCCGGTCCAGGGGCGGTCGGCAAACACCGGCGCGCTCAGCGGAAGCAGCGGCGGTCGTGCCGCCCGTGTTCGGCTCTGGATTTCTGGGGGATGTTTGGATGGAGTGGGGGAAGTGATCTTGGAGGACGGCGGGTTGGCTTTTCAGGCGTCATTGATCTTTTGAAATGGTTTCAACTTTGGTCCCCACGGGATTAAAGTCACACTGTGTGGTGGGCGCGAGGCGCGCAGTGCCAGGTCTCGAATTGGTATTTCCTTTGAGACCTAAGCCATCCAAGACAGCCTTCCAAAAGGTGCCTGACATTAAAATGGCATTGTTTGCAGCGGAAGTTTGCACACGAGATACCAGCAGATAGCTCCACAAATAATGATTAGACTATTGATAACGACACAACGAACTGTCCGTTAACCCGGCATATGCTCAGATATTCGGCTCCAGGCATCAGTTATGGAAGCCTTTAACGCATCCCCGCCCTCCCCCGAGTATCTCGAACTGGTGAACAGATCGGGCTGATTGCAGTGCAAACGATACTACTAAGCCGTAAGACCCCCGTGCAGGAAATATGTTGACCTGCGGGACGGCGACAACGTCACAAATCAGTTCAAAGGTCACGATTTTCCGAAATTCTTCTAATAGAATGCCCATGCAAATTCATCGCAACGATGCGGCCAAATGAATTGGAAATAACTGAATTACGGCACCCGTGACAGTCTAGCCGTGTTTTACATGTACGCACAGGTTCAGTACTGCACAGATCAGGTGATGTCGAAAGAACTGGACGGCCCCGCCACACGCTGCGTGAGTCTCATTACTTTACCACCGAAACGTTATGCGGTCGGGTATATAAAACTGCTTTCATTACGCACGCCTGGGTGTTTAACGACCATGTTTTATGGACCATGGGGTTCGGTCCATGAAACTTTGACAAGTTTTCTATGTCTAATTGGCTATTTTTCGCCAGCGCGCTGCCACTGAAACGGCATATATTTAAACCACAAAACAAAAACATAGTGTGTTAGCCATAGTGCGAAAAGCGCTATGATTTGACGTAATGAAAGCATATATCTCAACCTCGGGCTGTGTCAGATGCCGACACGATTAGGCCAACTGTCCCGCGTGGTCACAGTCAGCTTTTTAAACATTCGTCTGTCATGGCACGCAACGCAGTGGTTAGATTGAAAATGCGTCGGCCTGGAAGGATGTGAGCGTGCCAACAGGCCAATAGCGGCCTTCATTATGTCTGGAAAGCTCACGGAAGGCCGTGAACAGACGGATGAAACCCATAAACAGAGAACAAGGTCTGTGTTTCCGTTAGGCAGGCCGTGGTTGTCAGGCTCCGGTTCCAGAAGTCCACAAGCAGATTGTGGGACTCGGATCCGGATCCGGATCTCTGTTGTCAAAGGATGACATAAGCTTCTGAACGACTCATGGATTTTGTCGCCGAAGGAACCCATAGGATCCACGATCCATGCTTGGGATCAATGCACATTCCAACACATTCGCCTGGACAAAAAGTCCGGTTCCTTAGTCAGCATCACAATGCATGATAGCCGATAACACTTAGGCATCTAGGATACTCTTCGGAAACATGGAAATCTCAACTTTGATTGGATCTAAATGTACACAAGCGAGCTCATATACCCAACGATCGTCCGTGAGATCAATAGATGGGGTGAGGGTACTCGATTGGGTGACCTTTGGAGGTCACCAACACGCACTGCCTTGAATATGTGGGGTGGGTTGTTCCTATAGTTGGCGGTAGGTGTGCCTGAGTTACCGACGGCAGATAATGAGCAATTCGTATAAACGAAATAAGGGATATAAAGAAGCTGGTCAATGCTGTTAATGACACCATTCTATATCAAGCATGGCGGAAGCCATGAGTCTGGCCAGTCAATTTGAACGGCAGAACAAATTGGCCACCCAACAGAGCGCCGGAGCTTAAATGGACTGTTGGAAATGGAGGTTTGCAACGGGCTGGAATGTTTTGAACGACGCACTCATATCGAAGCGCAATATTAGAACGTCTCATGCGATTTATGTCAACAATTATTTTCCTCAAAACTAGCTATGATTCCTTTTGAGATAGGGACACAAAATTAGAGTAAATCTTGTTGATGAAAACAGTACTACGGTAACGTAAAATCTGAGCAGGTGTGGAATAATTTAAGACACATAGCAATTAATACCTTGTAAGGCGCACAGAACCCATTTATGAGTGCAATTTCCCCCCCCCCCAAAAAAAGATGGCACCCTCACCTTAAGACAGACGTGGTACGGGTCTCGCCTGCTGTGCATCAGGCATTCCCCGGATAACAACGATCAGCGTCGAGGGGACCGCGGGCCCATCTCGTGCCCCCCCCCCCCCCCCCTCCCCCCACTCACACACTCATAATCTTGGTAACAGTCCCATTCATCTAGACTATCTGAGCTCCCAGCATTTTCAGCCAGGTCTCAGTTTAGGCAGAGTCCGGGCGATGTTCCGCCCGATATATAAGCATAAATGTATATATGTGTACATATATATAATGTATATGTATATATATATATATATATATATATATATATATATATATATATATATATAGTACCGCTGGATTGCACATCGCAAAAACTTGCGGTGATTTTTGCTCATCCATTTCGTATCCGCATTCTACCAGCTATCCGAAACGTTTGCGTTGCAATATCTGTTTAAGTCCCTGAGCTCAACACAGGCACGATGGGGAACAGATCAATCCTGAAAATCGCGACGCAAAAAGCATGCCTGGGCCATTATGATACAGGGAATCGGATCCTTCATTACACAGCGAGAGCTTCAAGATAGTGCAGTGATGTAATCAACGAACAAAGTTTAAGCAGAGCAGGGATAATAGAAGCGCTGCTCTGTGTTGGTCGATTGACTCTGAAAATTACATGAGCACGGTTGATACATAGAGCAGTTGTATTTATGTGCTGATTCGGAATCTCAATTGTCGTCTAATTTCAGAAATTACGTAGCTCTTAAACTCTTTGTTCGCTCTATCCCTTAGAGGCAATAGGACCTGTGTTCGATAGTATAGAAACACGGCGTGCATTAGGTGCACTCCATTTTAATTCAGCTGGGCCGGCTGGAGGTCTGAGACAAGCGCAGCCGGCCGAGGAAGTTGATTCCCCCCTGAGATCTTCAACTTCCAGACGTTGTACGAGAAAAACCGATGCATTTTTATGCATTATGTATAGTCCCTACGGCGCTTGGCAATGCTTTTATAATACAATGAGAACAGGCACGTTGGTAAATGACATTATACGTCATCAGCTTCACAAACACGATATATAGGTGATTACACGCGGTGCACTTGTTCATCTAGCCTCTCTGCTGCTAACAATAAATGACATTGATATTGGAAGGCCTCACATGACATTGCACGTCCTCGCGTAAGATATTGTGACCCCGTTATGCATTATACTGATATCGTAACAATTTTCCAATTAAATATTCAAATTATGCGCCCAAAATAATTACGAAAAAATGGTTATTTTAAGCTCAGCATGTGTTTTTCCGCATGCACCCACAGAGATAGGTCATGACCTGAGTCAATGTCATGTGCCCTGTGGTTATAAGGTGGTTGCGCATGTGCGTTAGTACTCCTTTTCGCATATACAAATGCCAAAACTATACATAAATGCGTACAAATTTACATCATTTACGAAAATAGGAAAACATTTATCTTACCTCACGCAACTGACCTCTCCTGTTTCAAAAAATCGGAAATATACAAGTTCCATGTATTATCATGTTTGACTACTGCCGCATGCTGGAACAGGGAAAAATAACGTACAAAAAGTTACCCGTGATCAAAGTTGCTCAGAGGAGGACCTTTTTGACCCGACCCAGGTCACTGACCTTGGCAGATGAAATCTTGAAGTTTGCATAAAGGATGTCAAACTGACAGATTAACAGGCAAGTCAACTTCCCCCTCCCCCCCCCCCCCGGGCCGGGTGCGGGTTAAATTATGGTAACGTTCACGAGTAGTGCCCCTGTAAGCAAATACCTTAGTAGCTTGGAATGTTGAGCATTTAGTAAGTACACAGTGTGGTTGTCTGCGCCCACAACATGCTCATATACAGCTTGCTTCAGCTACGTTTAAGAGGTGTGTGGCTAACCATGACTTTGCTTTGCACAAGATTTGCAAAAAAAAACGCAGGCAGCAATCGCGCCGTTGATCATGATCACGGATGGTCACACATGATCTGTGACATTCTGCACGTTTATTCTAGGAAGAGTGAAACGCATCAAAGCATACCAGCTTGTTCCAAGACAACAAACGATTATAACCAGATGACATTTTCTGTCTAAGAAGATAAGCAACGGATTACAAAGAAGATCGATAGCCGTCCTTACACGGAGTTGCAATGTACGGGCATACGGGATAATGTTAGGTTCGCATGCCATCTAATCGCATCCTTTTCCCGCTCATGATATGTGCTTAGTGCATTCCAAGCAGTGGTCACTTTGTATACCGATCTGTTACATGCCACAAAATTAGCGAAGCAGTGCAAAAATAAGCCCGTATGTCTTTTGCAATTTCGGTTCAGCCAATTTAGAGTAGCTTATGTGGTTGAACCTTCTGATCCAGCCAAACGAGACCCAGTCACGTGCTTACCATCTCTACTGAGCTCCTCGCAAGCACGAAGAGCAATACTGGTTCAAGTGAAAGCATACGACCAATCATTTCCAAGGGACGATGTCACGACATAATAAGTCACCATCTATGATCACCGCCTGGACCTAGGATTTTTTGTTAATTTTCGAATACGCATGAATGCTCGGCATGATAAAAAGTCTCCTTTTGGTTGCGTGGAGACTGTACATGAGACGGCTTGAACGGGAAAGAGAGACATGCGGAGGTTAAGGCATAAGGACATCAGGCCAACAAAAAGCCACAAGGGCTCGTCGAGGTAGGCCCATCTCAGATTCTGCACACATCCCCGACACTGATCTTACCACGTCACCTGCCTGAATTTAACTGTAAATGATATCCTCAGACCCATAGAACTTGCCCATACGATTTTTAAATGTTGCCAGAGAGGGACTTCGCACAGCTGTTTTTGGCAATCCATTGTAATGATTCACTACCGACTCGATGACATCTGCCTCTTCATAGTTTTTCTACCTTTTGCTAACTGAAACTGGTTTCCTCTAAGTGTCGGCCTAATTTTCAGTGCTCCTTGAAGATGCACATTGTCTGTCCCTTTCATAATATTGAATATCTGTTCTGGAATGAACTAGACTTCACCACTGTCGCATTCCAGTAATCTTCGTTCCGTATCTAACAGTAGTGACGAATTTAATGATGTCGACTGAAGTTTGTGCGAGATGTGACCTTGACCTCAGAAGATCTTTCACAAGATCACATGCATTAATGAAGCATCGCACCAAGGTAGCTAAAAGGTATGAATGTGTGTGTGTTTCAGTGCACCGTAATGTCATCATTTGAAAAGGGCACGAAATACTTCGAATGAGTCGGCGTCTGCGATCCGCGCATGCGTGCTGCATCACGACTACTCCCTCCATTGCAGCGCGGCGGTTTTTGTGCCGCACTGTTCGTATGTGGACCCACATTGTCAGTCATGCGGGCTTAACAAACGAGCTCTGATTGACCGGCCGTAGTCGTTAGGCGAAACGGCTCCGCAGTCAATGCGTCAGTAATGACGCGCGCCGGCCAACGTGGCGCATTGCACCGCCGTGGGGCTGTCCGGCTTGATCACCACGGCGCGCTAGTCATGCATTGGCGGGTAGGACGACGGCGGGGCACCGCAGGACTCATAACTGACGCCTGGCAGACGAACAGATCAGACCGGAATGTCGAACTGACACCGTGACTGGCAATCTGGAGCGGGCCGGAGCGGCGCGCGCGGCGGCAGCTCCCCACACTGTCAGCGGGCAGCCTCTCAAAGCAACGTGACTGGCAATTCGTGCGTGACGCCGGTGCTCGGGCCGTGCCTGGGAGCGCCCGGGCCGTACCTGGGAGCGCTCAGGCCGTGCCTGAGATCGCTTAATAGTAATACTGGGGTCGTGCCTGGGAGTGCTCATGCCGCGCCTGGGAGCCCTCGGGCCATCCCTTGGAGCGCTCAGGCCGTACTTGGGAGCGCTCAGGCCGTGCCTAGGAGCGCTCAGGCCGTACCTGGGATCGCTCAGGCCTTACCTGGGAGCACTCAGAGTGTACCTGGGCGCACTCAGGCCGTACCTGAGATCGCTCGGGCCGTGCTTAGTGGCACTGGGGCCCAGCCTGGGAACCTAGCGCCAAACGACGGCGCGAGACTTGAGGAGGCCGCGCACGGCCCCGGCGGGCGTGCCGCGCGCGCCGCGCCAGCCCGACGCAGCCCCTCGGGAGACGACTTCGACGCAACCCGAAAATACTAGCGCGCTTTAGGGATGGCGATTGTCGAGTTTTTGGCGTGGTGAATACATCAGGTGGAAGCATGATGGATGCCGGCACTGCCAACCCCCAATGAGACCTACGGCGGCTGGGAAGTGAGAGAAGGCGGCCGACGCAGGGGATGCGGCTGGCTGGCCTGGAGGAGACGAGGTGCGGGAGGACTGGCGGCTGGCCCTCCTCAGGGGAGTCTCACTGCAGCAGCAGAGCCTCATCCCGTGAAGTTCGATGTGAGTGGAAAATAGTCGTCCCACGGGGACAGCCTTGGCGGCTATTCCCTTCCAATTTTTTCTTACTCTTAGATGTAATCCGCTCAATCCTTTGGTCATTTCCGGTGAGTGACAGCTTTTTGCGTTAGCATCATTGCGGCTGCGTGAGTCTTCAGACATTAAAAATTCCTCCCAAAATTCCTCCCAGATTAAGTTGCACCGTGGTTACCGACTTGATTTTCACACGTTTGACGTCAGTAGGAAGGAACGACCACGGAGGCGTATTTCACAATCCTCGACTAGGATGACTCGGAAGAGACGATGCACAGCGGCGGGTCACCGTCTTGTTGCCGGCTACACGCATCGTCAGTCCCGCCTGTGCATACCCGTCTGTGCAATCCAAACCACAGATGCATCGCCACTTAAGCTCGAAGGCAGCTTGCTTGTGCCGTCGTCGAAGTAACTCTTGCACCAATCGCGGTCGGCACGCTACACCGCAGGCGCCGCGGTCACGTGCCGGGCAGCCAGCGTCGAGCGCGCCCGAGGCAGCGCCGCTGAAAGGTCGGCCGTGCACAGACGCCGATCCCACCAGAGCCGGGCCGCCAGCCGGAGCCGGGACGCTTCGGGACGGGTCAGAGCGACGTCAGCTGTCACCGGCTCATGAGCGTCTTAATGAGATTTAGGTCATCAGTTGGGACGCGAAGTGCGGCGCGACTCATCCCGAGGGGTTTGACATGGACGGCTGAGGGTTTGACATGGGGTTTAACATGGGCACATGCCATCCCGAGGGGTTTGACATGGACGGCCGAACTTTTGAGATAACCTATCGCGATCGGTTGTGGTCCGGCGAACAAATCCATAATACACCTCAGCATGTAACAACGCAGTGTGACGGTCGAGGAACCACGAATGGACACGCTCAGTCGTGGTATTTCCTCCATTCCCATGGGCCATCAGCTGGCGCTGTTCGTCGGCGCCAGCTCGCAGCATGCCTGCCGGGGCCGGCTGAGGTCGCAGCCGATCCACGTGGTCAGCATCGGCCGGGCAGCGACTCTCAACCGAGCAGCAATCCCTTAGCAGGCGACCAACGCCGCCCAGATCTCCGCCAAGCGGCGCTTTGGGCTAATCCCGCCGTGGGTTTACTTCGGATTGGCTGGTGAACGGTTCTGGTGTATGATAACCGTACGCGCACCAAGACTTTGGGCTAATCCCGCGGCGAGTTTACTTCGGATTGGCTGGTGAACGGTTCTGGTGTATGATAACCGTACGCGCACCAAGACTTTAGGCTAATCCCGCGGCGAGTTTACTTCGGATTGGCTGGTGAACGGTTCTGGTGTATGATAACCGTAAGCGCACCAATACTTTGGGCTAATCCCGCGGCGAGTTTACTTCGGATTGGCTGGTGAACGGTTCTGGTGTATGATAACCGTACGCGCACCAAGACTTTAGGCTAATCCCGCGGCGAGTTTACTTCGGATTGGCTGGTGAACGGTTCTGGTGTATGATAACCGTAAGCGCACCAAGACTTTGGGCTAATCCCGCGGCGAGTTTACTTCGGATTGGCTGGTGAACGGTTCTGGTGTATGATAACCGTACCCGCACCAAGACTTTAGGCTAATCCCGCGGCGAGTTTACTTCGGATTGGCTGGTGAACGGTTCTGGTATATGATAACCGTACGCGCACCCAGACTAGGCTAATCCCGCGGCGAGTTTACTTTGGATTGGCTGGTGAATGGTTCTGGTGTATGATAACCGTACGCGCACCAAGACTTTGGGCTAATCCCGCGGTGAGTTTACTTCGGATTGGCTGGTAAACGGTTCTGGTGTATGATAACCGTACCCGTACCCAGACTTTAACGATCGCAGCGCAGACCGGTAGCCACACGGTCATTTACTGAAGCTCGCACCAATCATTTCCTGATGACCCCGTCCGTCCTTTATGGGAGTCATGCCGGGAGCTCCCTGGCGACACTGCCGGTGCCTTTTCATAACCTATCGGTATATCATCACGACCTCCCGACGACAACGGCCGTCCATCCAGCCGCGCCGGCCGCGCTCTGATGTCGATGCTTGCAGTGCCTCGCCGACGATCACAGGTCGAACGGCCCTCCCCCTGATCGACCCGAGCCGACACACCTGTCGATAGCGCGCGCCTCGTAACCGTCGCCACGTGCGCCGCCGCTCGCCGCCGCGCCGCTCACGCCGCGGCCGACGATCGCCCGGGCGGTGATTAGCCGGCGCGACGATGCGCCGTAATTGAATGATGACGGAGCGGCCGCGCGCGGCGACGCCCGCTGCCGGGGAGGGGGGGGGGGGGGGGACGGGGCGGGGGCGGCGGCGGAGGCGGGCGACATGTGATCCGGGTGACTGCCGTTGCAGAGGAGGCCGGTCCGCCGGCCGGAGGGCCACTCGATGGATGTAATCTGGCGCTCCGGCCGGCCGGCCGACGCAGGAGTGCCTCTCGAGCCGTCCAATACCGCCGACCGAACCCCGCCGCCGGCGGCCCGCCGGGCTGCAAGCACGGCTGCATGGCAATGATCCTGCAGCAAACCATTGTGGTTAATGGGCTTTGTTATGGCCGCGGGCCCCATTTGTCTTCGGAATTCCATGAACCTGGTCACACGTGGTGTGAGGCGCTCGTTCCGGCCGTGAAGCTGGCGGGACTTCAGCCCATGTCCGGGATCGGCCGGCCCGGTGTCGCTGGCTCTCCAGGCTCGGGCACCTGATGAAGAGATGCCTGCTCACTCCGCGGACGGCTGGTGAAAGCGCTGTTCAAAAGGTGACTTTAGGTGATGAATGGCCGCTCACCACCGTGCATACGGATGGATGGATTATGATAGCATTCATGAACTGATCCAGGCGGTTGGCCAAATACCCGCACCTTCCCCCTCCACCCCTGTCCGCCCCCTCCTGCAGCCAAACAAACCCGATGGCGCAGTTTATTTAGCCTGCAAAATCGGACTTTAGGTGAATCAGCCTCAAATTTACCCAGCAAAGGTTCCCTTCTTTTAAACATGAGGCTCGACCCACCTTAGCAGTAGAGGGAAGTGCACGGCCATAACCATAGGTGCACAGGATTATCCGAGAGGGAGGGGGGGGGGGGGGGCGCCACGGGGTGTGCGTACCTTCCTCATGATTTTTTACACGCTTTGATGCACATATGACTAGGTGCTAATAACTTCAGAAATCGAGGAAGACACGCATAATATGCATTAATCTAAAACACGCAATGACGCCATACGCCAGTCACCATACCAGAAATTTCGTCCGACTGCGTCGCGCTTTGATTGTTTTTTTTTTTCATTGAACATTTTAAGCAGTGCGCCCACTGCAACATCAGGCACACATCTCAGCGTTGTCCTGAAAAGATAAGGGCCGACGGTAGGACAAATGTTTCCCCGATGTCTATATTCTGTTGCGTGTTCGCTATCGGTGCCGTGGCGACGGATACTCGCGGCGACGGACGGATACGGGTGGCCGGCTAGATACCCTTCGCTCGGGTGGGTGTCAATTTGACCCGCTGAGATCTTGAGAACTAAGAAAGCTAGTGACACCAAATTTACAGGGTGTCTTGACCTGTACGTGAACTCACTTAGGTCAAAGTTTAAGTTTCTTAGGTTATGACCTTCAGGTCAAATAAGGTCAAATAAGGTCAAATCCTAGGTTGGTCTCCAAAGGGCCCCCAGAACCTAGGCAACAGTTTCTAAGAAAAAGGTCACAAGCTCATTTGAGGTCAGTGACCTTATTTGACCTTTTTGAGGTCATGGTGACCAAAATCATACATGACTGCTCCGAGTTTTGCATCTGAATAAGCGTCAAAGATTACGCTAGGCAGTATGTTCCTAAAACATAATGTCGACCCGGGTCATCTTAGGTCAATGACCTGTTTTGACCTCTAGGAAGTCAATGGAAGATGCATAATGCGACTCCTGCTGTCAATAAATTTGGAATGAGCACCAGAAACCATCCCATACAGCAAGCCCTAGAGTAATAAATCAGGTTGGTTTTGGCCTTGGTCTGACCTTCATACCTGACCTTAGGTCAATGTAATTTGCTCATTCCATATGGGTGGTGCCTAAGAAAGCATCTCAGAGATGTATGGCTTTGTCAAACACTCCGTTATTTAAATATGTGGCCGTTGTTGTATCATATTGAGCGACTCCCTTGGAATTGCCTTCGCTGAAGCCATGGCCTGACTTTGACCTGTCATACGTCAGCGACCTTACAAGGTACATCTAAATTTTTAGATCAAACAATCCGCTGTTCAATTGCCTAAAGCTATGCAAAGTTTGGCGCGCCTATGCCGCGCCGTTCGGAAACAATTCTGGAAAAACCTTCGGGGGGCCAATTTGACCCCCACCCGAGCGCGTGTTAATGATGCAGCCTCTGGTAGGCGTAATGCAGAGGACCGCGTGTGCCGCGTCTAATCACTGGCGGATATGGTGACTGTTTAAAAGCCAGGGGGCGGATTTGGCCCGAAATCGGAATCGACATCGGAATAAAAGGCAAAGTTTCGGAATCTGTTAGGCCAGTTTTGACGGGCGTGTCTGAGGGAAGTTTTGCGGCACGCTTAGATTTTGATCGGGCGCATGCAAAAAAAAAAAAAAAATACAAACAGTTGCACCCTCTGAGAGCAAAATGCTACTGAGTCTCATTTTGTATTGAGTATTTAGATCACTCACGTTTAACACGTTTGGATGTTATACAAGCTCTTTTTAAATATGTGGCCGCTGCGGGATCCAGACCATTGCGATAATAAAAATAATTTGCTGCTCAGCAAGGTGTTACAACGCAGATAATATTGCTTGTTTGCATACCTCATTACATGCCACCTGCAGCCGCCTCCAATAATAACCGAGCGATGGCGGATCCAGGATACACAAAGTTGGTGAGCGGAACATATGTTCGGTTCTGCGTCGGGATACGAGCCAATCGATAGTTGCCGCTCTTCTCTGTATGTATGCTGTTGGTGCCGTCGCGGTGACGCCATGCCGCCTTCTCTGCGGCACCTGAGCTCTGCTGAGAATTCAGACATGTGTCTGGATCCCAGGAAATGATCCAGGATCCAGAGAAATCCTTCGACAAAGTTGTAGGGTCGATCCTGGACTCTAACACATTTCTCAACAAATTTCAGAGAAGAGCAATGATTCCGAGAAATGGAAACTTTACAGAAGTTGGCAGAAGGATCTCGGATCTAATAATCTGCTGGTAAATAGTTCCTGGATCTTGGAAGATCGGAAATTTGTAACTTAAACGCTTCAGCTCCGAAATTTATATTTGAGGTCTGCGTGCACTGCCCGAGATAATACAGATAAAAAGATACACAAGTTATCATTTGCATCATGCTTGAATTTTGTCCATTTGTGACATTCTGATTTTGTGCTAAATCATGGTATGGCCATTTGAATCAGTTTATTCAATCCTGGCATGTGGATCCTCGCGAGTTGCATTAAATTTTATTCAGAAATAAAAAAACTATCATGTGTGTTTCGCACACCTAGCCCCCAAATGAGAAGAGGCAGCCCAAAATGATGTACATCTTTAAGTGCATTTGCAAGGCACATTATAATATTGGTAGCGTCATTGGCTGCAGCTTTTCATTATAATTGTCCCAAACATGCAATATACTGTCGAGTGCGCGACAGGTGGTACCTACGAACATCCGGATTCAACCTAAAAGTAGTCTTCGTAGTCTAAGCCCTTTGTTTTTTAATATCTATTGTTTTAAGCAGTGCAACAAAGCACATAAATTGCTGTTAACAATGCGGTATTAAGACAAATGGGCATTAAAGAAATATGTGATGCTCATGCCAAGTGAAGACCTATTTTTGGTATTAATACATATACATTCTTCATCAGCATTGTTTTGCCGTTCAGTCTGCAATGAAGTCTGAAAATATTTGGCTTCCACAAGCAAATGCCACGACAATTCGATGACTTTGACGCGCACATGACAGCGGGGAAGCTCTGTGTGTCCTTTTGTTCCAAGGCCGTTTCCAGGCTTTGTTTTTTCGCTCCTTTGTTTTCATGATCAGTGCCCTCGATTCTTCCCGCTGTTCTTTGCGCTCCGTTTTGTACCAGCCGACTTCATGCATTTGTATGCCTTGTCCTGACATTTCCAAGGTCTTTAGTGCTCCCATGTGAGGTGTTCTGAGATCCCAGCCCGCTGTCGTTGTGCCTCTCATGTTTTCCCTGAAAGGCGAGATGGCTGGTTCGAAAGAAAAACGTCTAGTCGTTACAAATATGTACGGGGGAGGGGTAGGGGGGAGGCGGTTCTACCTGCTTTTGCCAAAGTTCACGCATTTATGCGGAGTACTTATTTTCTAGGTAGGGAGTGGCCCAGGCCTATTGTCGGCCTGTAAACTGAGGGCAACCGATGCTTATGATAAACATATGAATATATATTAGCATCGAAGCCCAGTGGTGTTTTGAAGGCAGCGGCGTGGTTAAGTGCCTTCCCCTTTATGAAAGTTAAGATTCGCCTGCGGTTCGTACATGACTAAATGTTTGCTGCCATGAGTTAATGTTGGCGAGGAAAAAACATCAAGCATGCCTTGTTAGAAGAAAAGTCAAATATGTCCAAATTTTGCGGCAGCGGCGGTACCCAATGCGCTTCCAGGGGTGGGCACTGACTGGGACGCAATGCCAAGCCGATTGTCAAAGGTATGTCGCTATGCCAGACCTGACGGGAACAGTCGAACCACAGCCGAAATGTGCCTGATCCCAAAATATCCTGTGAAGAAGCCTAAAAGCCAACATTTTTTTTTTTTACTTTCGACAAATTGTTAACTTAAATCGTCGAACCTGGTGGATCCTTCGCTAAAATGTCAAGCTTGAATTCGGCCTTAAGAGGATCGGGGGTCAATCACTGACGCAGCACCCAATGGCCAGAGCGCACCACTCTCCGCCTCGCGGGGATAGCTGATCACACAGTCACAGTGTTTGAAAACCTACACGGGCAGCCTTTTAACCACATGGTCATGCCTTCCTCAGCTCGGACGTGTGGGGTCGGATGCGCGGTTGCCGCCAGCTAAGTCATCAGTCATCAGTCATCGCCAAGTGGCACTGTGAGCAGCCGCGGCCCGCGCGGACATGCGGCGACCGAAAGCCGTGTCCGAGGTCGGGTCGGTCACCTGACCTGAGGTCTGCTCGGTGTGACCTTGGGCCGCGGTCGGAGCGATACACGCGCGGGGTCAGCATGCGCGATCCGGTCCCCGCGCCAGGCGCCTCGTGGCTGAACCCCCCGCGCCGTGCATTAAACCACGCCCGTACTTGTGCGGCCGGCCGCGGACTCGATGCTTTTAGCCAGGTCTGACTGAAGCGCCGATAATCAGCAAACAAACAAACAAGCACCAAGCCTAGCTGTGCTCGATTGCGTGGAGTTTTAACGACCCAGCGTGGTTGGCAGTTCAGCTGTTTACGGATGTCGTGCTTATCCGACGGCATTTCTGCTCGGCTCGGCAGTAATCCCACGGCTTTGGCGCTACTCTCTTCCGCGCTCCGGCCGCCGCCTTTGCAGAGTGTTGATGTGCTGAGCTTACCTGTTTGATGGCTGGTTAGCGGTCCTGTCTTCTGGGGATTTGGCGACGCCTACACGCCACGGCACGTAGTCTCGGAGGATTTGCTCGCGGCCACTGCATGACGTCATGCAAGGCGTCGCACACGCCATGTGGATAGCGGTTTGGAACACCAAACTCCAATCCCCTGTGATACATCCAGAGTACCTGGTGAGAAGAGTGCCAGTGACACCGATATAGAGACCCCCCCCCCCCCCTCTCTCTCTCCCCCATCCGCTCTGGAGCGGGTTAATCCTGGAAGCAGCCTGCTGACGAGCTGCCTGTGGCACACTGAGTGGGCTGCCCAGCGTTCACTTGTCTAACCTCTGTGGCCGCCACAATGTGCCGCTGTACCATGCGCGGTTGTAGCGACCTCAGCACTGAGTGCATCACGCACCGAGTTTTCAACCGCAGCTGCTCAGTCTCACCGCGGCCATTCCGGCCGACAGCAGCGGATGGGCGTCGCTGACGCTGTGAGGGCGCGCCACCCCTCCTCACATTCACGTGTCAGTCGGTCGGTGACGGCTGACCCGGCAGACCGCCCGCTGGGCCCCGCCACCGGCGCCGCCGCCGTCTGATCGTGCACAGCAGCAGCTCGGGCATCTCGGGCTTCCCCGCTCGCCCTGTAAAAAATGCGCCGCACACTCTTCCCTCCCAGCCTAGGTGCCCTGCGGTCCCAACCCTCCCTCCCAGCTCAGGTACCCTCCGATCCAGCCCGCTCCCTCCCAGTCCCGGTATCATGCAGTCCCCACCCTCCCTCCCACCTCAGGTGCCCTGCAGTCCAGTCCCTTTCTTCCCAGCTCAGGTACCCTGCCGTCCAGCCCCGTTCTTCGCATCTCAGCTGGGCGGCGCCGCCGCTGCGGCCCACCCGCGTCAGCACGTGGCGCCCCCGGCTCTGGGCGGGCCGTCTGCAATAATTAACGCAGCTTTTTACGCCGGCACGATCTGATTGCTAATTGATCACGACGTCAGAGCGCGCATAATGAAGGCGAGCCCGAAGCGTGCGCCTGCCGCTCGCTCTCCAAACAGGGGCGGCTGGCCGCGCTTCTCAGCAGCCTAAATGGAGCGCGTGAATGGGCCGTCGTGGGTGTGCCGGCCGCGGCGAGCGCGGCCGGGTGGTCCCGCCTGGCGGGGAGCGTCCCGTATGGCAGCGCCGCCGGCCAGACGCTCGCGCCGCTCTATGCAGAGTGGATTCAGATTCGCTCCACTGCAGAATAGCGCCGTGCAAGCGAGATCTTCCTGACGGACGTGAAGAGGGCAGCGGCTTACAGACGATAGTGTGGAAACTAAGACGCGATTTCGATAGCCTCCGACAGGTTTAAGGCAGAAGTGCTCGCTCGCACTCGGATGCGTAGCCTGATCCGCGACGGTTTTGACCTGATTTTCATACCTCTTCTGACAGCGATTACCTCCACGTCCATTACGGAGCACCTCGGCTTAGTGGGGGCCTTCCAGATCCTCAAGGCGCGCCGCCGCTCTGCCCGACATCCGACGCTCCCGTTCCGGCCCGCAGCCGGGACAGCGGCGGCGCTCCGGCAGGGCCGCCAATAGCGCGGCCGCCGCCGGGCCGGCCCCGTGCTGCCCTCTACGGCCTGCCGAGCGACGCTCAGTCAGCCGCCGCGCGTGGACGGAGGGGCACGGGCAGGGCCACCGCGGAGCCGCCGTGATCACCTGAGCGTGCCGCCGCGACCTGACCTGACCTGACCTGAGCGGACCCAAGCTGACCTGACCTGAGGAAACCCGAGCCGAGCTGGCCCGACCTGACCTGACTGACCTGAGCCGACTTGAGCAGCGGCGTGACAGGACCGCGCCGCAGCGGAGGACAGCAGCGCTGCGCGGGATGTGAGCGACCCGAGGTGCCGTGAGCGCGCTCCGGGACGATGGCGAACAGGCGGCACCGCTGGGTACATTGTGTCGTGTTCCTGCTCTGGCTGGCCCTGCAGGCGCACGTGCTGAACGGCTGTCCGCCCGAGTGCTCGTGCCAGGGCTCGGCCGTCGACTGTAGTCACCGCAAGCTGGAGCGGGTGCCGCGCAATCTGCCGTACGGCGCCACGCGACTGTGAGTACCCGCACTCCTGCCCAGTGCCCTGTGCAGCGCAGCGACAGAATCCGGCATTCCCAAGGAGTCTGTCTCACTGAGAGACGGACGCCGTCCGTTGTCCCCACGGCGTCACGCGGGAGACGTGCCCCTAACTGGGGCCGCTGATGGGCCCTCGGACGCGCCGTGGGCTCGATGCGCTGCGAAATCGCCGTTTCTGCGACCGCCTCTTGTCAGCGGTCGGAGCGATGCTCATCACGCAGACACTGGCGCCAAACGTTCCGTTCCGTTCGTTCCGTTCGCTCTGGTTTGCCGCTCATGTCAACAGCTTCGTGCACAGTGAATGACACGCTAATTAGGCACCACGGTATGGCTTGTTATTACCAAGCTTTATGACGCATTACTGTGAACGAAATTGACGAGCATAGCGCTGGGATTCGCTACGAATCAAACAAATACTATAGTGTCAGTATTCATCGGCATGCAGTAATTGTAACAGTGGCCATGCTACGTACACTAGCGCTAAATAATTTACGGCCTTGCTAGACCTGTACGCGAAATAGCTGGTACACGTCATGGCATCACAGCATGGATGTACTTTTAACAGAGTGATGAGAAGTAGTACCTGTACTTCGACTCACCACTGTACGTAGAATAACCCGGATCGTGGTTAGGCACGCGGGTAGATCTTCAGGTAGAATACGGCACTCACGTCGCACATCAAGCACATAATGACACTGATATGCATCAGTGCTTAATTAATTGTGTCGGTGAGCATAAGCTTACATTACTTGCAATGGTCCGTGTTCTGCAGAAGCTAGTATTTCATGTTTTGTTGCGCCCCGCTGCCAGAAGCTGCACGCGAAATAACCGATACACTTATGTGGGCACGGCACCGACGTATTTGCATTAGTAGAGCTTGCTGCATGTCACCCGGAGGGAAAAGAGTAACGGCCACGCTCGCGTCACATACATTCCAGTCGGCTGCTAACGGAGCAGTTTCGGCAGGGGTGGAGGGAACGCGGGTGGGTCGCTCACCGCCAGCCTTCGGTGCCGCGAGACCCAGCCGTCTAGCAAATCTCCTCTGGTGCTGGCTATTGACACAAGCGCGGTGCGTCAAAATATTCCCCGTGACCAGTGACGAGGGTGCTGGTCAACACAGCGTGTGCTCAGTGGATACACAGCGGTCGCGGTCGACACGCCAGCTCAATATCCCAGCAAAACACAGCGCAGGCGGCGCCGGTAACCCGACCTGACGCCGGCGCGCTGGCCGCGCTCGCCGCGGCGCAGAGCCCGCCCTGGCCTGTCGGAGAGAGCGCGGCGTTTAAGTCAATAATCAGCGTGTGATCGACGGCAGAATTGTAAGCACGTTACGTTTGGATGGTTTGTATGTTTTATGCAGCGCATGGCTTGTGTGACAGGTCGGCACGTAACATCCCAATGTTGATTCAGCTGATATCAGCGGCTACACCGCTGCGTTTGACACACAGATCCTCTCAGTCACCGCAAAACGAAGTGAAATGCTTCGTCCAAGTGTGCACTGTATTCAAATAAAGTGCTAGTTGATAGTCCCCACTAGAAGTCGCTCTACCTTTGCTAGCCGGGGCTGCTCCCTCAGAACGTTCGGTATTTAACACTTCTGAAGTCAGATTTCAATGCTCTGTTCTGAATATTGCCCCAAGTCTTGGGGACTGTGAATCTCCACACAGCATATCACCATGATCAAAAGCCGTTGCTATCCCACTTCTCCTTACCAGGGTGGGAGGGGGGGGGGAGGGTGTAATGTCTGAGTGGTCGCTTTCTGGGGCTCAACACGTAGCCGGCTGGGGGTTCACGATGGCGGAGGCCCCGCCTGTTCGTGCCATCCGGAGGTCCGTCTTGCCCCTTCCTGCGGCGATAGCGGCCCGTCCGGCGGCCCGTCTCGCCCCTTCCTGCGCGTGCACCGGCCCCGTGCACCACTGTAAATATTATGAAGTGCACATCACCGGCGGCCATGCCCGGCTGCAACCAACCCCGTGCGTGCACACGGGCGTGCACTCACGCGCACGCACGACCACCGTCTGCGGCGGCGGCGGCGGCGGCGGCGGCGGTCAGACGCCCTGAGCTCCAGCGTCAGGCGCCACGGCGAGTGGCGGCGCGGCCGCAGACCTGGTCTCAGCCATGCCAGCCCGTTCTGCCGGCGGGTCTCCGAGAGCGCAGCTGCGAGCAGGTCTCGAAGGACATCGTCTCGGAGAATGTCACGTCTCGGATAATACCACGTCTCTGAGAACGCACGTCTCGGAGAACGTTGTGGCTCGGACAACGTCACGTCTCGGACAACGTCACATCTCGGAGAACGTCACATCTCGGATAACGTCACGTCCCTGAGAACGCGCGTCTCGGAGAGCGTCACGGGCACGCCGCTGATGCAGCGCCAGTATCGCGAGGCCGTGCGTCTCGCTCGAAGCAGGACCCTTGTCGTCGCCTCGCTCAGGGAGCTCATCAGCACTCCCCGGCGGCGGTAAATCGCCGGTTCGATCGACTCCGGTCGCGCCGCGGTCGCTCTGTGGCGTTCATCAGAGCCGCTGCAGCTGCCGGGCCGTCGGCCGTCGCCGATGTATCGTCCCTAGCGGCCCGTCACGCCAGACCGCGCCAGTCCCGATTTTAATTAGATCACGCGGAGAACGTATGCGAATAATTTGGCGGGTCGGGGGTGCGGCCCGTCGGCCGTCGGCGCGCGCTTTTGACTGGGGGCGAGGACGGCGAGACTGGTGGTCCGGCGGCGACGACTGGAGCCGGCGGGAGCTTTCTCGCTGAGGCTGGCTGACAGCCTCCGCGTTTAACACTGGAGAAATGAATGGCAGTAATTTGTGACGTCAAAACTGAGAATGGTATATTAATATGAGCATTTCTGCATGGCCACTTGTGCGGTGTTTGATTTAGCAGAGAATGGGCGGGGTGCATTAAGATGAATGACCTGTGCCAGCTCGTAGTTTTGTTAATCTTTTGGTGCTATGCCCGTATCTTTGATCTTGTGATGATATGGCTGGAAGGGCAGTCCGTATGTTAGCACATAGCAGCTATTATGTGCACTGTGCAATGCAGGCATGTATCAAATGCAATTTGTTTGCGTTTCTGTTCCTTCACTCATGGTATTTGCCTGTGCAGGCAAGGCTATCTCATCATGCTGCTAATGTTTGGCAATTTCCAGTATATCTTCCAACGACGATCTCTTTCGGTTTCTTCCTCGCTGCGCTTGGTCCGTTCAGCTGACCACACCGCACACCGACTCGTTCATACTGAGCTCCGAACGGTGCGGCCGAGTCTGCAGCACCGTCCGTCCACCGTCCGCTGTTATAGCCTATTATCGCAACAGCCACCGGGAGCTAGGCTGGCTCCAGAGGGCTTCAGAGAGCTTCAGAGAGCTTCAGAGTGCTTAAGAGGGCTGCTGAGGGCTTCAGAAGGCTCCAGAAGGCTTTGCAGCGCTTCGGAAGGCTGGGCTTCTCAGGACCGTCTACCACCTCGGGGCTACATGTTGTGCCGGTATTTGTCTGCGTTGGTCATCGCGAGCGCCGACTCGGGTCGGCGAGCGCTGCCTCGAGTCAACAGCGCTCGTTTATTTTCGGTTATCTCTGAGGGCTTCCGGTGGTTCGAGAGGCCTCTCTGTTTGCCGAGAACAGGTGTCGAGGAAAGCCCACGACGTGCTGCCACGGTCACGACGCGGCGTTCCCGGGCCCCAGAGCTGTGGAGCGACGAGAACGTATTCCGAGCATGGTCTCGTTCAAACAAAGAGAACAGGCTGAGTTTTTGCACGCGAACAAAAATAACACTTATCGGCCGTCGCCGTTTCGGGAGCTGGCGTTATCACTCGGCGAGCTGACAGCCTTCAGCGGACGCGACTGCCGGCTGACCTGATGCCGTCCAACATCACCAGCTCGGCTGACGCCAGTCCCGACACGGCAGACGGGCCGAACGGGATCTTCAGTCCCGCCGCCGGGACCGATGCCGTCCCCTCGGTTCCACCGGGCCGGACGTCACTCTCTGCTGCCGCCACCGGAACTGGTCTCCTGTTCCCTACTGGTCTCCTGTTCCCCTGTTTCTCCTCCCCCCGCGACGAGGTTCGTCTCTCAGGAGCGCCATCAGGGCTTAGTGGCTGATTTTGGTCGTGGCCTCTTGTCGGCCCAGTCATTGGCAACTCTTTACGAGCTTTGGCAGCAGAGCCGTTTGGGTTTCAATATCTACCTTAATCGCAACGTCCGCCTTTCGTATTCGAGGAAGTGAGATCTATCTTGCAGTGCCTGTATCTGCGTCGATATCCGTGGAAAGGTGTTCTGCGTTTCCGGCGTTCTGAAATAGAAAACAAGCATTACGGAGGCGTTTTGAATGTTTGGGTACGTCAACAACCAGATAGCCCTTTATCTTACCCTTCTAGGACCCTTGGGAAGATCTGGTGGAAGTTGGGTGAAAAATATCAGCCGGGCCCGGAGCTCATCCGGTCCCCCTCTGGGCCCCAGGGCGGATCGAGTCCCACCAACGGGACCGGTGTCATCCTTCCGTCCCCTTCTCAGCATCTCTTGCTCTCCTTCTCCCACGAGTCCCAATCAGGCCTGAAGGCCGGCCGGGGGTCCGCTAATTTGCCCCGCGCGCCGCGACAGAGCCGATGTTCTCACGGCCGCCAGACCGCGGCCGTCGCTAATTCGGCCCATTGACGCCGCTCGTCAGGCGCGGACGCCCGACACGCCCTCGCCCCTGTTTGCAACGCTGCAATCGTAACTGCAGGGCGGCCGGCGAAAGCCACCCATCATCAGGCCGGCCAGCCGATGAAGTGATTGCGACGTCCGGCGGCCCCTCTCTCCCCTCTCTGATTCGCGGCGGCGCCGATTGTATCGGAGCCGGCGGCGGCGCGGCCGTTTCCGGGTGTCAGCGACGACGGTGCAGGCTGGCGGGTCGTGCCCGGCGCGCCCGGGTGCCGTTGGTGAGCGACGGCAGCGGCAGCGCTGGCACGAATCTCGCCACAGTAGCCGACCGCCAAGCGTGGCCTTGGGTAGATCCCGATCACCAACAGAAGCGCTCGCTGTTGTCAAACTCCGGCGCCGTCTGATAGGCTTTTAATCGGCTATCGCATAATCGTCGATAAATCCGCGCCAATTTTCTCAGAAGCGCCTTATCGAAAAAGGCGAAACAGTCAGCATGATCCTCAGGTCCCTACATGGGCAACATCTTCCGCAGCCGTCATATCGCGATCTCGGTTCGAGTGTCGAGTGCCAGAGTACTATCATATTCTGCCGGCCAGCCCGTCGCGGCTCTGTAACCAGCCGGAGGTCATCCTGGCCCGCTGGCGGCTCCTATCCGGCCATCCGGCTTGCTGACGGCACCTATCCAGCCATCTCCGCTGACTGTGGGAGGAGGGGGGGGGGGGGGGGGCTTCGACAGTCGTGAGCCCCGTCAGACAAAAACGAAAAGAAGAAACCGCGAAACTGCTGCCGTGGCTTGATTGGTCCGCTGGGAGTCGTCAGATTCGCGTGCGGTCGCCAGTGGTCCGTGGGGCACTCTCTGGCAGTCTCCGATCGTCTCTGGCCGTCTCTGGCATTCTTTGGCCGTCTCCGGTCGTCTCTGGTCGTCCCTGGCAGACTTTTGCTGTCTCCGGTAATCTCCGGCAGCCTTTTGCATTTTACGGCCGTTTCCACCTGTCTCCGGTAGTCTACGGTCATCTCCCGCCGTCTCCGGCAATCTCCAGCCATTTCTGGCCGTCTCTGGCCGTGTCTTGCCGTCCCCGGCAGTCTATTGTCATCTCCCGCCGTCTTCGGCAATCTCCAGCTGTTTCTGGCCGTCTCTGGCCGTGTCTTGCCGTCCCCGGCAGTCTATTGTCATCTCCCGCCGTCTCCGGCAATCTCCAGCTGTTTCTCGCCGTCTCTGGCCGTGTATTGCCGTCTCCAGTAGTCTCTGGTCGTCTCTGGCCGTCTGCGGCTGTTGGCACAGCCATCGCTCAGAGCGGCGTCGCCCTGCCGGAGTCGGCCGCCACCGGGGAGCGCTGCAGTACCGCTCCGACCGCCGCCGCTCCTTCGGCCGCTGGCGTCGCCCGCTGGGGCCAGTTTGGCGGCGGCGCTCCGACGTTTGAACAGTCTCTTCTCGACGAAGA
>NW_023597034.1:39841391-39951391 GCF_011947565.3 Pollicipes pollicipes | reverse complement strand
CTAAGGCGGTTGGATACACATTTTCGCTGTGACCGATCAGTAATTGTCGCTAAGCAGCTCAATATGGCAACTTGCCAAAGAGCTTAAGGCCAATGTGATAAGCATGCCGACATATGCCGCTCAGTTCCACGCATTTCCTCCCAATAATCCTCGCAGAGAACTGGGCATCTTCAAACTCCACACTATGCATTGGTCACTGATATCAAAATAGACGTGTACTTACGGAGCTCACCAAATCACATGTACCTACGCGAATTTCTTTATTCGCCGGATAAAGACATTGGTTGTTGTCAACGAGTGCTTTGGAAGGTCGGGTTACGTCAACAAACACGTGCCAAATGGTATAAACACACCAAGCTATATACATATCAACTGGTAAAGCCAGTGCATACCAACTGATATCTCTACTTCTTTGGTATCCCTTCAAGCATACGTAGGACATGCATATTTTGATGTTTAAATATCAGACTGGCGCTGCCTTCGGCGGAAATTCATTAGGCGTTTGATTTATCATGATGCTTTGGACTACAGGTATTAAACAGAAGGGCGTTCATTGTTACGATATGGCGCCTCTGAGCCTCACTGACGTTATTGTTTTGTCATGAATTGTCATGACGTGTCATGATTAATTTCGCGTGCAAAGTATATGCGATAATGACTACTTTTACCCAGGATTTCCGTCGCAGATGGACAAGTGTTCATGCTAACGTATGACTTATATCACAAATAGACATAGAAATAATCACGAATAGAAAAATAATCACACATTAGAGTAACAATCTTAATCACAAATGGAAAATACGTCGTTGATGGGATCTTGCTTTATAACAATGACACCAGGCTACTAACAAAAAATTGTTGCCATCTACCCAGCCGCCTCTGATCTCTGCATCCGCCAATATTTTTACTTCCTACGAAATTGATGCTTCGATTTACATCACTGGGAAGCAAACTTGTTATGTTTGGTCACAAGGTTATTTACATGATACCAGCGGAGCGCTTTGAAATGTTTCGCTTAAAACGTGTAGATTTCCTCAAAAAGTCCGGCTGTCGTGTGTGATTTTCTTCGTTCGTGGGAGCCTTGAATACTTTTTGAGAAATTTGTAATGCTTGATACGCAAACTTTAAGGACAGGGCTGCCGTGTAACACCCACTCGCTATAGGACAAAAATATGTCTCGAAACACTGTGGTAGGATCATATCACACAACTTCGGGGAACTTTAGGAAAGCAATCTTTGTTTTGCGGAAGGATTTATAGGATACGAGCCTGCAACTGCATTTGTACGTTACCATGATGGGTACCAAGAATGTCTATTCCTAGCGCTTCTTCGAATCTAGAGGTTCATGGTCTCTCTTTTGAGATACGGAGTCCGTGGAACTCCCCACCATGAGCGGAGACCGAGGCAGAGAGGAGATGAGGGTGCGAGAACACAGGCCTCCTAACTTTGACAAAATTCGCTGACATCCAAGGCAATGGGTCGCAAGAAATGCGCCCGAAGCCTCCCGATGCCCGCCCCCGGCTTCTGACTCGTGGCCAAGCCAGCGGTTGGGTGGCTTCCGCTGTTATCACCACATCACGTAAAAACGACCTGAGTGCTACTTTCGAGCGCACCCCGTCACGAACTGGACGCTATCGAGCAGCAAACAGCTACAACGCCGTCTGGGCCGGGCCGTCGGTGACACGCGACCGAGCTCTGGGAACGGCGTGGGGCGGCGCGCGGTGCTCGGAGCCAGCTGCTGCGTCGGCCGCCTCCCTCCACCGCCGAGTGGGCGGCAGGTGCCGCCAACCCGGGTGGGGATATTCTGTGCCGATGACTGGTACGCGTCACCGCACCACGCGGCGGCTCCCACTGTTGACCGTCTGGAACTGCTGGAACTGCTTGGAACTGCGGTGGAACTGCTGGACCTGGCGCGAGAGGTCAGCCCGGGTTGTGACCCCCGGGTCACGCCTCCGGGTCACACCTCCGAGTCAAAACTCGGGTCACGGCTCGGCGTCGCAGCTGGCGGTAGCGCTCTGGCGCGCATGGGGCGTGAACAAACTGCTTTCTTGTGCACTCGAGTGGGCTGACTTACAGTGCATGTCGCGGTGCTACACAAGATGGCAGGCTTGCCCAACTCAGTTATCGGCCCCTGGATCGCGGCTAAGTAAACTAAGGCTCGCTTATTTATGGCTGTTGGTTCCAGTTAGTGCCTTTGATTTTTGTTGTCAGCACCACCACCATGTGGGCAAGGTTTCACTTCGTCGTGAGTTCCGTGCTGTGGTCCTAGTGAGATCGCATCAAGTCGGGTTCATAGAAAAGTTATGTCCGTCGAAAATCAAAATGAGTGTTGAAAAATCTTATCCTGTCTCCAATCCTGTAAAAGTCCGCTGGTGCGCTTGCTATTGCACTAGCCTGTGCTAGACGAACTCCACAAACTAAAAACATACATTCTAAGGTAGTAGAAACTGCACGTCACATCCTAACAGAGACATCAAAGTTGCATGCGTCGCGATCTTGCAAGCGTATCAAAATGTTTGGAGTTCTCCGCCATATTAAGGATTCGTCATGCTTTCAGAACGCGGCAATGCTTATGTAGTTTTGTCACGCATCTGTGAACCGACGCTGGAAGGTGCTGTCGGACATGAATCAAGACCTGTACATTGGTATTTTACGATGTACATAGACAAAACAACGTCTCAGAAAGTGAGGATAACAGACCAATGTTGCAGTCCATTCTAGCCATGTGTCCCCATGGGGTTGGTACTCATTCTCGGAAAGTGAAAGTACCATGGTGGCCACCGAACGGCCGTTCCTTTGTATATATATATATATATATATATATATATATATATATATATACATATATCCGTGTGTGTGTGTGTGTGTGTGTGTGTGTGTGTGTGTGTGTGTGTGTGTGTGTGTGTGTGTGTGTGTGTGTGTGTGTGTGTGTGTGTGTGTGTGTGTGTGTGTGTGTGTGTATGTATGTATGTTTATAAGATAAAGCTAGGAAGAGTTAAAAACAGGCTGCTTAGATGGCTGGGTTGTCCAGGTGCGCCACACAAAAAAACAGGGCGAAAGGAACAAAGGACATGGGCACCGGGTTGCGCCGCTGTCTCTGAAATCACACCAGCAAGGCCGGCGCGCGCCGACACCGCGAAAGGCTTTCAACGCACACCGTCGTTACGACCCTGCCTTCAGAGAGCCACCACCGAGTTGGCCGTGTGACACCGCAGGTGACCCCTGGGCGCCTGTCACCCTGACCCGCCTGCCGCTGGCAGACGGCCGGCGGCAGGGACACGCGGGCCCCGCCCCGACACGCGTCTGTCGGCGGCGCGGCGTCATCAGCATACCTTCCGAGGCCGGCCGGCTCCGCCCGCCGCCGTCCGGACCGGGCCGCGAGCGGCCGCCGCCGCTGACGGCCGCGCCGCCAGCGGCCGTCCCATCGGCTCAGTTGTGCGGTCAGCGACGCCGCTGGTCCGCTGGCGAGTCGGCCTTAGCGGCCGATCGGTCACGCCCCAGACCGCGCCGCCGGCACGCCGCCTGGTACTGCACGGCCGCCGCACGCAGCTCGGCCGCTTGCGCAACGCTCGTGCGGCGGCCGCACGCAGGGTCTGCTCCCGGCCGCGGGCCGATCGGGCTGCTCGGACCGCCGCGGCTCCGGGCTCGTCCCGCCGGCTCCCGCCGGCTCCGCGGGTCGGGAGCCGCGGCGGCGTCGCCAGCCGTCGGCTTCTCGTGCGGCGGCCTGATCGGCGTGTCGCCGTAAAAAGCGCGCCGCAAAAACGGCGCCAAGCAGAGCCGCATGGCGCGGGCGCAGCTCCAGCCTGAGCCGGACCTCCCGGCAACAGCTCCTGCGGCTCCGGGTCCCGCGGTCCGGGACCGGCCGGTGCCGCTCTCCCGGATCTCCGAGGCACCGCCGGGGCATGAGACGCAGCATTGCCTCTCTGCGCAGTCTCCAATCCCCCCTCCCCCTCCCCCCCGGAACGTGTCTGCGTAATGAAGACAAAATTCAAAGTAGGGAAATACGTATGTCACGGATGGTCAACTGGGTGGCGCTTTTGCCAACGTAGCGCGACCCCAGTCCTCCAAGTGCGCCGCTTTAGCACTGTCATCTGGGTGCTTTTGCCTCGAGCGCTTTCAACACAGGCCCATTTTGTGCAGCTTCACATGTTCAGGGGCTGGGAAACGTCGCTTCACTCAGCGCGAGGTGCCACGCGATTATGATAATGCTCACGTAATCTGACGGGACTCCCGACCCTAATCCTGGTGGGAGGCGCGACGTAGCGCAGAGCAAACACTGCTGCGCAAACGCGCAGTCTGTGCACTATTTGTACACATGCTGTTGGGCCTGCGTCACAGAAGCGTCCGCTGTATGCCCAATCTCATGACGCCGATATCGGTTGAGGCGAAAAAAAAAAACTAAAGGGCGCGCTTTCCCAGGCGGCCGGCGGTTTTCCCAGGTGGTATCAGCTGTGTGGCGGTGTGCTGCGCCGGCGGTGAGCAGGGTGGCCCTGAGCAGGTGCCAGGTATGCTCGGCCCAGCCGTCGTCGCCGGAGGCATCTGGCGGCTCGCAGTCCTCCGAGAGGGATGCCCCGTCCGGGCGGCAGTGCCCGCCCGCGGAGGACCCGTCGGACAGCGCCGGCACGCTGCCCGCTCCGCGGAGGACCCGTCGGACAGCAGCCGGCACGCTGCCCGCTCCGCGGAGGACCCGCCGGACAGCGCCGATGCTATCGCCGGCCGATGCTGTCGGCTCTTTTTCTGATGGTGCGGTTGATGCGATTGACTCTTTTACGCGGCGCGAGAGTACGGGTGAGCTTAGATCAGGGAGGCCCGCTGATGATGTTGTCGCCTGGCAGAGCTCACCGCTGAAGGAACGTCGTCGGCCGACAGCGACGCTCAGACATGACTCAGGCGACAGCGCCATTACACGGACAGTAGCGCACGAAGGACCGGCTGGTCACGTCTCGACGTAGGCGCACGACACAACACGGCCGCACCATGGTCAAAGCTGAAGAGCGATGACCTCCAGTGTTGGAACCCTGGACGCGTCGCTGCGACTGGGCTCTGTGAAGCCGCCGTCAGGACTCCACGCGGCTCGTGTTCGCCGTACACGTCACAAGACACTGCACGTCGCACCGCCATTAGGGGTACACGGAGTTACTCACATCGGCACCATCTGATATGGGGTCGCCTGCACGCCCAGCAGCATCGAAGGGTGCATGACTCGGCGCTGCACAGCGCACCAACGTCCGCGCGCTGTTGATGATCTAGTGGAAGCGGACGTTGCGCGTTGCTGTAGGGCAATCGTCATTCCCCGAACCGTCGTTACCCGGCAACGCGCAGCACGCGAGAGCCATTGCTAGCGTACGGCCGGCCGAGAGCCATTGCTACGGTGGGCTTTGTCAGGTTCGTGCACACTGCGTCACGCGCACGGGCCGGTGAATGCCATCGCGATGCAGCGACTTCTGTTTGGGCGGCCACCTAACGCGCGTCCAGCGCGCACCGTGGAGCGTGACAGGAAGCAGGCAGTCCGAATAACGTCCCAACTCGATCAGGAGTGGCACAGCGCCGAAACTGAGCTCGGTCTGGGAGCCAGACGGGTCGCCCGCCACCAGAACAGCGCGGGCGCGGTCGGCCGCCCGGCCGCCCGGGCCGCCCCGACAGCACACAGCCCGGGGCTTCAGGGTCCGCGCGGGGCCGCCAGGGTCGGCTCGGCCGCGTCCGGGGCTTCCTCGGCCCCTGCCGCCCCCCGCCCGGCGCCCGGATTACACGGAAACACTTTTACCGGGGCACGATAAGCGGCTCCGGCAGGAGGCGACCGGTCCCGGCCGCTCCACCTGTGGACGGCTCGGCGACGATCGCCGACGCCAGTCACGGCACCCGCGCTGCCCCTGCACTCGCAGGCCGAGGGGCGCGCCTAATTGAGTTTGTCCGGCTGCGAGCTGTCCATTAGAGTGACGCCTTGTCAAGCCGGCTCCCCATTTGTCTGTGGGTACATTATCGCCGAAATCTCCCACCTTTCGGCGCCCCGGCGGCCGTACGAGCGTTCGGACGCCGTAACTAAATTGCCGCGGCGGCTGGAGCGTGCCAATAAAGTTTGAGTGCTCGCGGAACAAAACGCCGCACGAATCGAGCGGAATGGAGCGGAGTCAGTCTCGCCTGGCGCGCTCGCCGCTGGGGCGTGCGAGATTTGTAGGCAGTCGGCTGAGGCCGTTGCTTCATCGCCGAGCGTTTTCGATCGCGCAGCGCAGGATGCCACGCTTCGCCGCTTGCGCGTGCGTTAGCGACGCACGCTGGCCTGCTGTGCCGAGGCGGCGAGACACGCGAGGCGCGGAATCCGAGCCGACAGATGGGGTGGCGCCCAAAGCTACGCTGTTCGGACGCGATATCGCCACCATACGTGGAGATGATACCACCATACGTCTCCACATACGGTGGCGATCATCGCTGATTGTTTACCGTGCTGACTGCTGCTTTCTGTGGTTACTGCTGTTGTGCACCGCGACACGGACACGACCTTGGCTGCAGCGTGTGTACATTGGAAGTATTAGCCTGTGGGCGGGTCGCCGCTGCCGTGACGCGCCTCTTCTGTCATGGGTTTTTCGGGGAAGTGTTCGAGCCGGATTCCAGGTACGCTGACGTGACGCTGTGACCGGTCTGTTGGCAGGGACCTCAGGAACAACCGCCTGTCGGCACTGCGCGGCGATGACTTCGTCGGCCTCAACCGCCTCCGATCTCTGTAAGCACCGACCGGTCACGACGGACGCCGACCGCGGCCGGCGGCCACCCAGCTCCCTGTCAGGGGCGTTGATCGAGCACGGCAGTCCGCGCTGTCCGCAGCCAAGCGACGTAGGAGCTGTCTCACAATCGGAGGTCTTCAGCGCCACTCGCGGTAGTAAGCGCCGGGTCCAGCACTATTTTGGCATTTTCAGAATGTTGCAAAATCTGGCGTTGTTTGCGTCACATGAAGTACAAGAACATCGTTCTTTCAGTAAGCATTACTGAAGGAAAGAGTACCAACGGATAGCCAACCAGTGCTGACGACAGCATGATATTTACCACGTCTATGTCAGTGATTTGGCCGTTCATTTACTTCGTGCCTGTATGGATGTTTTGCATTACCGAATCCAGTTCTTTATGATAATAACATCCAACAATATATTGCACCTGTGAACCAGGGTAAGCCCTATGAGTGTGCGCTGGCGCCCACAGGAAGGGTATGCGGTTGCACCGTCCGCAAATATTGATGTTTTTATCCACCGACTATCAGGAAAGAAGATATGTGGACAGGTGTCAAGAGGGCAAACAGACGCTGTTGTCGGTTCTGCTGATATCAATAACCGTGAGTTCATTGAAAGGCTCGGTTGGCCACAAAATATGTCTTTATTGCAATACCTAGAGCACTGCGGCATTATTCCCCAACCAGTTTGTTCCTTTTCCAATGGTTCTACTTTATGCTGTAATGATTGCGTCAAGTTTCGGCCATTGCGCATGCCTATAGAAGGGAAGCACACAACTTTCAGTGGCAACGTTTTTGTTCACAGTGTTGCGTAACCCAAGCCAAATAGCAGAAAATACAAAGACCATGGTGCGTAGATTAATCCATAGGCCATTTAAATATTGCTGGTTAATATTTCGTCTTGCCAGGATTTCGTGACATTAAGACTGGGATCTAAACGATATTCGACCCGCTCGAGAAAAAACGAAGCCTGGAAACCTTTTTAGCAGTCCCAACCCTTTGAACGCCAACCAGCAACGAAAATGTTAAGCATGATAACCACATGGATCGAACATCAACGATGCCAGCCGTTTATTCATTTTACGGTATCAATACACTGGAACATCTGAACACACAAAACACAAACACTGTAATAAGATACCTGTACAATTATTCAAAACCCTTTGT
Source organism: Pollicipes pollicipes (assembly GCF_011947565.3). Classification (NCBI taxonomy): domain Eukaryota; kingdom Metazoa; phylum Arthropoda; class Thecostraca; order Pollicipedomorpha; family Pollicipedidae; genus Pollicipes; species Pollicipes pollicipes. The sequence goes on along the minus strand of NW_023597034.1, from coordinate 39,943,506 downwards.
ATTGAAATATTGCATCGGAACACATTCCGGGGATGACAACGAGGTTCCGTTACTAAACCTTTCACGGTATGGGTTGGCATCAGAACACATGCCTCCAAACATTTGGATCCGTTCGGCGGGGGGCTCGCCTCCAGTTTCCGATGGACAGTGACTCGACTTGCTAAGCCGGCCTCCCAGACATCTCAGTCGGTATTGATGGCCGCATCAGCGGCGTGTTATCGATGGCAGCGGGCTGCGGTGACTCTGACGGGCCGCGCAGCTCTGTTTGACAGATCGGCCGCTGCGGTGAACGCCGCGGCCACTTTTTGCCCAGAGCATCACGGTCGACTTCCGCCGACCGCCCGGGCCGAGCAGACCGGGCCACTTCCAAGGCAGACGAGGACTGCCGCGCGCATTCCAGAGCCGACGGCGAATATCGGGCGGCGGCGCCCGGCGCGCCCCGCCCGGTCCTCGTCCGCGGCCCTGCGCGGCCGACCCGGACTGCGGCGTCCGACGGCGCCCGCAAGGTCGTGAGCGGTTGGCCAGGCGCGCCCCGCCGGGTCCTCGTCCGCGGCCCTGCGCGGCCGACCCGGACTGCGGCGTCCGACGGCGCCCGCACGGTTGTGAGCGGTCGGCTCGGCCGCCACCGCCGGCCACCCTGCCCGAAGCGGCGATCTGCAGCAGCGACACGTAGCCGCGCCGATGACGAATGGGACGGCGGCGGCGCTAATGGCGCGCCACCCCCGCGCCGGGCGGCGCCGGCCGCCGGAGGTCACCCGGTGAGGGTCCCGCGCGACCCTGACGGATGGCAGCCCGAAATCGGCGCACCGCGAGCACGGCGCGGCTGGGGGCGGCGGGCGTGAGGTCGGTCTGACGGCCGCCGAGTCTCGCCTCCAGCCGGCGCGGCGCCCGGTGCCGAGCCCGGTCCGCATGGGGCCGACTCGGACACGGCCGACAGCCGGCCCGCCCATGGTGGGCAGACAGAGCTGGCCGCTGGTGCACCCCGCCCCGGCTATTGCGTGGTATTGCGTGCGCTCGCCGGCGTATCAAATTAGGCGGGGCCGTAAGCTGTAATTGATATCGCTCGATAACGATCACCCGATCGGCTGTGTCGCCCGCCGGGCCGCCGCCGCCGCCGCCGCCGCCGCCGCCGGCCGGGCTGCCCGTTACTGGTCGTCTGCGAAGAAAGCGAGTGCTCGGACATCCCCTCCGCACCTCCCGTGTGGTCAGGCGTCACCTCCGCGCCTCACGTGTGCTCTAGCGTCGCCTTCGCATCATCCCTCGATCGCGGGACTTCGGCTCCGGGCGGCTCCTGAGGAACCCTGCGCCGGCGGAAGGCCCCCGACCGTCCCCCGCGTCGAACGCCTCGGCCGGTTCGTGATGGTCTGGACGGTCCCGTCTAATTGAAATACCGGCGGCGTCGTGCGCTCGGCACGCCTATTTGTACTGGCTGTCAGGCCGCCGATCGCGGGGACGGCGGTGCGGGCTCGCCTTTCACCGCGGTCCGAGCGGCGATCGGCTGGGGGCTGGGGCGCCGCCGTCGTGGACGCCGCCGGCTGCGGTCGTATGCACACTCGCCCACGCGGCGGCCGCGCAAAAGGCCTGGTGCGACGCGGTGCGACGCGGCGCGGATCGGCCCACGCCGCAGCCGATGCATCCATCAGATGGTGGGACGACCCGATCGGAACCGGGTCGCCGGTGCGCAAAGTCACCGCCCGGGCAGCTGGCCGACCGGCGCCGGCACGGGTCTGCGCCACTTGCGTCGGCGAGCGCTCGGCCCCTGCGCCGGGTCAGAACTCCCGGCCGTGGAGTCGGGCCGGCCAGGTGCCGCCCGCCGAGCCGCGGGGAAGCCGGTGAGCCGTCCTCGGCGCTGGCGCGCGCCAGGGCCCGTCTCTCCTGTCGGGCGTACCTGGCGAGCGTCGGCCTCTGCAAGCCGCTTGCAGACTGCACGCCCGGCGCTGCTCTGCTCGCGAACGCAGCGCCGCCAATTGGCACGGGCGTCAATCAATCATCATTAGCGCCGCCGCCGATCTGGCAGGTCGCGTCTCGGCGCGGCTGCAGCCTCGGCAGCGACGCGCCGTCTCCACCCCGCCGGGGACGGGACGCGTCGCGCGCCGCGGCCGGCCGGGCGGCGCCCGTCTCGGCCGTCAGGACAAAACGGGACGGCGCTCCCGCCCGCGCATTCAGCCGTCATCGACGGCAGCGCCGCCTTGTCCGGGCGCGCGGCGACCCTGTCGGCTGTCGTGCTCGCGGCGGCCGCCGCATTGAGCCCGGTCGTCGGCCCCGAGCGCGACTGGCGTCCGAGACTCAGCCGACCTCCCGAGGTGCGCACGGTCACGGCCGACAGGGGACGGGCAGGTCAGGTCCTGTCCGGCGCGGTGCCGCTCTCGGGGCACACGGGCCGGGCCGCGGACCGCGCATCACGCGATAGCCTGCTGAGCCTTGCCGGGCCCGCAAGGCCTGACCTCTCGTTTGACCGCCCGGCGCACAACAAGATAATGGTCGGACATTATCGACGCGTGGTTTCGCTACAGAGCGTAACGGACGCGCGCACCGCCGTTGTTGATGATTGCGGCCCATTTTTGTGCGCCGGCCGCACCGAGCGGCGGGCGACATCACGAGACGACCCGGCCGTTCGACCCCGGCCGCCCGGCCCGCTTCCAACCGGCCATTCGCCGACCGTAATGACTGGGTCACCAGCAATTATGTGGCAGCGGACGGTGCACGCAGGCGACGGCGGGGGCGGGAGCGGGGTGGCAGGCGGCGGGCGGCTGCTGGCGATGCCGCCGAGGAAGAGCGACCTGGCGCGTCTCTGGGACCCGGGACCGGCGCGGCGGCGTGGAACAGCTCTAGAGAGTCGGCCGCGGGCCGGGGTGGGGGGGGGGGGGGGGGACTGCCTCCGCGGCCGGCTGGATATTTGCATCGGTCGACTTGTGACGCACCTGCGGCGATCTCGACGTCACCCGCAGATCAAGGGTGTAGTTGCGGCGCAACTACACCCTTGACGGAGAAGGATGCATGGCGTCGATGTCACTGATGACGTCATTTCCTATAGATGCTGCACCTTTTGATAGTCGCAGGGACCTGGACGATGAAATCCCTACGTAATGTTTCGTAGAATCTTTGTCGGACGCGCGGAATCTTGTTCCGTTACTTGATCGAAGTTAGACAGAAGTGGCGCAGCAGATTTATTTAAAAACAAGAAAATTGGAGTACCCAGTGCTAACGGTGAGTGGCAAGAGACATGTCATGCGTAACAAATGTCATATTTTGCAGTTTTTATTGTTGGAGCACAGTACGTGCAAACCTTAATGCTACTGTCTCGCATGCGCAGTTGTCACAAAAGTTTAGACGATGTGAATAGAAAACGCGCTCCGCTGCCACCACGTCCCGCAAAAATTACACGTGACGTCACGTAGAATGGAACATTCTTGGTTCGCTACGAATACGACCTGAGTTGCCCAGGGTCGCCTGGTCCTGTCTGAGCCAGTGACAAACCGTCGGTGTCCGCCTGGATAACAGTCGCTTGGCCGATTGCTCCAGACCCGCCGGTCACTATTGTGTTGGCCGGGGCGGTTCGGTGAGTCTTCGGCCGGCCGCCTCCGTTTTCCGTTTAAGGGTCAAGACTCGGAGTGAAAACGTGTCGCCGCCGCACCTGCTTTTCTAGGTAGCTGCTTTCGTTGGAGCTCCTGTTCGCCTGCAAAGTACTTTTCCGCCGTGGATTTTTGTGACAATTCGTTTCGATTATCTGTCCTGATTCCCAGACCGCACGCCGCCTCTGATCAGGCTATGTTGTGCCGCTGAGTTGGCCACAGTATTTCAGGCGCATTATTTGTGCATGCTTTAAATTTCCTGTGGAAATGAATTCAGGCACTTATCGATGTACGACGATAAATTAGCAGACATCTGTCTGAGGTAGGTTGAGATTAGGTCTCTTTCCACTTTTCGTTAATTTTATTTTTCTCCAAGCAGATTTAAATGCCAAGCGAAATCGAGGGTACTTAAGCTGAATATAGTGGCTTTCACCTAACATGCACACGTCCCACCGCACACGCACACCAATAAGCTCCACGCTCTCATGCAAAGCCGCCGGCTGCCCAGCCGAGCAGCGGTTCACCCGCACACGGCGCCTGGGGCAGCGGCCGGGCGGCCAGGCCGCCCCTATTGACACGAGACGGTTATTGCGCGGCCGTCCCCCGAGCAGCTCAGCACGCCTTCATTGCCGGGTGGGGGCGGCCCAGATTGTCCCTAAAAAGCCCAATATAGGACGGCGACGTCCTGGTCAGCGACGGCCGACGCCGGGGGGTGGGGGGGACGGGGCGTCCGTGTCGTGGATCGGGAGGGAAGGACGGAGTAGGCGAGGAAGCGAGAGATGCGAGGTGATCCAAAGGCGGTGGAAACACGCCGTCCACCGCGGTCAACAGCGGTGTCGATCGAGTGAAGTCTTGTGCGCATGCGCAGGCGTGGCCGGCGACATGGTCGGCCAGATCCTCGGCAGCGCCCGGCCCCAACGCCGCCATCCTCCGGTTCGCCCGTGGGTAATGCGCACGCGTCTCTCAGCCGCCGGGGTCGGAGCCGGGTCGGAGCCGGGTCGGAGCCGGACCGGAGCCGGGCTGGAGCCGGACCGGAGCCGGGCCGGAGCCGGACTGGAGCCAGCCCGGAGCCGGGTCGGAGCCAGCCCGGAGCCAGACCGGAGCCGGGCCGGAGCCGGGTCGGAGCCAGCCCGGAGCCGGACTGGGGCCAGCCCGGAGCCAGCCCGGAGCCAGCCCGGAGCCGGGCCGGAGCCGGGTCGGAGCCAGCCCGGAGCCGGACTGGAGCCAGCCCGGAGCCAGACCGGAGCCAGCCCGGAGCCGGGCCGGAGCCGGGCCGGAGCCGGGCCGTGACCGCACCCCTCACGTGCGCAGCGCCCATTGGCCGGGTTCGGAGAACGAGCGCGGCCGTGGTTGCGGCGCCCATTATCGGCGGCCGGCCGATACTGTAGCCGGCGGCGAGGTCGGCCTCTCGGGCGGCCGGCCGATGCGCCGGGCCGTCGCTGATGGGCGGGCCCGCCCGGCGGCGGCCGCAGCCGGCTCCTCTCCGTCTGCAGCAGTACGTCGCCGCCGTGACGGCACGGTCGCCGTTTGCAACAGTGCGGTCACTGTCTATGTTAGTACGACCACTGTATGCAACAGTACGGTTGCCGCCTCTGACGGCACGGTCACCGCCTGTGACAGTGCGGTCACCGTCTGCGATAGTCTAGTCACTGTCTGCAACAGTCCAGTCGCTGTCTGCAACGTTCAAGCCACAGTCTAGCCACGGACCGTGCCCAGCGGGTCGCGGTCTGAAGTCGTCTGTGCGCTGTCTGCATCCGCGCCATCAGAACATGCAAAAGAACCTGAATCAGAACCTCGTGACGGTCTGTAACAGTGCCCATGGACTGTGTCCATCTGGTCACAGTTTGAAACACTGTGTGAAACACTGTGTTCTGTAGCAGTCTGGTCTCAGTGTGCACCAGTTCATCAGAGTTCACACCTGCCTGACCATCCCCTACAACAGCTCTGTGCCTGAGGGGGCACTGCTGACAGGTGCCGACTAGGAGAGCAATCAGTCTTTATCTCCAGGGCTGGCTACAGTATCGCTGCAGTGGCGGCCAAGTAGGCCCGGACGGGCCGAAGGCGTTACCCTCGCCCCATCCCGCCGGTACCGCGGCAGAGCCCCTCCGACAGTCCCCAACCGCTGGCGCCCTCGTCCCGGCGCACACGACAGGGGAGGCGCACACGGCCGCCGCCGGTGGCACTGTTTCTCAGCTCACCCCTCGCTCAGCGGCACGTTTGCGTGCCAGCTGTTGCAGATTGCATAACGCTTGGTGAACAGTTGGGCCGCCTGAACATTGTTGCTTTACATCCGGCTCGCACGAAATTTACGCTGCAATCGCCATGATATATGCCATTGCACAAGCTCTTACTGGCCCTTGATATGCATGTCATGACTCCGAACATAGGAAGCAATCTGGTGTGAACACGGATCTGTTATTGCATTAAGTAGCAGAGAATGGCCTAGACCTTTATAGACAAGCTCACGGGCCATCGAGTTAGGTACCGCACCCTGATACCATCGCGGAAATGATCCTCTCTGACCTCTGGCCACTAAACATTTTGTGAGCCAGATGCTGTTGATTGCAGCCCATGGAACATGGCTTGAGGCCTAAGGCCCACGTTCCGCCCGGTGTCTGGCGCTTCTGAATGAAAACCATTTGCTTGATTTATCGTCTTGAGCGTGGGCTTGTGTCCCTGACCTCCGTTTAAGACCGGCAGTCTGTGGTGATTATAATGTTCGTTATTAGTCTGGCGGCAGTTAGAACATAATAAAACCCGTTTTTATGATGAATTAATTCGGCTGCATAACCTCACCGCTCGGTGTGTAAAGAGCTTAAGACACGGTCAGCACCTGAATATGCAACAGGCGAGACGATTTCTTCATCCACTGGTCTCCGTCACGAACTTGTGTAAATGGGTCGCTTTTTCAGTCATGTACAAGTGTTATGGCGTTTTTGCGGAATATGAATGTAGCAATAAAAAGATAGTGCTGCTGCAAACTACTACACAGGAATCAGTTTGTGAATGCTTTGTTCAGTGGCAGGCTAAAGTATGGGTAGTTCCACGACATTACTTTTCATTATATTAAAATTTATTTATTGTACAAGGCCGATTTAAAGCATATTAATGCTTATTTGTGCTAAATACACACCATGCAATGAAAAGATGGCAATAATGACAATGGAATCAGCAGTAATGCAGTGATGTGCAATTCACCTAAATTATGTCGTCCCCTACATATAATGCCAGATGCAACAATATTATGCTTCAAACATTAGTGTGATCTGTAATGTGCAGTGACATCTGGAAAGATGAAGTCATCATGGTTTTCGGACGAACACCAGGTAATCAATGTTATCACATTGCTGTAGTAGTAACACGCGCTTCGGTGTTGCCATTCACTTGGCTTTGCATTTTGATAATCCAATGACTGCTGGCCCTGGCCTCTGTATGTCTTAAGTCGACAGTTCCGGCCCCAAGCCGACAGTTCCGACCTCAAGCGACAGTCCCGACCTCAAGGCGACTGTCGGCCCCAAGCCGACAGTCTCGGCCCCATGTCGAGAGTCTCGGCCCCAAATCAGCAGTATCGGCTTTAAATCGACAGTCTCCGGCCCCAAGTCGACAGTCTCCGTCCCAAATCGACAACCACGGCCCCAAACTGACAGTCTCGGCCCCAAGGCGACAGTTCTGGCCTCAGCGGTTTGCATGCTGGTTACCCGAAAGCTGCTGTTTGTGGGCCCAAAGTCATCAGCTGAAATCGTGACACGGTGAATTTTGTTACGCGTCCCGATCATCTCACACATACGACACTCCGCGCTGTTATGGAGATGCGCATCATCGAGCCCGCGTTGCGCCGTGTTATTGGGGCCGAAATTAATCGCAGATGGCTGAAATGGCGTGCATAAAGCAGACTCGTGTTGCGTCTCGCTGCCAATAAAGGCCACGTTACGCGCGCCATCATATGCTAAGGCAAATAAGCCGGTGTTGCTGCCGCAGCTGGGGGGTCTCGGAACCTGGCCGAAATTGTGTGTGCACACGAGGTTTATGGCTGCTGGGCGCCCATCACAGCCGCCGTGACTCATCTGATTATATCCCGGGCATCGGCCCCTGAATTTGCCGGGGGAGTGCGCTGAAACGACCTGCCGGGAACGCTCTTCGCGCGCGGCTGGGGCGTCGCGGCTAAAAACGCCGAGCTCATCGCGCGGGTATTACTCACGTTCGCGGCGCTGCCGGGCGCCGGATCGCTCGCGGAATTGTTTCTCTCGCCGTGTCCTTTGAGTCAGCGGTCCCCCGGGAGCGCGGACGGCGCGGGGACGACGCTGTGAGGAGGGTCTGTCTGGCTGAGAGGCGGCAGACCCCGTTCGCTCGCCCCCGCTCGTGGCGGGGGCCGCGGGCGGCAGCCGGTGCGTCACGTGGGATAATCGCTCCGGCTGTGATCGTCGGCACGAAGCGCGCCCAGCGTCGCGATGCGTTACGACGCCGCTTTGATAGGTCCGACCGGGAGTTAAGTGCTCACATCATTCCACAGTCGCTCAGCGCCAGTTCGGGTTCGCATTGATTGCTTTGTCATGTAGCACTGACGCGCTTTAACAGGTGCACGGTTTGCCGAGCGGTGCAAGAGCGCGGGAACAAGCCGGCGCGGCTTCAGGGGAGGCCGTCGTTGGATTCCGGCGGTCTGCAATGGGTGCGATTGTTCCGCATTAATAGTTGCTCCCACGGACCGCAACTTCGTCGGGCTCGCCGAGAAAATGGACCGCCCCAGGCGCTAGCCGACGAATTGATAGCAGACAAAGCGAAGGAGACTGATGCCTGAGACGACGGGGGAGGGGAGTCGCAAAAGATGGGCGAAGAGAAAGATGAGGCGCGCCATGAAAGAAACAGAGAGATAAATGACCACTCATCCACATTCACTTGTCAGGCGCCGGCATACAATTTGCGTGTTTCGTTGATAACAGTCGTTACATTGTGACAGCCAATGGTTTGGCTTGTTTGCCATGAGCATGCTGGAACCCGTGTGCAAATTCACACACATCCACCTGACGCACGGGGTGGGGAGGGGGGCGGGAGCACGTTAAACGGGACCATCAGACGCCTGTACGCGTTACTTGAACGCGCAGAGTAAACCGAGACATCCTGCTTGCGGCCACCCTGACTTGAAGGAGCGTCAGGACAAATCGAACATTGTAAAAACAAAAAACATTGAAACAAACAAGCGAACAAACATTGAAACGCCTCAACGACGAGAACGCATACTTGAAAGACTGACGCGCCTGATAAGTTAAGTGTTTCCGGCGGCACGAGTTACGTAACGTCGTACAAGTCTGCAAATGAGTGTGCTCGCCGCAATGGCCGCCCTCTCGTGCTTCATAAGGTCTTTATGCCGTTCATAATTTCGCATCGGTCGTCTTCGGCCTGGCCTTTCTCCTTTTATGCCGTTTGTCGGTGCTAAATTACATTTTACATCTGCGAAAGATTTGGTGAGAGGAGCTCCACCATAACCACTTGTCATACCGCGAAAGGTATGTTGCAAACAAACCTCAACAACCAGGAATGCATTGCTGAGTGGACTTGTCAGGCGGTACTAAGTGCCAACGGGCAAACATTTTATTGGAATGTAAACAATGTAGGTACATGCTTCCATATGAATGTTAGCTCTGATGCTTGGGCACGAACTGTCAAAAGCATGTGTTTTTTTCATTATTTATTAGTTTTAGTAGTCGTCGTGCCGTCTTGTTATATTCAGCTGAAGTGCCTGGAAGCCAGATGTGAGCACTTACATGGAAATCAGAATGTTTGAAAGGTGAGCAACAGGAAGCTCCGAGTTCTGAAAGGTTCATCCAGGCTACAAGTTGAGGAGAAACAACAGGCCGTGGATACAAGCAGCGAACCATACAGGGCTGGGGAGCCTTTATTGGATAGGAGTTATTTGATTTTGTAAACTCCTACACGGTCGGTAACTTCGGCCGAAAAGGAAAGCATGAGCCGTTCCGAAATTGCTTCTGAAAAATTCAAGAATATGTCGGAGTGGGGCCCACGGTCCTGTTTCAAAAGACGCATGAGAGCCAGCAAGGGATGCAATGACGCGGCTTCGGGCAGTGTTGACGGGATTTTTCGGCGATGCTTCTTGGTAGCCATGACCGTTGATAACCTGCCGGAGTTGACCGATGGGAGAAATCTGGCAAAAATCTGAGCTTGACGCTGAATTTGAATACGATGACAACGCCCATTTCACGGACATCAGCAATTAAGGTCATCCACCGGGCAGTCCTCTCTTCGGTCCGTCTTGTCTTCTGTTTCTTCTGTTTGTCTTCTGTCTCCAAGCGACTCCGCCAACCCGCCAAAACTGCCGTGTGACGCTTGCTATGCGGAGGGATGCTCACAGCGCGTCCCGTGCCGGGTTCTAGGTCACCACCTGGTCGGCAAGGCCTCACCCCTGTTTGACAGAGCGTTCCTCGGCGTGCCACACGCTCTCTGACACTTGACCTCGGGCCGCGATAACTCCACTCTCGCCTCTCGGCAGAGCACTGCTCACTCGGCCGTATCCTTTGGCACTTGAGCTCTGACCCAGCTGACGCGGCGCGACCCCTGCCCCGAGCTCACGTCACTGACCCGGTCTCCCAGAGCGCTGGATGCAGCCAGACCCAGGGGTCTCGCGTAGACGTCAGGCCCGTGCAGACCGTGGGTCTGATGGGACTCGTGGACCCAAGAGGAACTGAAGGTGGGCTTCAAGTCATTAGGCAGAGCCTGGAATTATCCCAGGACCCCATGTAAACGAAAACCTGAGCGGGAACTCGAGCCTGAGGTGGACCCCAGGGGGACCCTCGGCCCGCAGGCCTGTGGCGGCCGGATCGCTCCTCATGCGGCGTCACTGCCACAGATCGACATCCAGCGCTGTGGCGTTTGAATAAGCCTTTGTATCGCCGGTGCCTTACGCGGCTGGTAGGTCACGTGACAGTGGCGTGACGTGGGTGGTGTCACGCCACGCGGAACCCAGCCGAAATGGAAGCGCCGCCGCCGCGCCGCCTGCCTGTTTGAGACCAGGAGTCGGATGCAGGCGCTTCAGTGGTCCGGCCTTTACCCTCTGTCGCCGGAGAGGTCGGCGGGAAGCCCCACAGGCTATGTAATGTGACCCGACCTGCTAGGTGAAAACACCGTCTGCGGCTCCGATCGCCTCCGATGACGAGGACCGCGTGACCGCGTGGCGGCGGCGATGTGACGCTGTACCCGCCCGCCACCGGATCGGTCAGCCGTGGTCTTCCTTCTCACCTGACCCTGGCACTGGGGGCGGATACTTCCTCTGATGACCTCAGAACTCGGTAACAAAACTCGGCGCCCACGTCACACGTGACCCCAATCATGTCAGGGCCGGCTGGAGGCGAAGTGCGGGTCCAGGTGCTGCGTCGGAACGCCTGGACGGAGAGCGGTGTTGGCACCAATCCGTCCTGCGTAATGGTGCACGAATGGTTGTCAATACAAATTACTCATGATGACGGCAAAAGCCACGTTTCGCTGCCCTGACGCTCGATCGGAAACCTCGCCTGAGCTAGTGCGCCCCGGCCCTGCTGTGAGGAGCGGCTGCTGGCACCGCCCAGCTCTGTTCTGCCGGGCGGCGGTCCCCTCACGAGTCGTGCGGCCGGCGCTCGTGCCCGCGCGGCCGATATTGAGGTCGACACCTGCCGGCGCCGCCGCGTGCCGGCCGGCTGCAGCCGTGAGCGACGGGCCGGCGGCGGCGGCCGTCAGGCCGGCACGCTCTCGGCCGCGGTGGAGATGGCCCGGCCGTGTAGCGCGCCCTCGCGGAGGGGTCGGACGAGGCTCTGCCTGCGCCGGCTGCCACGGAGCTTGTCTGCCGAGCACGCGTCGCCGCAGGGCGCGCCGGTGGGCGGGCCGGCGAGGCACTGCTGGAAGATCTGAGGACGTTCACAGGCCTTTGATTGGCGGGAGAAATAGCCGCGGCAATCTGCGTGCGCTATCGTGCAAAGCGCTGCCAAAGACCTGCACCTGCAACTCCGGCGCTGGGAAGGCCGGCCGGCCTGTTGCAGCGTTGCCGACAGCCGCGCCGCCGACGCGCCGTCTTCGCCGCCGCCCACTGCTGATTAGCGGCGTGCCATGTATTGATTTAAACGATGAGCGGGCGGCCCGGGCCGTCAGCGGCGGCGACCCCCCGTACCGAGCCGGGCGGGGTCGCCACGCTCGGCCGGCGGCGGCCGCGGCCGGCCCGCTGACCGGCAATTAACATCGCGGCGGGCCGCGGCCCACGAGCCGCTTCGCGCACCGGAGAAACCGCCTGCCCACGGCCAGATGAACCGCCAGCGAGGAGGGAGCGTGCGGCGGATCGCTCGACGCCTGGCGGCGGCGGCGGCGGCGGCGGCGTGGTCGGGTCCGGCCGCGGCGGCTGCACCGCCGGCGCCGTAACTCGCCGGCAGCACGTGCCGCCTGCTGGCCGCGGGTCCGCCGGCTGAGGCACGCGGCGCTGGTGGTCCGCCGCCGACTGACCCCACCAGGGAGCCTGATACCGGCAGAGCCGCCCGCCCGCGGCCGCCGGCGCCGGTCTCGGCGCGGTGGCTCGGCCATGACAGCACACATGGAGCCCGCGCCGTCGGGGACTCCTGATCGGCCAGAGACCGGCGGGACTCTGAGGACGCAGGTCACGAAGTTTTGCGGCGGGGGTCATCTGCAGTTTCGTTGGGATGGGCTCGGACGGCGGGAGAGACACGACCGTCTGTCAGTTTGGACACTGATTGAAATGAAGTACATGACTCCACAGCCCACCCCGGCTCACATGACAGCAAACCCGTGCATATTTTCCGGACGCTCATTGTGTGGCCTGGCTGCAATATGGCCTCTTAGCTTAGCGGCGTATCGTTAGCTGTCCGATACGAGAAAATTATGCACTCGCTCCTCGCGGTATGACGGCGGGCGCCTCTCGTGTGCCTCTTTATTGGGCCACGCTTCGCTTCCTTATCTGAGGGCGGCGCTGCAGCCCGTTGCGCCAGAATGAGTGGAGCGAGCTGACACACCTCCAAGTTTCGCCCTGTTTTTCGTCGGTCTGCAGCCTTGATTAGAGGCACAACTGGGATTTGAACTAATTTGATTCAGTTCCTGGCGGGGTGGTGGTTCAGGAATGATCTCTAGTGCTGCGCAGTGTCGGTTTCAGCTTCATTCCCTCGGGGCATGCTCATTAAAAAGCGTTACGCGCCCGTATTCCTCTTCTTCAACAAATTATCCGGGCCCTCGCTGCCTTGTAATTAGCATAGACGCTGTAGATTTGACTGAATAGCAGCGAGATAAGGTGATCGCGGCTAATTGTTATGGTGGCTGGCTCGTGCAGGCATTTGGCTGTCTGTTCCCCTCGCCCGTCCGCCTGTCGAACGTGCCCCTCAGTCTGAGCTCGCTCGACAGCGTCCTACGCCCGCACGTACAGGGAGTCTTCCCCCGTCTCGTCTCGCGGCGTGGCCGCCCTCTGTGGCGCGCCCACAGCGCCGCCTCTCGTGCAGCCTTCACCCGCCGTCAGGCGGAGGACGCGTTCGGCCGCGCTCCCACCCACCTGTAGCAGGGGGCGGGGGGGGGGGGGGGCAATGCCCAGGCGGCCGGCCGAGTGGCTAATTACCCGTCACGGCGACCTTTTCGCCGGCGGCATTGTCGCCGCTGCAGCGGCACCGAACCGCGGCCGCTCACAGCAGGCCGGCGCCGTAAAAAGCCGGCGGCTGGACTGGCGAGCCGGCAGGCTCAGCGGCGGCGGGCAATTGTCCACTCGGCGGCGGCAGCGGCGCGGTCGGCGGCCAATCTGGGCCGGTGGCTGGCTCGGCGGGTCGCTAGTCCCCGGCTCGGCCGCGGCTCTGGCGGCCAGGCTTGACAAACGACCGTCTGGCGTGCCCCGACTCGATCAGTCGCCGCCGCCCGGCCCCCTGCATTGTGGGCCGCCCTGTTAAGCTGTTCGCACGGGCGGGGTGAGGCATGCAACCGGCCCGTCGCAGTGCGACTCCGCCGAGGTGGACGGCCTGGGTGCTGGAGCGGGCTCCCGGCCGGCGCCCCCAGCCGCAGAGGCTTCTAGTCTCGTGGTGGGGCAGCCACTCTGAAGGATCACGGATGGGACAGAGTCCAGAGGTACCCAGACGTTGATAGATAGAGGCTTTTTCATGCCACCGGTAGCAACAAAGCGACTTACTTGATGCCGAACTTTGCAAGGTCAGTGCACACCGGGCTATGACAATTCATCCGCTTGCGCAGTGTTCAATCACTTTCGGAAAATATATTTTCCCATAGAGGCTTATGTTTTCCGAAGACACAAATGTAAGGGGACAAACCATGAAATACTAAATGCATTTGTTACTTTTATGCGGGCACATTCCCATGTACTGGTCTTTTAACGGGAACGTCCTAACAAAGATGGAGGTCGAAAGAGAGAGAGAAAGAGAAAGAGAGAGAGAGAGAGAGAGAGGAGAGAGAGAGAAGAGAGAGAGAGAGAGAGCTAGAGAGAGAGAAAAGAGAGAGAGAGAGAGAGAGAGAGAGAAGAGAGGAGAGAGAGAGAGAGAGAGAGAGAGAGAGAGAGAGTCGAAGGTGTTCATCTTCCGACCATCATGAGATATTTGAGCGGAAGAAGTCAGCCACCTCTGCGAGCGATCGTTAATGTCACAACACATTGATGATTTACTAAGCTCCCCATGTCTCCAAGCTAATGAACGAGTTTGGTTGGGCGACAGCGGGAACAAACAAACAGACCAGAAGTGCGTGTCGCGTGCGTGTTTGTGTGCGCGCTGGCCCGACACCGCGCCGTGTTTGGTCTCGTGCCGCCAGATAGTGTGTGGGTACAACACCCGCCGACCGGACGTCACGCCGCTTGCGTGGAACGAGACTATTTCCGGCGGCAAACAGGTGGAACCCGATTACCCGCCGCGCCGGCCGGAGCACAGATACACGCTCGGAGCACGCGCTCGGAGCACGCGTTCGGAGCACGCGCTCGCGGCGCCCGGCCGGTCCACCGCTGACCGCTGCAGCAGGGCCACGACACGGCTCGCGGCCGCCCGCTCATAAATCGCCGCGCTTGTTTGGAATGAATAAAGTCGGAGAAATCAAGTCAGGCGATCGATCAGCGCTGGCCCGGTTGTAAATCAGCGGGCGTCCCAGCAGCGGCGGCGCCGCCAGCCTTTCACCGCCTGTTGCCGCCGGTGGACGCCGCGTGGAGACATGAATGGCGTGGTCTGGCAGGTGTTTGTCGACAGAGCGCCACTAACGCGCTCGGAAAACTTCCGTTTCCTGCTGGCGCGTTTTGTTGTGATCTGCCGCGCCGGCAGAGGAGAGTGGTGGGCGAGTGCACTCGGAGCGGTGCGAGCGCGTAGCTGCGTCGTTAACAGGCTGCCGATGGGGACGCGGTGAGGTTCGCCGGGCTGAACCGGAGGCTGGATCCCGGATTGTCACGTGACACAGCCCGCTGGGTTGTGACTGTCGTGTTCCCTGCTCACACCTCCCCGCGCGCAATTCAGTTCAATTCCGGTGTGCTCAATTCTGTTCGTTTCTGTGTGAATCATCCCACACGCTTGTATCAATTTGTAATTTTCTTCGCCTCACAAGTTGCACAAGTTAACCAAAGAGATATTCGAAAACGTACCAACGAAGCCATCGTAAGATTCATGAAGTTGGCCTGTATTAGTCAGCACGTTGTCAGGTTTTGAAATAGCCTCAGGCCGGCTCCGAGAGGCGTTCCTGACCTGTCGTCAGCGGGTGGCTCCAAGGCGAGCCCGCCCGGCATGCGGGGCACGTCCTGCTCCACCGCGGAAGGTCCGGTAGGTCGGCGGCTCTGCTGCCCCGGCTCCCGCTGACCCCGCATGGGGAACTGTTCGTAGCTGTCATCTGGGCTTAATGGCACACACACAGCTGCTGAGGCTTTACGGCGTCGCCTGCCCCTCACCCTAGCAGGAAGGGCGGGCACCGCGGGGAATCGAACTCCGTACTTCTGGTTTCTGGCGGACTGCCCGTCAGCAGTGTTCACAGTGTGGCTGGTGCCCCCCCCCCCCCCTCCCCCTCCTCTCTGACGCCCGGCCGTCCCCCGTTCCAGGGACCTGAGCGGCAACAAGCTGTCGGTGCTGGGACGACTCGCTTTCGGTCACCTGCACAGCCTGCGGACGTTGTGAGTGGGCGGCGCCGGCGGGCGCGGGGCGGACCCGGCTCTGCTAGATATGTGGTCTGATGGGCAGCCGACCCGGCCGGCTGAGCCATCGCCGGCCGATGGCGGCCGTGTATCGCATCGCTCACCCATCGGTGCGCCCGCCAATCTGCTATCAATCGGTCCGTCGCGCTCAGACGGCAGCCGCTCCAACTGTAAACAGCGCGGAGAGACTGAATATTGCATGAGAGCGGGCCCATGGAACCGAGCCTGTCGCCGGATCTGGGTGTAGGCTCAAGCTGTCGTAAAGGTTCTGTTTTGGCAACATCGGAATAAGTGGGCCCTTCGTATGCTGCCATCTTCCATCTGCATTGCATTGTCTCGACAGCACCACGAAAAATGACGCCCATAGACGATACTCCGTCCGCATACCGGCTGTTGCACAAACCATAAGAATGCCGTGATGGCTATCTGCCTGAATGCAGCACGATCAATCAAGTGCCATTTTAAATGGAGACATGACGTGAACCCGCTGCTTCGAAATCTTGGAATCGAATATGCTTTATCGCATTACACGTGTTATGTTTAATATTCTTAACACGGGTTTTATCGCGTCATTTCCCACCTCTCTATCGCATCGTTTGCAAACAGCTACCCGCAATCCGGGCGAAGCATCGCGTGTTACGTTACGGTAATGCAGTAATCGGCTTCCAAATCGCTTTTCAATTCTACACTGCATCTCTTCACCTCACCTTACGAAGGCGCATGGGGTGTAAAGGTGTCACGTTATCATCTGCATAAAAGCTCTATCACTCCCGCTCCCTCCCCCGCACCAGCACTTGCCTCTGCCAGCGGCGAACCTGCCCCCCCCCCCCCCTGCGCCGCATAGGCGTGCGGTCCTCATCCCCACCGTCATCCCCCCAATAAACATCACGTGCATCCTTGGGGCGGGCGTCTCCTCGGGCGTCCCGCCGGGCCGGCCGGCCGCCGCCCGTCTCCTGGTCATTTGGAGCCGTGCAAATATTTAATCAGCCAGTGGCCGCTATGAAACTATGCCCTAACAAGGTGGTGGCTGACGCTGACGGCCCGGCGGCCCGGGTAATGAGCCGGGCCGGGCCCCGCGGGCCGGGGCACCTGTAATATACTGTGGGTGCGCGGCCGCCGGGCTGGCCGCGTTTACCGGCTCGTTAGACGCGTCAGGGGCAGTCGCGGCGTCCGGGCGGCGGGCCCGAGAGCGCTCAGCGTCGGGCCGTGGCGTCCGAGAGATGGGCTCGAGAGGGCGCCACGTGAGGATGCCACTTGAGCAGTATGCCTGAAAGGGCTCGGCATCGGGCCGTAGCGTCCGAGAGATGGGTTCGAGAGGGCGCCGCGTGAGGATGCCACTTGCGCAGCGTGCCCGAGAGGGCTCGGCGCCGGGCCGTGGCGTCCGAGAGACGGGCTCGAGAGGGCGCCGCGTGAGGATGTCACTTGCGCAGCGTGCCCGAGAGGGCTCGGCGTCGGGCCGTGGCGTCCGAGAGACGGGCTCGGGAGGGCGCGGCGTGAGAATGCCACCCGGACGGCGAGCCCGAGAGGGCGCCGCGTCAGGCAGGCGGTGCCAGTGACGGGGAGAGACGGGGTGCCGGCCAGGGGAGCCAGGAGGTGGAGGTGCGGTCCTGATCCTCAGCCTCAGCTTGATATAAGATCCGCACCAGAACAGCTTCAAATGTAGCGGTTCCCCAACCAGGGGTTAAGTGAGAGCCGACCTGACCAACGGACGTGTGAAGTCTGGAGGCGGCTGACGAGTCTGTCAGTCTGCCTGTCAGTCTGGCAGTCTGTTAGTCCAGAGCGAGACAGGATCGCCCAGCTGCACAGGCCTCAGGTGGAGCTGCGTCTGCAGCAAACGCCGCAGGCCGGCAGGTGGCGTCCGCCGCCGCCGCCGCCGCCGCCGCCCGACCAGCCACCGGCGGGCTATGTGAGCGGCCAGTGTCGACCTGTTTGGATTCGGCGTCCGTGACGTCTGTAAACGGCTGATCAAAGCGGCGTTGTCTGAGTCCGAAATACCGTCGGCGCCGCGCCGCCCGGCCGCACATGCCTGGCTGCCAGTCAGAGGCTAACCGGCCGTGCCCGCCGGCAGCACAGACGTGCCGCTCCCGAGAACATGGCTGCTGGGCGGCTCCGGCGCCGGGCCGGCCGCCTGTGATTCCCAATGGGACTCGGCGCCTGTGATTCCTGTGGGACTCCCGGCCGGCTCGCCCGCCACCGCTGGCGGTGACCCGTGTGGCAGCTATTCCGTGTCTTCGTGACAAGTTCGACTGGTTGTTTCAAGGCACAGCTTTTGCAGAAGGCCACGTCACCTATGACTGGACGTTCTTCTCGCGGGTTTTATCGCCACCCTGTCCGCCGGGCGACAGAGACTCGCCCCTTTTCGTTGGCGTTCTTGCCGGCGCGGAGAAGCGATGGCGCGGTGGCGACATTAACTGCGCGGCGCTGTGCCGCCATGTCGGCGTGTTTTACCGGCCGCTCCCTGGCCTGGCCTGGAGCCGGAGCGCTTTTTGCCGGGCTGGGCGGCCGCCCGGCGCCGTGTCGGCGTTCAGGCTGCAATCCATTGCGGCGCGTCCAGCTCGCTCCCCGTCCGTCTCATTATCATTCACAGTATGCAGATGCGCCGCGGCCGCGGTCCGGTTTTTCGTTTAGCCGACGACGGAGGGAAGGCCGGCGGCGCGCGCGCGGGCGCGCATAAACAGACCGGCCCCCGCCGCCGGCCGCGGCGCTGCTCTCATTGCTGATCACCGGCTCGGCGGCAGATTCGCGCTGCTATAAAAATAGTTCCGTTCTTTCCCGCTGTTGATCCACAGAACCTCATCTCTGCCTCCGGATCTCTCTCCACCTCTGCGCCTCTCTCTCTCTCTCTCTCTCTCTCTCTCTCTCTCTCTCTCTCTCTCTCTCTCTCTCTCTC
This sequence comes from Pollicipes pollicipes, assembly GCF_011947565.3. NCBI lineage: Eukaryota > Metazoa > Arthropoda > Thecostraca > Pollicipedomorpha > Pollicipedidae > Pollicipes > Pollicipes pollicipes. The sequence goes on along the minus strand of NW_023597034.1, from coordinate 39,924,917 downwards.
TCTCTCTCTCTCTCTCTCTCTCTCTCTCTCTCTTTCTCTCTCTCTTCCTTGTTCGCCGTCACTCCATAAAACGCTTCTTCCATGTCGCATCTCTTTACTTATGCACGATGTTTATGCATTAGCTCTCACAACGAAACAGCCTCACATGCATCTTTGTTCGACAGACACCTCGACCGCAATGAGATCAGCTGTCTGGACCAGCAGAGCTTCCACGGGCTGCAGTACCTGGAGACGCTGTGAGTACCGCCCGCGCTGCCTGGCTGCCTCTCCCCGGCGTCTCGCCGTGTCCGTCTCGCGCCTCCGCGGTTATCCGGCGGTGGCTGAGCGGGGCTCCTGCCGTGTCCGTGACAGCGACTCGTCGCCGCCGGTGCCGGAGCCGCTGTCGCGGTCGGCGGTGGGGCAGGCAGCGCTGTATCTCGTCGCCGAGTACATGTTTTCTCTCGTGGGCGGGTCGTCCGTCTAGCTTATCTCGTCTGTGGCCTGTTAACAGGCTTACGTCTGTTGTCCGTGCCTGTCGCCATGTGCTGTCAGTTTGTCGTGAAAACGCCCGCCTTGTCGCTCCATTTACGTTTGCCCGATTCTCCACGTTTGTCGCACGGACAGCACTAATCAGACATCACCAGCGGTGGTGGCATGCCAAGTTTGGTATAATTGTCGTCGTGGCCCAACTGTTCACCAAACCACTACTGGACCATAGCGTGCATAATATGGAATAATGCAACATGATTTATGCATCATGACCTCTCCATCCCCCCTCGCCGCGGTCATCTCATCGCCTGGTCCTTCTTCATCGCAATCCGATAGTCCTCGCCGTCCTGTGCAATCACGTCTGCGGCCATCTCCCACGTCGCCAATCCCTGGAGGGGCCGCCTGGGCGCCTCCGCGACCGGCAGATGGCCGCCGCGCCGCCGCCGTCCAGCCCTGTTTGTCGCCCCGTCAGCGCGATGAAGCTGTTGGCCCAGCGGCCGTCAGCGGCGGCGGCGGCGCTCTGATCGGCCCGACCGCCAGCGGCGCCTGCAGCCGCGCCACCGCGCCAATCGCGGCGCGTCGGCGCGCTTTGCGCAAGCGACGCGCCGCCAATTAGCCTTTGTCAGCTGGCGGCGGCGGCGGCGGTGGCGGCGCGCGAGACGCGGCGCTTTACGAGCGGCTCGCTGACAGAGCGTCACCGGCCGGAGCTATGACGGGGCCGGCTCCGCGGGAGCCGAGGGCCGCTGCCACCACCGCGGCACATTCCAACCCCGCCGACCGCTCTCGCGGCCAGCCGGGCCGCGCCGGAGACGTCACAGCAAAACACACGGGTCGCCTGACGCGGCGCGCGGCGCGCCATGATTCACTGCCGGCGGCCGTCCACTGCGGCCGGCCGGCACTTTAGATCACATCTAATCGCGCCGGCATCGCATTACTCCTGTTTGTCTTAGTGCGCGCGTTACCGTGGCGGACACTTCCGCCGGCGGGCGGGCCGCGGCGGCCGGAGCGCGCGCGTGGCCGGCCAGGAAGCGTGGCCGCTTGACCCGCGCCCGACCCGGGCGGCGGGCGGCGGACTCCCCGCGGCCGCGCCGCCGCCGCCGCTGTCGTGCCGGCCGCCGGTGCCGTCCCGGCGAAAAACTGGCGCGAGCTGTCGCCAGCTGTCGCGGCACCGGCCCGTTATCGGCCGATAGGCGCTCTGTCAGCTCGTCGATGTCAGCGGGCGCGGCAGGGCGTGCATGGAACCCGCCCCGCGCAGCGAGCCGCGCAGCCGGCGGACGCCGCCGGCCCGCGCACGGCGGCCCGTGCCGCACAGCGCTCGCGCACCGCGGCGGCGCCGCGGCGATGGCCGACTGAAGCAGATGTGCAAATGGAGCGCCGCACCCGGCCGGACGCGCACCGTAATCTGGTCTGTCGGCGCAGCGTAAGCTCCCTTGCAGGTTTACGCTTTTTGCCCACTTTGCAAGGTCTCCAATAGACGCACATAACCAGTCTGCGTGTGTTTGCAGGACGCTGAACGGCAACCTGCTGACGTCACTGCCGGACGGCGTGTTTGAGGCGCTGCGGAACCTGCTGTCGGTGGAGCTGGCTGACAACCGGCTCATCTGCGACTGTCATCTCACGTGGCTGGGCCGCTGGTACCGCAGCAAGGGCCAGGGCCACGCCGTCTGCAGTTCGCCGCTGCGCCTCAAGGACCGCCGGCTCTCGGATGTGCGTGACGCCGAGTTCAAGTGTTCCGGTGAGTCCAGGCGACGGAGTCTGGGCCCGCTGGGACCGCTGGGACCGCTGGGACCGCTGGGGCCCGATCCGGCGGGCCCCGCGCGCCGTGCTCCTCATCTGACGCGGGAGCCGATCCAGCTGAGAGCCGCAGCGGCGCCGAGCCTCGGGCAAGGAGGCTTACTCCGGTCCGCTGGGCCCGTCTCGGTCTGATCGGTCGTGGGAGCGGTGCCGCCGGCCGGCCCGGCCCGGCCCTCATTCGCGCCGCTCGGCTCACGGAACGCCGCGTCAGCCGACGGCGAACACGGCAGCGGCGCTGCTGCAGCAGAGATCTCTCCACAGCCGCCGCCTGTTGAGATCGCGTGCGCGGCTCGCGCAGACCACCTAGGTGGCGTGAAGACAATGCGGCCCGCCTCTTGTCTTCCGGGCTGTTTTCGTCCGGATGAACAGATAGACGTCCCAGATGCTGTGTCGCACGGCCACGCTTCCATCCTCCAAACGACAAACATCGTCCCGGCTGTAAAACTCGCGGGATCCTTGGCAGTGTCTCGCGACGCACCACAGCTCTCCTCCCCGCTCTCTCCTCTTTCCCTCTCCTCCCCTCGCTCTGGTGGCGGGCGAGCGTGCTACGTCCGCGCCGGCGCCGGCGCCGGCCGCCGCTGACCCGGCCGCTCGGACACGCGGTGGGCGGTGACCTCTCCCCGCGGCCGTGTGACGTCAGAGGCTGGTCCTACCTGCAGCCGCTGAGGCCGTCCGAACTCACCCATTGTGCAGCGTCTTTCAGAGAGCGCCCGTTTACTGCAGATGGTCATGTACACCGTAATGAGGAACACGCAATAATCCTCTATTATCGCCTGGCATTATGCTAATTCAGTTTGCTCATCATCGGCACGTGAGCTCGTGCTCAAAATTGCACCCCACTTTCAGGAGAGGGCCTCGTAAATAGTGCACTAGAAAGGCGGAATCGGCTTCGAAATGCATGCCCGGTTCCTGGTGAATACGGCTCTCGCAGCGATTAAGCCGGGTGTTTTGTTCACTTCCGTCGGTTCATATCGAAAATTTGTTGAAGCTGCTGGGAGCTGGGAGTTCATGCAACGTTGTCGCATTCATGTGTGCTGACTAACGAGAATCACTGTTTTTGTTGCCAGCGTGTTCTTAGCGCACACGCTAGATGACGGATTTTCAAGCTTGGGTGGCTTAGACGGCTGTCAACTGATCGTTTAAATCCGGTCACGTTCTGATTGAGCACATATCAACCGTAAAAATGCTGGTAATGCTGGCAGGCCCTCGAGCCGTGCATCATTTTTCACAGGCGGCGATGCGGTCGGTCGCGCATCGTAAGCTGATTGAATCGGTGTCCTGTCGCTCAAATGAATTACCCAAGCAAGACCTTAGCCATTTTTGGACAATGTATAAATCCCAATGACAAGGGTTATAAATGGTTCATGAGTGTGTTTTAGGTTTTTATGAGGTACAGGATTTTTTTATCGCTGACGGCTATCACTAGCCTGGGCTTCGTGACGAGGTTCTCAACAGATACGAGGGCGGACGCGGCTGTACAGATGGGGTGTGCGCAGGGTATTCCCACCTTCAGACACTACTGCTTTTCCAGAGCGCAGCGCACGCCCGCTGATAGAAACAAAAGATCGTCTAGCCTAGTCTACAGTCATTGGAGGGGCCCGAAACGTACACAACAGTTTCTGGAATCTCATCGCGGATTTCATGTTCTTGGACACCGATGTTTGGTGTGAGCTGGGACGGAGTGTTCTGCTCCTGCTGACAGTAGGCACGATCTGGTTTTGATTTACAGCGCAGCATGTTTTGCCTGGATTGCGGGCGTCTGTGTGCGTTCATGTACATTGTAGGTAAAACTTATCACGCAAGATCAAAGTCGCGGTGTTGCATCGGGTGCTAGTCAATGTCCTCAGCACTTTGCTGCTCTTTATCTTACTGTACCTGCGGGAGGTTGTAATAGCCCAGCTGCACATAGATCTTGGTAACGTGAACATAAACGAACGTAACGCTCCTTTCATTCTGGTCACACTACGCTGTGGAGAGGCGCAGCTGGGATTTTTGTATGGCAGGGGCCCAGAGTTCAGCGATTGTGCATCACGACGATTTTCAACTGTCTTTCGGGAGTCCTTAATGATGAGAAAGGAAAACCCTGGCTGCGCACAGGACGCTCTCTGCTTTGTTATGCTCCGTCCATCAGTCGACTGTAAGGCTCCGTGCTGCCCGTCTGCCGACTGTAAGGTCCCGTTCTGTTCGTCAGCCGACTGTAAGGTCCCGTCCTGTCCGTCTGCGGACTGTAAGGTGCCGTCCTGTCCGCCAGCCGACTGTAAGGCGCCGTTCTGTTCGTCAGTCGACTGTAAGGTTCCGCACAGTCCGCCAGCCGACTGTAAGGTGCCGTCCTGTCCGCCAGCCGACTGTAAGGTGCCGTCCTGTCCGCCAGCCTTTAAGGTGCCGTCCTCCGACTGTAAGGTGCCGTCCTGTCCGCCAGGTCTGGAGCACACGCCCGGCGGCCGCTGTTCGTCCCGGTCGCGGTGTCCGCCGCTCTGCAAGTGCTCCGACCGCGTGGTCGACTGCCGGGACCGCGGCCTGGGCGCCGTGCCCGAGGCGCTGCCGCTCGGCACCGAGGAGCTGTGAGTCGGCCGCAGGCGCGCCTGGCAGCGTCTGCGCTGCACCACATGTGCTGTCCTGTTGTATACATGTGTATCCTGGTTGGTCACGTCCTCGTGTGTGTTTTGCTGTCTTACCTTGTCCATCTTCCCCGTTTATTCACCAGTGGTTTTCTTCCCGGTACAACGGGTAACGGAGTCGTGCCCCGCTGTCTTCCCGACATATGTCGCGGTAGTGGTTCTCACGTTTGTACCTGACAACACCCTCGTCCTCAGTCTGCACCAACTCGGATGGCACGGACTGAGCCCCGCGCCGTGACCATCCTGTCACCGCACGTCCCCGCCCGCGGGCTCCGTTCTGCTCCCCGCGACGTCCGCGCCCGTGTCCGCTCTCGCCCCTCCTCTCGGGTGGCGGCACGGCAGGCCGGCGCGTGTGCGGTCTGGGCGACCCGTCTTGCGACGGTGACCGGGTGTGCTCGACGCGGAGCGCGCCGCGGCCCGTGGGAGTCGCGGCCCGACGCCGGCGGAGGAACGCGCGGTGAAATCAAACCGTGGACACGTCGGGATATATCGTGACGGCGGCGGCCGGGGTGTCGGGAGCCGCTGGCAGGCTGACAGCGGCGTGAAATATCGCCGAGCAACCGGCGATGAGGAGGCAAATATTCCGCCTGTCGCCTGTCAAGAGCTGGACCGTTGGCTCTAGGCCTGACCCGTCGCTGGTCTCGGCCAATGCAGGGGCGCCGTGTAACGCTCCGTCGATCGCTGATGCATCGGTGATCTCGTTATCCCAGGCAGCCTTGAATTCGGGACGGCGGTGCATAATTCACGACCACCTGACTAGCCGGATCCCAGGAATCCAATCTGATCAAGAGCCGTATCATTGACGGCCACGATCTGCCGGCGCGCGGCGACAGACAGACGTGCGGGCTTGAACAAATGAAGGCCCCTCGGATGGCGCCGGCCCACTCTCAGGGTTAGATTCCCATGCATGCATAATGCATTGCTGCCTGACGGAGGCGCCCGCCGCGTCCGATCGCTTACGTCGCGATCCGTACGGGCATCCAGCGGAGGTGACGGCGTGGCCCACGGCTCCGGCGCGCCGCAGAGGATGTCACGCCCGGTCAAGCCCGGCTGGAATTACACGTTACGTGCAAACGCACGTGGGCTGGCGTTGGGCGGGACCGTTAGGTGCTGGGTCGGGCTGGTCGTTGCTGGGCGTTTGACTAGCGAGAGCGTCAGAGCGCGTGGTTCTTTGAAGGGAGTGGTCCAAATTTGTGTGGGGTTTTGAGCTGAAATAGTAATCTTGAAGATCATTCGGCGTAGTTTACAGCCCTGCCCTTCCCAAGACCTAAATTTTATGGAGACTATTTCAATGTCACCCAGACATACATGACGACATTATAACGTCATTCAAATACTGTCATTTCATTAGCCGTGCAGCGATCACGGTCAATAAAAATTCAGCTGTCGAGTCGCTCATATTTGGCGTTCGTGAGCACGATTTCCAGATATAACAGCCGTCAATTGGCTCTCAATCAATGTTAAGCCAGGTACGATGACGTAATCAGACAATGGCCGATGGAGGAGCAAAGCCGCTAAATAAATAAATTGTGTTTTCTTAAGCAATCTTTTCCACATAAAGGTATACCAATAGTTATAAGTGAGCTTTTTCATCGCATCTGATGCCTGTTTCAATATTTTCAAATATGAAACATTCCTTTTAACCTGAGGCCCCGCCGCAGTCGCGCCTCTAGTCCGCAGAGGGCTGCAAAGGCTGCTTTTTATTTACAGCCACGTACCTGTTGCAGCTCCTTGTAATACGTGATGTACAGTAATGATATATACTTACTTTTTTGTCTAGGCGCGATATCATCACATACCACGCCGTATAGCGCTTTTATCGGGTGTGGATGAGCCCCACACCGCTACATACCGCCCCACGCTGCGCTTTTGTGACATAAACCGGACGTTAAGTACATATCATTGACTGCAATTTTCCCCTGCAAATTCCAGCACCACCACGAACCACAAGCGCGTCCCGGTTTCGGCGGCTGTCAGTCGTGTCGATCGTCACGCGTACCAGAGATGGCGTCACCGCCCTCCCGTCCGCGGAAGACAGACGTGACCCGCTCCCCTCGGCTCTCACCGGCGGCGGCCGCGGCTGGACCGGCGCGATCTGGGCCACGCGTTAGCCACGCTCTGGCTGCAGCTAATTTATGCCCGATACGCGACCGATACGTCGCACCTCGTCAGGTGACGCGTGAGAGGGCCGGGCCTTGCGTTGCCGAGACGCGCACCGAACGCTGGCCGCCGACCGCCGAGCTGCGCCGGCGGCCTCGCTGGCAGCCTCGCAAGCATCCTCGCTAACGCGTGCGGCTGGGAAGGGACCGTTCTCTGCCACCGTTAATACTGCACGCGAAAATCCCAAAACAAAAAGATGTTTATTGCAGTTTTTGTCGTGTGATATTACTTGGCTGAAGCACGTGTAGAGGTGTTCGCTTTTTTCCTCTCAATTTGTCTTAGGATTGTAAGTGTTTGGCGGGCGTGTCTAGCTCTAGCCGCGGCCTTCTGAAGCCGCTGGTATCGCCCACGCGTCTGCCGTCCGCCCACCGTCCGGGCTGGCTGGCCGCCCGTCGGTGCCGGGCAGGCCGACTGCGCTCGCTCCTCCGCGGCGAGGCACGGTCGGTCTCCGTCGGCGGGCCCACCATCCGCCGGCCGATCAGCTGCCGCGTCATCGCGCGCCGGATTCCAGCGGAACGCCGGATATGATCTATTGCGAGCGGACGCGGGCGGCGCTGCAGCGGCGGCCTCTGAACGCCGGCCGGCGCCGCCGCGCCGCCGCGCCGCTGCGTCGCGCCACGGGCGCGTGCGTGGTCAGCGCTGCACCGCACCCTCTGTCGCTCTAGCCGCACGAGGTGATCGGCCGGTGGGCAGAGCGCCGCGGCGGGCAGAGCGGCCGCCCAGCGGGCAGAGCGAGTCTGCAGCCCGTTGCGCTGCGGCCGTCTCAGCTGCGTCGCGATCGTCTGTCGTCGCCGCTGACGCTCTGTTGACCCCACATGTCGGCGGCCCGTTTTCGAATAATCAGAGGGACGGGTGGCGGCCGTGGGAGCCGCCGCACGTCCCGGCGGTGGCGGGGGCCGACGCCCGCGAGCACCGCTCCGTCGGGGCACGTTCCCTGTGGAGCGGCGCGGTCGAACGGCGCCGCGCCGCTGCAACACGCGCGCTACAATCGCCGCCCGCGCTATGAATAGGCGGCGGCGCGGCAGTGTGGTTGCGCCGGCGCCGAGCGGCGGCGGCGGCGGCGGCGGTGGCGGCGGCGGGGGGGGGGGGGGGGGGCGTGACGACCGGCCGCCACTGCCGACAGCCAATCAGGGGGCCGACGACTGACGGCCGTCACTCGGCGGCGATTGGGACTAATCGTGGCTGTCTGTCGCCTCGCAGGAGATTGGAGCAGAACAAGATCACAGAGATCCCGGCGGCCGCCTTCAAGCACTACCGGAACCTGAATAAAATGTGAGTGTCGGCCCCTTTATGCACGCCAGGCTTCGCCGTCACGCAACAGGGGGCGTCGTGGCCGCCAGCCGTCGGCGGTGACCCGTTGTCGGGGAGTTCGGGCGGCTGACTGGGTGATGGTATCAGGCGGTTAGTCTCGCGCCGCCCGCCGGCCGCAGAGCGCTGGTCACGGCGTCCGCGCGGCCCTTCAGGCACGTGCGGGCGGCGCACACACCCCGGTGGGGCCGCGCGCCGGCCGCCGCCGGCAGCACCCACTCCGGGGCGCCCGGTCGGCCTGCGAGGCCGCGGCGGCGGGGCGGCCGCCGCTCGTTTGCTGAGCAAACACACCGCCAATTAGGGAGCGGGGTGCAGGGGTGTATCAGGGGCGGCGACCCGTTGACCTCGACCCGTCGGCGCTAGTGACCTCCCGGACTGGTGGAGCTCCTCCTAGCAGCGGGCGGCACGCACGCCCCTTACTCATAACAAAAAAGATCGCGTTTGCGGACTGGGCCAACCTTGTGTACTTTTCACTGGGCTGAACATGACACGGGTGTGGTTAGGGCTAATGCAATCTTGTCTACGTGTGACGCTCCGTCAGAAAGGTGTCTTCGGCCGTCTGTCACGTGACGACAGTCGTGATTTTTCTTGTTCCAAGGCTCTGACTATCAGAACGGGACACGAAAAAGCGTGTTCGAGGGGTTGACAATGAGGATGTAACCATAAGCTAGTCATTAACCGGTTTTATTGCTGGGACACAAAGGCGAAGGGCGATCTCGATAGAGACATTCGACGGTGGGGCAAAGCGCTATGCCGCTCGAGTGACTCGGAGCACAAATCACTTTATTATTGACCAATCTGGCTGGGCCGGGCGCGGACGATTATTCAGCCCATGTGTCTTCATCGGGACGGCTGATTTGTATGCACTGACAACTGGACCGTAATTTTACTTCGTTACCGGCTAATTGAATGCCGCGCCCGCCCGGTCCGCGCGGCCGGCGCCGCTGAGCCTGCTGTTGCCCGCGATCTGGATTCCATTTGTTGCGCGCGAGAGCTTGTCACGGGGGATCTCGTGGGCGTGAGCCCTGTCCGCATCTGCCACTGAGAGACGGTTGCCGTGGCTAGCCGGCGTGATCACTTGGCACTGGCTCTCTTCCAGAGACATCAGCAACAACGAGATCAAGGCCGTGGCGCGTGACGCATTCGCCGGGCTCACCAACCTCAAATCGCTGTAAGTGGCCGGCCGTTGCACACGTCAATAAATCCCCTTTACTGCCCCCCGGATGCGGCTGGTATTCATAGAGTGAACGAGCGGAAACACAAAAACTGATTAGCCACGATGCGCCCCACGATTTGTGATGACTGGCTGTGAGTAACAAAGGTCTGTATTGTCGGATTTATCATCAGGATTTGCCGTTTGGTATCGCATATCTATGCACTTCGTACCGATCTTTCTTCACATGGTGGTCGGCCACTTTTCTGACACCTAATCGACTTTTTGTCACCCCAAACAGGATTTTATACAATAACAAGATCGAGCAGCTGCCCAACCAGTTGTTCAGTGGCTTGTCGTCTCTACAACTTTTGTAAGTACCTTGTCACGACGCGCTATCACGAGCAATATCACCCTGTCGCCGAACTTCGCACCGCCCACGAGTCGCCCCCCCCCCCCCCCCGTGAGACGTCCTTGCCGAGTCTAGATCTCCCCGAGACAGTGTGGCCAGACGAGCTCTCCCTCGCAGCGCACCACCGCCACTTCCCTTCCGGTCGGCCTCTCGGCGCTCCGCTCGCGTTGAGTGGGCCGTGTTTCGGCGCCCTTCTGACAGTCCTGACGCCGCCGTTCCGTCGCAGGCTGCTGAACGCCAACCAGATCCAGTGCGTCGGCGCCGACGCGTTCCGACACCTGGGCGGACTCAAGCTGCTGTGAGTAAGCTCGGTCACTGGGCTCGGCCGCCGGCCGGTCGTCGGGTCTCGCTCGGACCGCCGCGGGGTGTTGTCACACTTTGAGTTCGGTTGAGTTGAGCTTGAGTTGAGTTTGAGTGATGCGGCGTTCCCGTCCAGATCACGGTTTGTTCAGACGTTTTTACGTCGGTCCGCCTGAGCGTGGAACCGGAAAATACCGCTATGGCTTTGACAGCTCACTTGAGGAGCAGATTTTGCTCCCCAGATCAAAACGTGACACTGACACGTTTCGACCGCGCTTACCGCGCTCTCTTCACTCGTCCCGTGTTGTGCAGCCCATCTCCAATGTTCCAGCGTTCTTTATGTCTGCTGTAGCGACCTTGTACACGGCCGTGTGACACTGGCAGCCATCATGGTCCTGTAGGCCTGAGGCGGCCCATTCATTACAGCTGAAATGCACCGGGTTGTGTGTTAAGCTTTCGAGAAAATATAACGCGCGGACGGCCGCGGTCGCCGTCCGCGGTGAGCGGTCGATGGGCGCAGTTGTTGAACGAACCACTTAAGCGCGGTCCATTATTTTCAGCTTTGACTGATCGTGTCTTAAGAATCCAATCGACGCAAGGGTCACACTCCAAATATGAAAGCGTCTGTTTCGTTGTCGCCATGAGCTAGCCAACCTAAGCCACGTACGTCGCAACACTATGCGCTGCCAATTGTGCTCGCTGGGTGATAGAAAGGTGTGTGCTTCTATGTCTGAAATTATTTGCGACATGGGATGCATTTGGTGGATTGCTTCGCAATTAATTTATGATATTTGTCTGCCGTATCTCTATCCAGAAGCAAGTACTACCAGGATGAGGCAGTTATCAGCCAATCAGAGTGCTTCTATCGATGTGTCACCCGCGTCAGATAAAGCCGCTGCCGTTCCCGGCGCCATCACAGTTTTGTCTGATGTGTCAGTGCCAATGTTGGCCTCGCCCCTCCGCCCAGCGGTGCCGGCCGGTACCGCCGCCGGGCCGGGGCCGGACCGTACGGACCGTGACGGGGCCACCGTCACCGTCACCACACGGCGAGCGGCGGCGGCGGCCGGCGGGTGGCCGGGCCGCCGATCTGATCCGCGGCCCGCCTGCCCGACCTCAGGCCATTTGTACCCCTCATCGCCGGTCCATTACATGCATAAATGCATGCTGTCTGCGCGGCGCCATGCGAACCGGACCCCGGTGGCGGGGCGGCCGCTCACCGGGCAGGCACGAGCTGTTTTATGCCGGCTGATGGTGCGGATAGAGGGCGAGGCCGGCGCCCGTCGCGCGGCGCGCGATTACGGCCGGTCAGCAGGCCGGCCATCAGCGGCCGATCATGCCGTGATCTATCGATTTTCTTTCGTCACGTCGCTCTATAACATCTTCATTACAAAGTCCGAGTACGCGAGCGTTATTGAAATTCTATGTAGATGGGCGGCGGTAAGTGGAGCCCCGGGCGTGGCGCTCGGTGCCGGCCGCTACACCGGAGACGAGCCGGCCCGCGGCCCTCGCTGGTTATCCAGCCAACCCGATCGGTCTGATCACCGCCGAGGGGGGCAGAGGTGGGGGGGGGGGAACCGCTGGCCCTGCCACCTCACGGCGAGACGACAGCACGACATCGCATGAGTTACAGTTGTTTAAACGACATTTTTCGCAGACCCTGCCCGGTAAAGTTATATAACAGACTGTAAATGATAATGATATATCAGAATGGCATTTCCACTGTAATGAATCGTTTGTGTTGAACAATAGAGCTGCGTGACCCTACGCATTTCGTGATGCATCGCCTCATTCCGATTGCGATCCCAAATACATTTGGGGTAAGAATTAGATGGTGTCTGACGAGAATCAGAGAATGAAACGTAGGAAAACACGCAACCCAAAGGTCTAGATGTCGTTTTCACGTGTTGTAATTGCAGGTTTACACGGTTTTGTCGACGCAAAATTTTTACACTCCTTAGCCCACCTACATTTTTTAGCTCTTAACATGTAAGGCCATAGGTATCTTCGCCGTAGCAAGCTACTCGCACCTGTGGTTTTACGTGGCACTAGACTACTGACTGCACTCCACAGGTGTTCGCACTTGCCTGATAAACAGCTGCATTGACTTTGTATCGTACTTCAAGTGATGTGTGGTGCGACGTGTATCAGTCCGTACGATATGTCACCGATGGGACGCAGTAGTCCTGCTATCTCCTCCGAATCACCCGCATCGGTAGAAGACCCCCCCCCCCCCCGCCCCCGAACCGAGCAGAGATAAATGCCGCGTCCCCAAATCCAGAGGATTCTGATGTCGGAAGCGGTGAGCCCACCCCAACACGCCTCTTCAGTTTCGACGAGCACGCATCCATCAAAAGCTGCCGGAGCATAAAAGCAAGGCTGGCGCCCGGCGCGTGTCAAAGCGGCGCCCTCCCGGACAGGTTCCCCTGACAGCGAGTTGTCTGCCGACAATGCTTCAGCTGCGCCATATTTGTCGCCGTGGCGGCGCCGGGCCGCACCTGTCTGCCGGACGGTGCATAAAGTGACCGGAAGCCATCGGTCATGGACATGCCGGCGCGATCTGATGGCTCACCCCTCCCGTCTCCGTTGCAGATCGCTGTATGACAACAAGATCAGGAACCTGCCCAACAGCACGTTCAGCTCGCTGCTCGGTATTCAGACGCTGTGAGTACGAGCAGGAAGTGCGTCTCGTCCCCTTTTTGCGGCTGCATCCCTCCCGTGTGGCCATCGCCTGCCCCCTGTCCCGTCCGCATTGCTACCGAGTCAGCGCCCCGCCCACGTCACCGCTATCGTCTCTATCGCCGCCGCCGCGCGCTCTCGCCTCTCTTGCCTTCTCTCCTCCCGCCGTCCGTCTCGCTCTCCGCCGTCCGTCTCGCTCTGTCTCCTCCCCATCCGTCTGCCCGGACCTGCCCTGAGCCGCAGGTGGACCGGAGCCCTCACTGGCGCGGTGGCACGGCCGTGGCGCGACTGACGGGTTCATTGGCGCGCCCTCGTCCGGCGGCGACAGACGCCGCGCCGCTGCTCGTCGCCGCGTCATGTTCGGCGGCGAGCGGCGGCGCAGGCGACGGCAGCGGACGCTGACGCCAGGCTCACCTGCCCCATGTGTAATGCATGTCTCCGCTCTGAATATTCAACACTTTTGTGTGCGTGTGTCTGTGTTTCTGTGAATGATTCATCAGAGGTCGCACAGCGCGTCTTGGGGCCCGTCAGGCGCCGACGGCTCCTCCGCCGCTGCTCGGCGTCCATTCCCGTTTTGTCTCACGGGCGCGAGCGTCACCAGACAACCTCCCATCTGTTGGCGAGTGGCACGCTGACGGCCCGGCGGACTCGTGATAGAGAGGTCCGGCGCTCAGATCTCATACACTGAGTATTTCATTGGCCTTATCGTGGCGCCCGGCTTGAACGTCTGTGACGCTAATGACCGCGGCCATTACACGCTCCGGTAGATAGCCTAACAGGTCGTCAGACGGACCCACTGCGCCACTGATCCTGTGCGTTCCGGAGCGCCAGCCCGTCTCCGTCGCGCCTGAAATAGCCGGCGCGCAGCCAACTCGCTCTCGATAACCTATCAATTAGTGTTGCTGAAGTCAAGGTGGCGCGTCACCGCCAGAAGCAGAGCTCGCCAGGGTCGGCGGCGAATCAGTCCGAGTCAGTCAGACGAATCGCCCATCAAGTCGTTAGTGGTCGCGGGGAAGCCGCGGCGAATTCGTCGGCCGGCCGCGCCGAGTGAGGGTCACCCAATTAGGCTGCGAGTCGACCGCGCTCAGACCGCCACAGCCGCCACACCAGCCCGCGCATTGTCCCTCGCGGGGGCAGAGAGTCATCTGCGGACGGTGGCGGGGCGGACGCGTTCCATAACAGCGTGGCGAGGCCCGCCTGAGCGATCGCGAGGGGGCGCCGCCGTCCTGCGCCCGGGCGGACCTCCGCCCAGCCTCCGGGCGGACCTCCGACGTCCGCGCGGCCGCCCATGAATCTTGGCAGCGGCGACAAAATGATCGCCAAACCTGTCAGGCCGAGCGTCATATCTGTCTGGCTTAGCGGCGTTTTATCACGCTCATAATGCGGCGCCGCCACCACGACGGCGCTGAGCCGGAGGACGTGACCCGCTGAATGGAGCCGGGCCGGCCGTTTCCCTACGTGTGGTGACGGCGGCCGCGCAGATCATCCCGCGGATACGTTTATGTGCGCTCGCGGGGGCGTCGAAGTCGGGTCGGCGCGCGGTCAGAAAAACAGCTTGCGCCGGCGGGAGGTGCTGGGCGCTGCCACCACCTCTACAACGTAAGGGGCCGTCACCGCCTGGATGGCGAGAGGGTCGTCACCGACTCCGCGACGGGAGGGAACGGATGCTAACGCCGCCCCCGCCGCGTGGGCGCCGGACGCCATCGCCACCTCTGCCCGCCTCATCAGCGCCGCCGCGGCCGCGCGGCATAGCTGCGGTCCGGTTCCGCGTTGTTCTCGGAATATTTGTCATTCATGAGGCGCCGGCGGCCAGCCTTTGGACGCGATCGCCGGCCGGCTGGCCGGCTGGCCGGAGACGACTTTACGAGCGGCGGCCGGCTGGGACGGCTAGCCGGCGGCGCTCTGCTTTTTACGGGGCCGTGAAAAAGCGCCGGAATCGTCTTATCGAGCTGGCCGACCGGTGGCCCTCGGCCTCGGCGCTCATCGAATGTTGGCGTGCCGTGAAGCTATTAGCTTGGCCGCTGCGGTCGGAATTGGCCCCGTCTCTGCTCGAACACGCTCGGGCCGCGGAAAAAGCGGCGCCGCCAGTTTTTCTGGCCCGTAGTTTGTTCTGGGCGCAGGCTTCTGTCCCGGGTCGGAGTTATGGGCTGAAGGTATTTAGCATAAGTGATTTGGCTCGGCCTGCTGGACCGGCTGTGCCTCGTTTTGACGCGGGGGTTGGTAACCGTGAAATTTGTTGGGGCGTGCGTGGCGCTTAATTATATCTCGCATTCATTCGAGCTACTGGGGGATCGGTCGTTACCTGTTGCTGGATCGGAGGTCGGTTTTGTTAAAGCCGGCGACTGAGTGTTTCTCCTGCGGCGCTTCTGTCTCGGAAACATAACAGCGGAGCGGTGCGCACCGAGCGTGAAGTTATTACCAGCCGTTCATAAATTAACTGAGACAAACCGTCCGACAGGGGAGAGTTCTGAGTAAGGCACGCGTTGTAACGCCCATCAGCACTCCATTTGAAGGAAGTCGTACAATGGACGGGGCGGCCTGGAAACGCCACGGCCGTCTTGTCTCCCACATTAGTCTCATGCTCTCAAACGAATGTGGTGTCGCTCTTCACAAACGGAATATCGTACTCCTCCCACGCGGACGCATTGTGCGCGCCTTAAAAGGCTCCATGTCTTGGGTGCCATGCAAAACGGTACTCGAGATGTTCATTTTGTTTCCTTCTGTGGGCGCTGAGGACATAAACGCTACACTGCAAATACCGATGGGGATATAAGTGATTTTCGATGCAAATGGCCCCTGGGACAAAAATAATGCATTGTGCTTTGCGCACTTCAATACAGCGTCCTTTGTATTTTATGTGTTTCACATGTCCGTTAAGGCTTGGCCCATATTTCAAGGCTCGGCGACAAATCTTATTCAATGGCAAGCAGCATGTCATTTCCTCGAACTATCATCGCTATATTCGAAATTTCCTTTTGTCTCGTGATCTATCGCTTACGTGCATTCCTCCGAGCTTGTTGCGCCTAGTAATTAAGCGTTCGGTACGAAAGCGCTAGCGTTTAATAAGGAATTTCATAGAAGCTTCGGAGTGGTACAGCAGATGTTATTTTAAAAGTACAGCTGTTTTATACTTTTCAGCATGCCTGCGACGGTCCGTAAAACAAATCGACGGGCTGAGGATTTGAACAGACACCGTTTTACTGTGCTTATAATCTTTCATGGCACGTGCTAGTAGTGACGTGGATTATTATATATTCCATTTACGTCATTATGCTACTGCTTATCGCAACGTTGACACCCATCAGTCGTATTAAGCGAAACGCATCGCGCAAATTGTTTGATTGTTTCGCGTCACTATCACACAAAACGATCGCTCTCATGCGTGCTAACGGTGGGTCCCAATGTTTATAGAGTGTGCAAATAATCAGCATTGGGGTGAGGCGGGGGGGGGGGGGGGTCCGAACACTCGCCAGTTTCAGCTGAGGATCTGCAGTGTAATCCATAGAGCCGAACACCAAGGAGCAGCACCTGGGGGCATTACAGCCCATGACGGACCGTGTGACCGGCACTCGTTCCCAGAACAGGCATCACTGAGCCTGGATGCATACTCTTAAGCGATTACGGAGAATCCTCTGCAGGCTAACGGGCGGAAGGACAAGTACGGCTTAACCTGCCTGTTTCAACCTGCCTTATCTACGCCGTGTCATGGGGCTAATGTTAAATTTTGCTAGGGGTCGAAACAACGGCCTCCGCCCGCGCCCCTCAACCCCTCCCCGCCAGTATGTTCTGACTTCCCGTGCTGTCTAAAGATCCCGTGTACTCCTATGTACGTCGTAAACCTCTGCCAGCCTACCTTGACAGAGGTGACTGATATCGTGACGGGTTCCGTGACGCCCCGCGCTCGTGACGCCGGCCGTGACCGCCTCTGGCCACTCCGCAGCCACCTCGGCCGTAACCCGTTCGTGTGCGACTGCCACCTGGCCTGGCTGGTGGAGTTCCTGCAGCAGCGGCCGGTGGAGACATCTGGTGTGCGCTGCGCCGAACCTCGCCGCATGCAGCGCCGCCGCCTGGCCGTCCTGCAGACGTCTCAGTTGCAGTGTGAGTGGCCGGCGCCCGACCAGCGGTGCCCCGGAACTGCTGAGCACGGTGCAGTCTGGCGGAGTCAGGTTATGCGTTCGTTGTGGACCACACCGGTCGATCACGTCATTGAAACTGCGCTGCACGTGTAAGTGAAATGGCGAAGCTAATGGTGGTGCAACAGCTTTGTCATGTTGGTGTCGGATTGGATTCCCCATCCAGTGTCCGGTGTCGGAAGTGTTGTATGGATTGGGATGCCCAACATTGGTGAAACCGGCCACGCGTTGTGCTGGAATGTTTCGCTAAAACCCCATGTCCATAACGTGCGAAGGTTATATATCTATGCTTATCGATGTCTTTGGGTAGATTATAATTTTCCGTTTGACGGGAAGGGTTATGTTTCCGTGGCACCGTAGTTGTGCCTGACGAATATTCTGTATTGGCGTCACGCCATTGTGATCAGCATTGGGGTGCCCACTGCATGCGTGCCAGTGCCCATGCCCATGCCAGTGCCCACTGCATGCGTGCAAAAAGTATTCGACAGGTTATTTTCTTTTCAAAATTGCATTATTACACCGGATCAGTTTCTCATCATGCATGACATTCTCGTCCGCCCGTAATTCGTAACTCCCGCTTTGTTCATGTTGCTGGCATCTTCCCCGTGTCAGCTGCCAGCACCAGCTGACACGGAATGTGGTCGCATTGATCATAGCGGACATAATTGATTTCCTTTACCGTCGCTTCCCATTAGATACAGGCCCGTTTTAATCACCGATAGGTGTCGGCGAATGGTCGATGTTCACTGATTCATGTTATTGTTTTGCAAACAAATCGTGCAACCTAATTAGTTTTCCCCGTTACAAGGCATTATTAGACCCTATAATCCATTACTTCATGGCACCCTCAGCTCGGGTTTTCCATGCTATATGCCTTCTGGCCACAACATTCATATTCTAGAAGCGTATTGATCATGAACACAGCCGTACGGCTGATGAGTGCCCTTTTCTTCCTTTTGATAAAACGAGGCATTGGCTCGCGCTTGGTCTCAGAAACACCGATACCGCCGGCCTGCCGAATCTGTCCAAAGACCTGACGCGGTCGGTCTGCACGACTTTCCAGGCGGCAAGGGTGAGCCTGCTGTCTACCACGAGTGTCTGCTGAAGACAGTCGAGTGTCCGGAGCGGTGCGTCTGCGAGGGCACCACGGTCGACTGCTCGGGCCGCGCCCTCAAGGCCGTCCCCGAGCACATCCCGAGCACCACCACTGAGCTGTGAGTGTCCCTCTGTCGGCGGGGGGGGGGGGGGAGGGAGGCCAGGCCCGAGCACCACTACCGAGCTGTGAGTGGTCCGTCTGTCGGCGGGGGGGGGGGAGGAGGGGAGGCCAGGCCCGAGCACCACTACCGGAGCTGTGAGTGTCCGTCTGTCGGCGGGGGGGGGGGGGGGAGGGGAGGACAGGCCCGAGCACCACTACCGAGCTGTGAGTGTCCGTCTGTCGGCGGCGGGGGGAGGGGAGGGACAGCCCCGAGCACCACTACCGAGCTGTGAGTGTCCGTCTGTCGGCGGCGGGGGGGTGGGGAGGCCAGCCCCGGCACCACTACCGAGCTGTGAGTGTCGCTCTGTCGGCGGGGGAGGGGAGGCCAGCCCCGAGCACCACTACGAGCTGTGAGTGTCCGTCTGTCGGCAGCGGGGGGAGGGAGGCCAGCCCCGGCACCACTACCGAGCTGTGAGTGTCCGTCTGTCGGCGGCGGGGAGGGGAGGGCCAGCCCCGAGCACCACTACCGAGCTGTGAGTGTCCGTCTGTCGGCGGGGGGGGGGGGGAGGGGAGGCCGGCCCCCGGCACCACTACCGAGCTGTGAGTGTCCGTCTGTCGGCGGGGGGGGGAGGGGAGGACAGCCCCGAGCACCACCACCGAGCTGTGAGTGTCCGTCTGTCGGCGGGGGGGGGGGGACAGGCCCGAGCACCACTACCGAGCTGTGAGTGTCCGTCTGTCGGCGGCGGGGGAGGGGAGGACAGCCCCGAGCACCACTACCGAGCTGTGAGTGTCCGTCTGTCGGCGGGGGGGGGGGAGGGGAGGACAGCCCCGAGCACCACCACCGAGCTGTGAGTGTCCGTCTGTCGGCGGGGGGGGGGGGGGGGGGGGGAGGACAGCCCCGAGCACCACTACCGAGCTGTGAGTGTCCGTCTGTCGGCGGGGGAGGGGAGGCCAGCCCCGAGCACCACTACCGAGCTGTGAGTGTCCGTCTGTCGGCGGGGGGGGGGGAGGGGAGGGGAGGCCAGCCCGAGCACCACTACCGAGCTGTGAGTGTCCGTCTGTCGGCGGCGGGGTGGGGGGGGGGGACAGGCCCGAGCACCACTACCGAGCTGTGATTCCCCTTCTGTCGGTCGCGAGGGAGGGGGCGGGCAGGCCCGAGCGCCACCGTCGAGCTTTGAGTGTCCGTCTGTCGACGGCCGCGGGGGATGGGCAGGCCGCGAGCATAACCACCGAGCTATGAGTGCCCGTCTGTCGGCGGCGGAGCAGGCCCGAGCACCACCACCGAGCTGTGAGTGTCCGTCTGTCGGCGGCAAGGAAGGGAGGGGGCAAGCTCGAGCAGCACCACCGAGCTGTGAGTGCCCGTTTGTCGGCCGGGGGAACGGGAGGGGGGGGGGGGACAACCCCTAGTACCACCACCAAGATGTGATTCCCCTCCCGTCGGCCGTGAGAAAGGGAGGGCAGGCCCTGAACACACCACCGAGCTGTGAGTGCCCGTCCGTCGGCCGCGGTGGGGGAGGGGGGGGGGGCGCCAAGGTAAGGGCACCGCAGCGCGCTCCGCGCCGTGTCCTCAGTCCCCTTGCTCTCCTCCCCTCCTCCCCCTCTCTCCATCACACGGCGATCTCGGTGACCTGGCTCAGCGAAGCCGAACTAAATTCTCCTCGGCTGTCTTTTTCAGGATCTTGAGCAGCAACGAAATCTCCCGGGTGAGAGCGCTGCCGGTTTTTTCATCGCTGAGGTCTTTGAGAAAGATCAACCTGGGCGTCAACTTGATCGAGAGCATCGAGGACGGAGCGTTCAGTTCCCTTCAATCCCTGGAGGAGCTGTGAGTATATCTGGCTCTGAAGTAACTCGCGCATGTCATTCAAGTTAATAATTCATGGTCATTAACTATAGCAGCTTGGCGGACTAGATGTGCTCAGGCCTGTTGCTTACTGTCCATTTTTTTTTTACCATGAGATGCACGCATCGTGGCCCGGCTGAACCAGGACTTTCCTAATGCCTCAACTTTTTCGGCTTGCTGGGAGATCCCTGTGCGGTGCGTGTGTTCCGGCCCTGCTGACCGGTCGTTTCGTCCCATTCCCTTCGCTGCGTGACTTCGCACCGGTCTAATAGCCGGCGTGTCCGCCCGCGTTTCAGAATATTGTCGGAGAACGAGCTGACTCGCATCAGGCTGGGCACGTTCAGCGGTCTGAGCAAGCTGCGCCTGCTGGCGCTCAACCATAACAAGATCAGCTGCGTGGAGCGCGACGCGTTCAGGCACATGGGCAAGCTGGAGACCTTGTGAGTGACGAGGCGGCAGGCTGGTCGGCCATTAGTTTTTGCCAATCTATTCTTGGATCAATTTGCGTTGCGTCTTGGACTGGATTCCTCTCGCTGATAAGGATAATGACTGGTTGTGAGTAAAATGCGCTTTAGAGTACTATGATGTGCACGCTTCACATACCAGATGATACAGGGGCAAGTCACATAGGGACCATTAAACAGTCGTCGGGCATTCAAAGTTAAGTCACGCAGTCTGGAAAAATCGCAAGCCGCGCCGAAGCCCGACGACGGGCCAGCCAGCTGCCCCGTGCCAACCTCTCGCCCGTCACCGCAGCGACCTGCAGTCGAATCCGCTGGCCTGCAATTGCCGGCTGCGTTGGATGACGCAGTGGCTGCGGGAGCAACTGGAGGGGGACCTCCAGGTGGGAGCGCCCACCTGCGAGCTTCCCGATCGGCTGCGGCGCAAGCCGCTCACGCGTCTGGTCCCGGCCGACTTCCAGTGTGAAGGTGGGTCTCGCCCTGCGCTGGGTGCCTCACTGCATCTGGCTTTGGAACCCTGGTGGAGAGAGAAGGTGAACACTCTTTGTTGCTATGTCCGTGTTTGGATCGGACGTCCCGAGCATTAGACCCAGGAAGCCTGTGCAAATGTTTTCCCTAATGGGCCTTCGTTTTGCGCTATCTGTGTTTTCTTTTCTTGCCACTTCTTTTTAGAACCTCTTTTTACTCTCCCGTCTACTTTTTGCTTCTTCACATTGTTTCCCTCGTGCTGTGTAAAAGCGAAGGTCGTGCTCACAGCATCCTAGTCCTCCGTATCGTACCTAGCTGTCGGACCTCGACTGAAAGAGCTGGAGTCATGCCTGAGTGGGCCGGCGCCGCCCCCCTCACCCCCTGTCCTGACTGCCGCCCCCGCCGGCCAGGAGCCGACGGCAGGGAGCAGGCCGGCTGCCCGGCCACCAACTACTGCCCGCGGGGCTGCAAGTGCGTCGGCACAGTGGTCCGCTGCAGCCGCGCCCAGCTGGCGCACGTGCCCGGCGGCATCTCCAGCCGCACCACCGAGCTGTGAGTCCCTCCCGCCGGCTACCGGGACCGTGAGGCGGCGGACACCGGGGCCTCTCCCACCTGTTACTGGGGCCGCAGGGCTGCGGACACGGGGGGCTCTCTAGGGGCCTCTTCTGCTGGCCATCGGGGCCGTGAGGCGGCGGACAACGGGGCCTCTCCCGTCGGCTGCTGGGGCCCGGGTCGGCGGACACCAGGGCCTCTCCCGCCGGTTACTGCTGCCGCGGGCGATGGCGGACCACCAACGATTGGCGTTGGCCGACGGCGACATCGGCAGAGCACTGCCACGGCTGATTTCGAATAGTTAAGGTGTTTTGGTGCAGGCACGCACTGCATTGTTTCAATATTTGTGTTTTAAACAGCTGACGGAGTGTTTTGTGGGCAGAGCTTAAGGATCCCAACTCTTGTGTGATCTAAACTTATTGCGAATACCCTGGTCCGAGTGAAAAATTATCGGTGCTCACATATCCGTTTTGGCGTATCGTTTTTATCGGAAGATTTAAACAAACCAACCACGTAATGCCGGGGCAGAAGCGCTCCTGGTTCAGCCTTGTTTAAAACACGGTTTGTCTTCTTCCTTCAGCCCTGCCCAGCCTTGTAAACCTGGTTTGTGGGTTCTGTTTGCGATAAACGGCGAACCAAACATGGCATTCCAAGCCTCCATACGCTGAATGTTGCGAGCCGCGGGAGCTTTTCGAGCACGAACTGCCCTGGCCCCCCAGTTACCTTGACGTCAATCAGCTGGTCAGCGTGACGTCATCAGACCTACGTCATCTGCGTGCACTGAGGCGGCTGGACCTCAGCAACAACCAGATCGCCACCGTCGAGAACGATACCTTTGCCCAGCTGAGCAGCCTGGAGACGCTGTAAGTACACCAGCATCGAGACTCTCTGACTTCACCTGACCCACCAGCTGCCTACTCTTCTGCAGTTATTGAATTAAGTCATCCCTCTGTGTGATTGGGAGCTCAGATGGGTTGAAAAAATGATATGTTCATTAGCTTCTCGCTGCAGTTGTATCCTGCAGTATTTCTACAATTGTTAAGATACGCGCCACTATTTCATGCTTACTGGCCTTGCAAGCACAGAGCAGTCGGCTCGTATCTCTCTGATGAAACAGAGTTTCTACCTCAACTCTTACGCCACCCGCCTTCTCAGGATCATCAGCTATAACCAGCTGCAGTGCCTGGAGTCTGGCGCGCTGCGCGGTCTCAACTCACTGCGCATCCTCAGTCTCCATGGCAACCAGCTGTCGCGCATCCCAGACGGCTCGTTCAGTCCGTTGACGGCCATCACCCACATGTGAGCCGCTGATGTGTGTTACATCACCCACACGTGAGCCGCTGATGTGTGTTACATCACCCACATGTGAGCCGCTGACGCGTGTCGCATCACTCACATGTTACTCACTGGCATGGTCCCATGGGCGCTTATTAGACGTCCGTCAGCCACCGTCGTCCACGAACCTGGAGCGAGGCTCGTCTTTGAAGCTGCTCAAGACTTAGGAAACGCGGCGCCCGGTCTTTGCCGTTATAGACCCAGTTCATGTGGTGTCAGCCTCTACGCGCCATGTTCCAACTGACTACCTGTCATCCCGAGCTCGTTTCATTGATAAAGCTCCCCGTAGTCTGTACCGATGCCGGCCGCCTCTGACCGGATCCGGATCAGATCTGGATCGGGTTCGGTCGGATCCTACGCAGTTACTTGTCCCTGCCTGGTCACAGATTGCCCCCATAGACTAAGTGGTCCCTCTTCCGCCACAGAGCGCTGGGGTCGAACCCGCTGTACTGCGACTGCAAGCTGCGCTGGCTGGCCGCCTGGGTGAAGAAGGACTTCCGCGAGCCGGGCATCGCTCGCTGCTCGGCGCCCGCCCGCATGAGCAACAAGCTGGTGCTCACTTCGAAGCAGGACGAGTTCGTCTGCACCGGTGCGTGGCGTGACGTGTGAGCGTGCTCCGCGGCTTGCTGTAGGATAACAGGCCAAGGACGCTTCTGATGGCTTCCCATCAAGAGCGTCCGTGGTGTGCTATCCTAAAGCCAGCCTGTCCTCTGACCGCATTAAGGAAGGCATGGCTCATGGCAAGCCCACTGGTTCCCCTCCCCCCCCCCCCCCCAATCGCCATCCCGTCTGTCACTCGCCGTCCGGGTCGGCCAAGAGCCGCCATTGCCCAGCACGTGCCGTGGTGCTGACCGTGCCGCCGTCGCCGGCAGGCGGGCCCGTGCCGGACGCCATCTTGGCCAAGTGTGACGTGTGTCACGCCCAGCCGTGCCGTAACGGCGGCCAGTGCCGGGCCGGCCGCGCACGCACCTTCACCT
Source organism: Pollicipes pollicipes (assembly GCF_011947565.3). NCBI lineage: Eukaryota > Metazoa > Arthropoda > Thecostraca > Pollicipedomorpha > Pollicipedidae > Pollicipes > Pollicipes pollicipes. The sequence continues at coordinate 39,901,067 of NW_023597034.1, read as the reverse complement.
GCCGCTGCGCCCTCGGCTTCTACGGCGACACGTGCGAGCAGACCATCAACGCCTGCTACGGCACGCCCTGTGCCAACGGCGGCACCTGCAAGGTGGTGCAGGAGGGCCGCTACAGGTACGACCGGCGGGCCGCGGCCGCGACGGTCACGCGGGGACGTGATCTGGTCCTGTGGGGAGACGCATCCGCCTGGCTGGTGCCGGCCGGTTCGAGCTTCTCGAATGGCTCTGATGTGGTGTAGCGCTCAACATTAAGACGTTCGATGTGATCTTCGTTCTGAAGCGGGACGTCTTGCTATTCGTGTGAACATTATGTAACGAAGTTGATATACTTTTGGGAACTGCCGTACGATGATCTGTTTTTTTTTCCGCCGGGGGACCCATGTGCTGGGTTTGACTCTCTCAGGTTGTTGTGTCATTCTTTGCGGCTCAGACCCCTCGATTCGTCTTTTATTCGGAGATGTTCTCGAGTGTTCCGTGGCCGTTGTTCGTTTTGTCACGTGGCTGCGCCCCTCCCCTCCCAACTCGCTCCACCACGCGCCCGCCACACCCCTGACCCGTCTCGTGTGACTGTGCCCCTTCATCTCCCACTCTACTCAGCCGCACACCGGCTTCACCCCAGACCCGTCTCGTCACATGACCGCGCCCTCTTCCCTCACCACTCCACAGTGGACCCGTCTCGTCATGTGACCTTGCCACTCGTCTCCCACTCCACCCCGCCACGTACCCGCTCCCCGCTGACCGGCGTCGGCCGGCGTTCGCAGCTGCCATTGTCCGGACGGCTTCTCGGGCACGCACTGCGAGGTGAACGTGGACGACTGCGCCGGCCACCGGTGCTCGGAGCACGGCCAGTGTCAGGACGGCGTGGGCCGCTACTGGTGCCGCTGCCAGCCTGGCTACACCGGTCAGTCGCTGCCGACCGCCGCACCGAGGCGGGAGGGGAGGGGGTTCCGACTGCGCCGGTCACCGGTGCTTGAGTGCCAGACCAGTGTCAGGACGGCGTGGGCCGGTACTGGTGCCGCTGCCAGCCCGGCGTAAACGGTCAGTCGTGTCGGCCGCGCGCAGGGGCGGGGGGGGGGGGGAGGTGTCTGACTGCGCCGGCTACCGGTGCTCGGAGCACGGCCAGTGTCAGGACGGTGTGGGCCGGTACTGGTGCCGCTGTCAGCCCGGCTACACCGGTCAGTCGCTGCCTGCCGCCGCGCCGGGGCGGGAGGGGAGGGGGGTTCGACTGCGCCGGTCACCGGTGCTGGAGTGTCAGACCGGTGTCAGGACGGCGTGGGCCGGTACTGGTGCCGCTGCCAGCCCGGCTACACCGGTCAGTCACTGCCGACCGCCGCGCCGGGGTGGGAGGGGAGGGGGGTCCGACTGCTCCGGTCACCGGTGCTGGAGTGTCAGACCAGTGTCAGCACGGCGTGGACCGGTACTGGTGCCGCTGCCAGCCCGGCTACACCGGTCAGTCGCTGTCGGCCGCCGCGCCGGGGCGGGGGGGGGGGGGGGGAGGGTGTCTGACTGCGCCGGCTACCGGTGCTCGGAGCACGGCCAGTGTCAGGACGGCGTGGGCCGGTACTGGTGCCGCTGCCAGCCCGGCTACACCGGTCAGTCGCCGCCGGCCGCCGCGCCGAGGCGGCCCGGTCGGCCGTCGTGGGAGAGGGACACTGTGGCGGGATGTGTTCTACTAGACGACGAATGCCCTTTGTGTCAGTGAGAATCACGAGCGCGCTGAGTGATGAGCGTCGGGAGGTCACGGATGGATGACACAGTCGATGTGTGTTACAAGTGGGGGATGCGGGCATTGGCGTTGGGGGCGCCAGATGTGTATGATCGTCAGGCAGGGATGGTCACGTGTGTTCGCGCGGCCGGTAGGGAAAGTGACGGCTACCCCCCCCCCCCTTCCCCCTCTGACCGGACCGTGACCGGACCGTGCAAAAGCTTGACACAGTGCAATTTCATGCATCTGGCGTACGTGTCAAACACGTACTGCACTGCGCTCCGATCTGACGATGCTATTAGGTATAGTGCTAAGTCTTTGTCTGCCTATGCAGGGGAGTTCTGCGAGCGTCGTATCGAGTTCTGCACGGTGTATAACCCCTGCGCCGCCGGCTCCACGTGCAATGACAAGTCTACAGACTACACTTGCACCTGCCCGCCGGGCATATCGGGAAAGAACTGCACCGACAACGTGAACAATTGCGCCAGCAGTCTCTGTCAGGTGAGAATGGGCCGTCCTCCTCGTCTTCCTCCTCGCAAATGTTTTGGGTTGAGGGAAGTTGTAAAGGCAGCATCAACACACTGAGGGATGATACAGTTACACTTATGAATCATTTATAACGAATTTCTTCAAGTGTCGATCACCACACAGGTTATGTGCCCGGCAGAAAATTTGGAAAAAGTAACGAGCGTCGAAAATTATCACTTGCCGATTAGTGCCTCGCGTATGCCGTTGTATTCTCAAAATGTTGGTTGTGGTGCTCCCGTCCGACTTCTCCCACCAGGCTTTGTAGGGTGAGCTCCGCAGCGCCTGCCGACCTGCGCTCACGCCACTCCCTGCCCGCCGCCGACTGAGCCGTGCTTCCCGCTCCGTCCGCAGAACGGCGCCACCTGCGTGGACGGCGCCGACAGCTACTCCTGCCGGTGCGCGGCCGGGTTCGCCGGCCAGTTCTGCGAGCAGGGCCCGTCGATTGCGCTCATGCAGCAGACGTCACCGTGCCAGCAGAACGAGTGCAAGCACGGCGCATGCTTCCTGCCGCGCGACTCGCAGGAGTACCGCTGCCGCTGCCAAGAGGGCTACACAGGTGCGCTGCGGTCGGCGAGCGGCGCCGGCGGCGTGTGTCTGTCTGCGGCAGAGCCCGGCGAAACATTGGGGCACCGAGCGATGCTTCGCCGCGATGGTGTGTCGTCTGCGTTGAGGAGGTTGGATTCAATTCTGGAAAGGACTGTCCCGACTTTTTTAATTCATCTATTGAGTTCTCTTGCAGTTCGCAAGCAAGATCTCTTAGCAACGGCGTCAGATCAACTTTCCTGAGGCGAGAATCGGGCATGCACCGTCCGATATACAGGCGGGCGCCCCAGCCAGGCGCCCGCTCCTGACCCGCGTGCTGACCTCACCCGCAGGCAAATACTGTGAGCACCTGACCAGCCTGACGTTCGCGCACGCGGACGCCTACGTGGAGCTGGACCCGCCCAAGTCGACGCAGCACAGCAACGTGACGGTGCTGCTGCGCAGCCGACAGAAGAACGGCGTCGTGGTGTACCGCGGCGGCCGCGAGCACCTGGCCGTGGAGCTGTTCAAGGGCCGGCTGCGCGTGAGCTACGACCTCGGCAACTCGCCCGGCTACACCATGTTCAGTCTCGGGGTGAGAGTACACGCGGGATGTGGGGAACACGGCGGTGGTGGTGGCGGAGTAAGGGTAATGTGGGGTGGTGTCTTGAAAGATTGAGCCAACTTCGGGCCATTTGGAGACCAATGTATCGAAAGTTACGGATGTTGATGGGTTCGCGAATCTGCACTTATATCTTAGCTAGTCACTGGGGCACGGTGTGGGCCAGACGTCAAGACCTCGCGGCTTGCCGCGCCGCTGCTTTCGTCTGTGACCCGCTCGTCCGTCCTCCCCCGCCGGGCCGAGGTCCTGACCGCCACCGCTTCCCGGCACCAGGTACTCTCCGACGGCCGGCCGCACAAGGTGGAGATGCTCACCGACGGCGCCAACTTCACGTTCCGCGTCGACGGCGGCCTGACGCGGCCGATCGTGAACCCGTCCGAGCGCGGCGCGCTCGATCCCGCCGCGCCGCTCTTCATCGGAGGCCTGCCGCCCGAGAAGGGCACCTTCGCCGTGCGCCACTGGCAGCTGCGCAACACCACCAGCTTCAGAGGTGCGCTGTACGGCCGGCAGATGCCGGCTGTGGAGGAGGGCGGGGTGGCGGGGGCTCGCCGCTCGCTTTGCGTAAGGCGACGCCGACGATAGCGCATGTAATCTTCCTACTAGAAGGTTGCCTTGGCTCCGGTAATACGATTTAACAATTAAAGGCAAGGTCTTAGTTATCTTTCGAGCACTTAGTATTGATTAAATGAGTGTCTCAATAAGCCACCCGCTTCCGTCAGCGGAATGTCCTATGTACGTCCACTGTCCAATGTCCCATGTATATCCTATGTTATCATAGAACATATCAAACACAGCTGACATTGTCCGCTGTGTTTGGTTTGCTCGTGTGTTCATGCCCCTACATGCTTCTTCTGTTTGATGCTCCCGACTCGCCGCCGCTGACCATGGTTTCGCCGGGCGCCGCCAGGGTGTCTGACGGCGCTGTACGTGGACGACCGCTGGATCGACTTCCAGCGGGCCAGCCAGCGGCACAAGGTGACGCCCGGCTGCGGCGGCATCCAGCAGCCGCGCGATGAGCAGACGAGCGACCTCTGCGCCGACAACGAGTACGTGCTGCCGCTGACCGGCCGCCACGCGGCCAGGTACGGGGATGAACGGGCGTGGGGGAGGGGGGGGGGGGGGAATCGGCGGGGGATGTGCTTTGATTGGTGTATGAGGCAGCGCGGGGATTGACGTCCGCGCTTTGAAAGAGAGCAGGTTGTCGTGTGGGTCGCACTTAGTAAACTTGGCAATCAATCAACAATATGGCCAGATTCCCAGAGTTGAACTTACAGATGTTTTGGCGATTTAAAAACATGTGCTTGACTTGTCATCCGTATTTAGTCCGCGGTTTTCATATTCCCCCTTCTCGCAGATGCAAGAGGGGACGCTGTGTTCCCAATAAGTCCAGCAACACATACCGATGCAAGTGCAAGCGAGGGTGGAGCGGAAAACTTTGCGACAGAGGTAAACCTCTTACTCCGGCGGATGGTCACGGCTGGTCGTCTGCTAATATCAAGACATTTCTATCGTTTTGTAAAGGAAGTAGATATGCGTAATTGCTGTCAAAGCCAATCGTGTTTAACTCAGTGACACCCTTTTTGTGAACGTTTCGGTCTTCGACCACCTCTGTAGAAAACGATGAAGACCGAAATTTGCCCTTAATTATCCGCAATCATAGCCTTAATCATCAGAACATCCAACTGCAAAGAACATGAGTATTATGTATTATGTATCATGTATTATATATATATATATATATATATGTATATATATGTATATACATATGTATATATATGTATATATATGTATATGTATATATATATATATATATATATATATATATATAAGGACCATATGGACGATATGGACCACCATATGGACCATATGGACGTGGGGGACTATCTGTTGGAGAAAAAGAATCATGCACACCGCGCTCGGAGTTGGCGTTATTTCAATGTCGACGGCAGCTGACATAACCTCTCACAAGCGGAGCGCCGCCGTCACGGCCGCCACCGCCGCGTCGCCTGCTGACCCGTCGGCCCGTCTGTCGTCAGCGCCACGCTGCCGCCGCGAGCAGAACCGCGACTACATCCGCGAGAACGGCTGCCGCTCCCGGCGGCCGGTGCGCCAGGCGCGCTGCGTCGGCAGCTGCGGGCGCGACTGCTGCCAGCCGCGCCGCGTGCGCCAGCGGCGCGTCAGCTTCATCTGCAACGACGGCACGCGCTACCGCAAGGTGGTGCCGGTGGCGCGCAAGTGCCGCTGCCGCCGGCGGAAGAAGTGCCAGTAGGCGTGGCCGGCGGTCGGACGGGCTATGGCCGAGCAGGGCGGGGCGTCCGGCGCCCGGCCGAGCGGCGCCACCTGCCGACGGGCCGGCAGTGCGGGCCGCGCCGGCGCCGGCCGGCGGCCCGCGTCTCGGCGGCGTGCCCGATGATATTAACTCTCTCCTACGTGTTGGGTGTGCGCGGCGCCGCGGCCCTTTCCGTGTACGTGTGCCAAACTCGGAGCAGCTGAGGCAATCGTTCAAATTGGATATTTATCGTGCGCGCGCGCGCCTTTGTCCCCGGTGCCACCAGCTCGGACAAGCAGCTGTGCATTGCAATTTTCAGCTTTAAGATCGGATCCACTAGCCTGCTGTCACGCATGCTGGCGCCTGCCCATTGCCCGTGCTGGGTGCTCCTCGGAAGATCTTCAGAACTCCCTCGCACGTGGCCGCATGGGAAAGAACTGAGGGCAGAGTGCTCCTCAGATGCCACCATTGGAAAGAACAGAGATCAGAGTGCTCCTCGGAGGCTCCGTGGGGAAGAACTGGGACCGAGTGCTCTTCAGAGGCCACTGGCCTGCCACATGGGACGCCGTAAACAATGTTCTCGTCATAAGGCGCTCTCGGTAAGCCTCTGGAGAGCGTTGACGCCTCGCGCGGCGCGCTTACCTGGCCGCCTCCCGATGACGGCCGTGCGCACGGCTCGTCCCACGAGCCTCTGTTCTCGGAGGACGTGGTGTGTGCGGCTCGTTCCGCGAACGTGTCCTCTCGGAGGACACAGTATGCGCGGCTTGGCCTCTCTCGGAGGACACGGTACGCGCGGCTCGGCTCCTCTCGGAGGACGTGTCCCGGGCCGTGGGCCCGAGGCCGCGGCGCCAGTGTCGACAGCTACCTTCGTCAGTCTAACAGTGTTTTTATATTTAAGGCCGGGGAGAGGGCGGGTGAGCGCGGCGCCCGCCCGCCCCTCCCCCCGGCTCGCTCGCCGTGCGCTAGAGTCGATGTAGTCAGCATCCACCGTATGTATGTCTAGCCGTAGCTGTAATAAAATACTCGCGTGGACGGCCTGGCTGGCGGGGCGCGGAAGAGCGGGTAAAGCGGGGTGAGCTCAGGACGTTCTGACTCGGTAATGGAGCACCTGGCGGACAACTGAGCAGTTGGACAACCATTAGCAAGGCACGCGTGAGTGCAGACTACGGGAGATATCAGGCTGTGGCTGGCGGCCGGTAGCATGGTGTTTCAATTGACATCGTGTCTCAAAGCCTCTCAATTGCTGGAGTATTGTCAACAAGGCTTTGTGAAGGCAGGCCGCTTACAGTAAGCCGAAAGAGAACATTCTCACCAGCCGATGAGGAGGGCCTTTTCGTTACGCATGTAATCATTGGCAAGAATGCGCAATACCGATGAACGAAAGGCACCTGAAGCATGATCCACATAAGCTCAGCATTCGCAGCGCAAAAATGTCACAAATAACTTGTCTGGGATAATTAGCAACGCAACCAATTTCTTTAATAACTCACCCCAACAACCAGCCTCGCCGGTTTCCGTAGTCGACGAAACACTGAGCCGGCAGCTTAACCTCAATCCGCACCGTAGTTGTGTTGTTTTATCAACTGTGCCGCCCCCGTCCCCCAAACACATTACAGCCAAAGAAATGATGGTCCCGGAACCGTACCAGCAGGGCTCATTTGGCGACCAATCAGGCAGAGACATCGTGAAACGTTATGGTATTGTGGCCGTTTAAAAGGAGAAAGAATAATTAATTGTATTGTGATCAAAGCCGTGGGAAGAAGAGACACCCGGTGTGTAACTGTGGACGTTTGAGGCACCATGCGTACCCCCTTTTCCCCTCTTATTTTTTATTATTTTATTTTTATTGCATTTTATTATATATATATATATATATATATTATATTTTATTATTACCTTATTTTAACTCAATATTTCAACGTAAGGCCTATGGCGATGCATGGAAAGAATGCCGTCGGAAGGTAAAATGCATCTTCTGTTTGACAGGAGTGATCGATGTGTATGGACTTTTGAACTGAAATAGACGCCTTGAAGATCATTCGACGCAGTTCACGGCCCTGCCCTCCTTAAGACCTAAACCCCTCTAGTTTCTGAGCTACGTGCCCGCGAAGACTTTTTTGGGAAGAGTATTTCAGTCACCCAGGCATCCACAATGCCATAATCACGCCACTCAAATCAAGTCACTTCATTAGCCATGTGGCAATCACGGCAAAGGGAAACATAATTGTGAAGTCATTCATACCTGGCCTTCGTGAGCGCGATTTCCAGACATAACGGCCAACACTTGGCTCTCAATCAGTGTTGCGCAAGGTACGATCACGCAAACAATGGCGTGTTGAGGAGCATATTTATTGCCAAACAGAGAAATCGCGTTGCCAAGAGGAGTCTTTCCACTTAAAAGAATATCGATAGTTATAAGCGAGCCTATTTCATCATACCTGACGCTTGATTCAATATCTTCAAATCAAGAACATTCACTTAAAGCTTTCTCACAACCAGTTCTTAGGAAAGTATCGTTCCTGGATAACATGTCATAAAAAACATTAAAACGAAGACGAAGGCACAAGTAGTCAATGTATTGTAGAAGATCGTTAAGGTTTCATTCTGGTCAAATTGATCCACACTTTCTCGCGCAGTAGGCAGTGTTAGCTGAACATTCTACCAAGACTGACTCAACGCGACTCCAGACACAACGTGCCATGCAACGGTACGCAATACGACGTCTGTTACTTCCACCAACCGTTAAGAACCGTGATCACGGGATCAGTAAAAAAGCATCAAGCATGGGAGCACGACCTAAAATTCAAACACTCCGTAACAACTAACAAGAGGCCATTAGTTATTGGACTACGCATCGGAATGACAGTACAAAATATGGGCATATGGGTGCATCAGCTTGACAGCGAGCATCCTGATAACACATACGCTTCGGAGTGTACGGCACCCATCCGCAGAGACGCGAACCGCGGCCGCCGGCCAGGGCTGAGGGGCCGGCCAGGGCCCGCGAGACGGACGCCACCCTCGGCCGGCCGGCGCGCCGACGGGGCGGACTCAGACGCCCAGCTCTGCGGCCTCCAGCCGGCAGCGCAGCGCCGCCGCCGCGTCGGCCGGCGCCTGCTCGTCGCCCTCCACCAGCAGCTCGAACGTCAGCTCGCGCGGGAAGCACAGGCCGGCCGGCGAGCACAGGAAGAGCTGTGCGTGCAGGCGGAGTCGGACGGCGTCCCCCGAGCGCAGCGGCGGCGCGTGCAGCTGCACAGTCAGCGGTACAGAGAACGGGCCGGGTGGCGCTGCCGACCAGCCGGAGGCTGCAGAGCGCGGACAAGGTCAGGTCACACACCGCTCACGCACCCGGTCAGAGCACTCACAAAGTGACTAAGTAAGATATTTGACAGCATTGTCAGGTAGGAGCGCAGTATTGCATTTGCTCATACTTCTCCTCGTCATATACTCACGTAACTGGTCCAGTCGCCAGCTGTGCGGAGCGCCTTCTGTCAGGGACACACCAGACAGCAGTACCTCTAGACTTAAAGAGATGGCGCCACCGGCTGATCGCACCGTTGCGGACGATGTGACAGCCTGGGTAGGCCGATCTGGTGAATCCCGCGTCATCCGGACATCAAGCTGAAACACAAAAGCCACGATCACACACCAGGTCATACGCAAGCGCATACGCGCATGTGACTGACGACGTTGGCGATAGACATAAGGTGGCCATGCCACGTCTGCATACCTGGCATGTTTACCTAGAGGTTCACAGAGTTTTGCGAGCGAGGCAGCTTCTACCTACTTTGCTTGATAGAAGTACGCAGACACGGAAGTTCCATGCGAAATCAGCGTCATCTAAGCAACCCATGTCATTTGCTACAGTGCGTGAATGAACCATCCAGCAGGCGCACGTATCACCGACGACACTAGACAACGGGAAGAAAGCGGCCAACCACAGGCAACAAAAATACAGATTCTGATGACCAAGAAATTCGCACGTGGCGCACCAGCAAAAGGTCGGAGCGTCCGTGGCGCAGTATTTTCGATACAAGTTGGGGGGGGGGGGACGTCAGGGGCACGGGTACTACTGCCCTCAGCGCCCGCCCTTCCTGCCCCGGTGAGACATCAGCTGCGCGGGGCTGGCAGCGGCGCGGGGTCGGCAGCGGCGCGGGCCGGCAGCGGCGCGGGGTCGGCAGCGGCGCGGGGTCGGCAGCGACGTGGGCCGGCACCGGCACGGGCCGGCAGCGGCGCGGGGTCGGCAGCGGCGTGGGCCTGCAGCGTCGCGGGGCTGCCTGGTACGCGTACCTCGTCGACGGTGCCGGCCGCCAGGTCCACCCGCTTGATGCAGTGGTTGTTTGTGTCGGCCACCAGCAGCTGATCGCCGGCGGGCTCCGCCAGCAGGCCGCCCGGTTCGTTAAACTGGGGACGGAACAGCGCGGCTGCATGACGGCGACACGACGCGGCTTCGGAAGGCACAATACAACAGGTGTCTGAGCAACGCCAGACAGACAGACCAGCCTGGCGATGGCTGGTCTGTAATGGCTGGCAGATGGAGGACAGGTCAACGTCGCGTCATCAGAAGTCTGCGCGGTATGTTATTCAGATAACGCAGCAATCGACGGCTGTCAGCCAAACCAGGAATAGTAGCTTTTTGTTTACGTTTGTATGCGATCGATCACGCAAAGTCAAAGCACCTGACAAAACGCATGTCCACAAATCACGCCCGACATGCCACATCAGCTCAGACTCTAGTTTACGAGCGATTCGTCGCCTGAATCAGGCAGTATACCACGTCCAATACCACCGATTTGCCCCCCACTGCGACATTTACGGGTAAACTAGGTGTAGATTTTGTGCATTCCACAACTACCAACAAACTAACCGCAATTGCTGCGGTGCAATGCCACTACATTCCGTAGAAAGCATTACAAAAAGTACTGCAAAACCGGCCATTTCGCCAATCCTACCACTCTCATATCAACATCATCCGTCCCCCCCCCCAAGGGGGAGGGACGATGTGGGTGTGACGATGGGTGTGACGTTCGTCCCACCAGCCCACTAGTTCCCGGCGTCGGCGCCGGCGGCCGGCACGCTTACCTGGGCCTCCAGCAGCGGTCCAGTCTGGTCTCCGCGGCTCGAGCCGGCCAGCGTGCGGCAGCTGAAACCCCGTCCGTCAGCCAGCACCAGCTTCAGCTTGTGGTTGTACGTGTCGGCCACGTAGAGGGCGGCGTCGGCGGCGCTCCAGGCCACGCCCAGCGGGTGCTGCAGCCGCGCGGGGCCCTCCGCCGAGTCCACGTCGCCGAACTCGAACAGGTTCTACGGAGGCGGCCCCGTCAGCGGCCGGCGCTGGGGAGTCAGACACCGCGGGGGAGCGAGGCACCGCTCGATGAGGGGGGGGGGGGAGGGGATGGTGAGACGGGCCGGGGAGCGGGGCTCGACCGACGCCTGAAGGTCACACGGGCTGGGGTGCCGGAGACAAACGTGCACGCGCCCACACACGGTCACCGCCCACCAGAACACTCCGTTGAGGAGAGGGTCGCCTAAGCCCTTCACGCCACCAAGACCAACTCCCGGATTCTATTCCCGAGACAGTGCAGTCTGGGCTCCCCTCCCCCTCCGCCGATTATCTGTCTCCAACAACACAATCTGTACGTCCACAAGCAGCTCTGGCGCACGCACATATTCCACTGGTTAATTCACACCTGTCGCGACAAACGACGAACATTTACACGGGCAGCCTGTTCGGGAAAAGGAGACTCTGACGGGACGAGACGATGGTACATGGGTGACGCTTTGGGACGTAATTAAGGCACTGCTAAGGCATTCCCGCTGCGCCTCTCACCCGCCGCCAATGTCAGCAGGCCGATTAGCAGCATGCGAGGACATAAGCTGGACAAGCGAAAGTACGAGCCGCTCGGCGCAATTTCGTAACAATCGGCTCTCATGTATGTCTGAGTTTATTCTGTGATTGTCGCGTTGGCATTGTCGATGTACGTGTTAGCTACCGTCCAGGGACAATCCAATTACCGCGGAATGGCCTCATAGGGTGCCATACAAGCTGCCGTAACATCCCCATCCCAGCCCCCTTCCGCCCCCCGTCCCCGGCCGGCGGCCAGCGTACCGTGGGGTCCCGAGCGCCGCCGACCACGGCCCGCACGGCGCCGTCGGCCAGCGCCACCTGGCGCACACTGGAGCTCTCGCTGTCGGCCACCAGGAGGCGCGCGCCGGCCGCGTCCCACGTCAGGCCCGAGGGCTGCGCGAATGCCGCTCGCTGCGGGTACGAGTTGTTCCGGTTCTCCTCCTGGCCCGAGCCGGCCACACGAAGACAGGTGCCCGCCGGGCAGGGGCTGCGGAGAGAGGTACGCGATCAGAGCCGGGCAGGAGCAGTGATGAAGGGGTGCGAGGTCAAAGCCGGACAGGGGCTGCGGAGAGGGGCACATAGTCAGAGGCGGGCAGGAGCAGTGAGGAAGAGGTGCGAGGTCAGAGCCGGACAGGGGCTGCGGAGAGGGGTGCAAGTCAAAGCCGGGCAGGGGCTGCGGAGAGGGGCACACGGTCAGAGCCGGGCAGGAGTAGTGGGGAAGGGGTGCGAGGTCAGAGCCGGGCAGGGGCTGCGGAGAGGGGCACACGGTCAGAGCTGGGCAGGGGCTGCGGAGAGAGGTACATGGTCAGAGCCGGGCACGGGCAGTGAAGGAGGGATACACGGTCAAAGCTAGACGGGGACATCGAGATGCCGTCAGAAACAGGCAAGAGCTGATGGGGGGGGGGGGGGGGTACACGATCAGAACCCGACAGACGCAATGGAATGCCACGCGTTCAAAGTCGGGCAGGGTAGTGGAGAACATCACCTACGGCGCTGGATGAGGCGCGAGTCAAAAGCCGAACCGAACTGAAGTCTCGCTAGCCGAGTATCCTTGTTTTGAGTACATGAGCAGGGCTCAGTGACCCGTCGCGGCTGAGTGCAGGTGTCCTACGGCAGCTGCTGACTCGGCATACGTCCCGTCCCGGTACTCGAAACAGTTCCCGTTCCCGTGCCCGCGCCCGCGCCCGTGCCCGTGCCCGTGCCCGTGCCCGTGCCCGCCGCGCCTCACCGCTTGCCGAACAGCGTGCCGTCGCGGAGGAACAAGGCCCAGATCTGGTGCGAGCCGGCCATGGCCAGGTAGAGCCGGTCACCGACCAGACAGAGGTCCCAGGGCGAGGCGAGCACCTGCGCCCTGCCGACGCCGCCGCCCTCCAGGTCGTCGCCCCGTTGACCGGTGCCGGCCAGCGTCTCCACCAGGCCCGCCTGCAGGTCCACCTGGGGCGCAGCAGGTGCCCGTCACGAGCCGGCGTCTCGAGGCGCTGACCAAGGGTCCACCGAGGCGCAGAGTCAGGGGCCACGGTCGGGAACCAGGGCCACCGCCAGGCTCGCCGGCAGGTCCGCTCGAGAATCACGACATCCAGCATATCCTATATCCCGCGGCGGCCTCACAGAGGCGCGCGCTTGACGCGACCAGACCGACCCAATGGATACTGTGACGACGGGCTTCAGCGATGGAGTGGAAGGAACGGCAACTCGAGCGAGCTATCGGACACGCACCTTTCTGATGGCGTGGTTCTCCGTGTCCGCCACGTAGATGACGTCGCCGTCTGCGGCCACCCCCTGCGGACTGCTGAACTTGGACTCGCCCAGTTTGCCGTCAAGGAAGCCGGCGGTTGGACCACCGATCACGTGCTGCAGGCGAGAACGCATTTGTGGGCAACACCACATATGTTAGTAGGGCCGCTCCGAAGGCAGCGACAAGCGGACTGGAGCCGTGAGGCCAGGGACCAGTGTTTTCCCACAATATTGGAGAAAAATCTGGTATTTCCTATCCAACTGCAGGATAAAATTGTCGTCACTCCTGACATGTTACTTAAAAAACGGACCTTTCCCCCCCTGCCCATATGCACACACATATGCAAGCGCACATGCACGCGCACGCGCACGTACGTACGCACGCACGCACACACATAATCATCATAGACTCCCTATCCCTGAGCGGTGATGCATTTCTTCACTTCAAGCGTTTGTATTAAGACTGACGAACTGCGCTCCTGAAACGCGGCACACCGCTGTCGGTGTGGCGGGCCGGGCGACCAGCACGCCCAGCAGCACGCACCAGCACGGCGCCGCTGTTGTCGGTGACCAGCAGGCGATGGTGGCCGGAGTCGCTGAGCACCAGCCGGCGCGCGTCCAGCCGGCACAGCTTGCCGGGGAAGCGGAGTGGGCGGGCGACGGGCGGCCGGGCGGCCGGCGCCAGCGGCAGGCTGCCGGAGCCCAGCCGGCCGCGTAGACGGCGCAGCGCAGCCGAGACGAACCGGCCCAGCAGAGCCGAGTGGCCCTCCCCGACCAGCAGCAGCAGGGGTCGGCAGCCCGGACCTGGCGCAGGCGGGCGGTGCGCGGCGTCACACACCCAGCAACGTCCGTCGCAGTCCGACGCCAGAGGACGGCTACCAAGACGTGGGTGCAGCGGTCCGTACAATCGCGTCTGGTATCAGCAGACCAACAGACCAGCCACAGGCACTAATCCAGGGTACCATAGGGCCTGCATTCACAAAAACCATTGGCAGCACTTCTCTATAAACCAGCGCCTATCCACCCGATCCAGAAGACTTCAGCCCTGACCATTCTGAGCCCCAGGCGCCAGCGGAGCAGGTCACGGCTGCGCGGGAAGCTCACCGAGGATGACCAGCGTGGGCCAGCAGGCGATCTCCAGCCGCCGCCAGAGCACCAGCTGGGCGTCGTTGACCACTGGGTGGGCGATGTCGTACCGCTGCAGCGCCGCCGCGATGTTGGACGACACGCGCTCGTTCTCGAACTTGGCCGAGTGGACGCCGACCTGCGGCGGCCGGGACGAGTCAGCGCACCCGGCGCCGGCTCGCTCTGAAGCGCAGGGCAGACGGCTGTCCGGCCGACGGACGCTCGGTCCGGGCCATCCCACCCCTGCCCACCGCATCACACGCACACGCACGAGCACACGCACGAGCACACGCACACGCACAAGCATGCACACACGCACGCACGTACGCACGCACGCACGCACGCACGCAGCACGCACTGAGGCGAATGGGTTCCGATCGTGCTCACACTTGCGGACCTATGAGTCAGGAAATCAGACAGAGGTTTCTGCAGAATTTGAGTGGCGGGCAGTGGGCACGAGCGGCGCATCAGGAACAGGATAGCAGCGGTCCTATCGCCGGCCCCCCGGAACCGCCAGCTGTTCAGACCACGACCCAGGGTGAAATCCCACTGCCGCCGCCGGAGACCCGGCCATTAGAGCTCGTGGCACCGGGGTTCGCCTCACTTGGCCAACTCGGCCGTCCGTCCATAGGCGCTGGCCGCCAATTACAGCCCCGCCCCGGTTCAGCGCCATCACCGCGTCCACAAGGGCTCTCCGATAAACTGCCCGCCAGTTACAGAAGCGTCCCGGTGCTTGACGCCGCGTCAGCGCCATCTCCGCGTCCACACGGACTCTCCGATAAGCTGTCCGCCAGTTACAGAAGCGTCCCGGTGCCTGACACCGCGTCAGCGCCATCTCCGCGTCCACACGGACTCTCCGATAAGCTGTCCGCCAGTTACAGAAGCGTCCCGGTGCTTGACACCGCGTCAGCGCCATCTCCGCGTCCACATGCGCTCTCCGATGCACTGGCCGGCAGCCCCTGCCGCTTCAGGCCGGCGGCGGCGCGCGCCGTCCTGGCCGCCACTGCCGGGACAACGCTGGCCCGAAGACGCACCGCCGCCAGCCGCGTCACGCCGCCGGACGCGCGCGTCAGACAGCTGCTCCGTCTGTCGCCGCCGGTGGTGGCGCGGAGGGCGGCGCGAGTCCCTCACCTGCTGTGGAATGCCCCTGGTCCAGCTGACTGTGGGTCCAGGGGACCATGGAGAGGCACAGCATGTGGATGCTCACAGCATACAAATATGTGGACAGCAGATCTGTGCATCAGAATAGGCATAAAGATATGAATGACCATAAATGAAACAATACAACCAAGATATGACCTTACAATATCTTAACAAGTTGTTTATAGTTCCTTTATTTCATCACTGAAACCATTAACAGGAATGGTCTGGCTTGTCAATCTGGGAACTAAAATCACATTTCATCATAAGAACATTTGGCCACTTATTTCCTCTAACATAGCATATCATGCAATAAACAAAGACAACAACTTACAATAACAAGGCCATCTTCAATGGAGTGATCTCTTTCCAGCTGGTGAAGTGATGGCAAGACATGAAGACAGTTGATGCAGCAGTAGGTGAAAAAATCAAGCACTACAAGCTTGTCATCCAAGTCAGATGCATATTCAAGGGGCCTGCTGACATTGAACCATTCCCACTCTGAAAAAGACAAATGCTATCAGGCACACATCAAACCATCAATTTCTGTTTGGGACATGCAATAAGCATATACACATTGTGGGTTACAATGTCGCAACTACATGGAGATGCTTCAGATCAACGGTGCTGAAAAATGTTTTAGTACTTGCACACTGTAAATATAAGCACTAAGTGTTGTGTGCACAGCCACCAATTCCAGCATATATATAAAAATGTTCCAAGGAACTATGATGTTGCAAAGGTAATTCCAGGCAAAAACACTGAAATTATGTTCATGCAAAGACAATTTAGAAATTTAGAATAATATCGCCTGGCCTCAGTTTAGCGTAGATCAGTATGATGATCAACACGGTGATGTCACATAAGTGTCCAGTACGGTGGATGGATTTTGTTGCAGACTGGCCAGGAGCAAGGCCCCTATGTCTGTGTTAGTATCATACAGGATCATGGTGATCAGACAAATCATGGATTGATACAAATGATCATGTTTTCTGAGTGACAATGGTCACACAATTTATAAGGCCAATCGCGATGCACATGGCTCACCAGGTGAAAAAGTAACGTCCAGGTTATATTCAGCACCAAGCTGCTGATCCAGAAATTCTTCGATGATTACTCCCCCATCTTCTTGCGGTGCAGTTTTGTATTTTTCGATGAAATAGAGAGATGCACAAGTAAGCTCTTCCATCACGGTGTAAGTTATGCACCCAATGCTCGAAATATCACAACGAGCACCTCCACCGCAAATCGCCCAGGGTCAAGTGGAGCTTGTGCAAGCTTAGGACATTTCTTTGCAGCTGCTTTTCGTATTTGACAGCGGTACAGCGAAAATGACGCATTTGTTTCAATGATGCATTGGCGAGTTGTGCCGCGCGCACGGTTGCTGGCTGGTGCAGGTCACGGGTCTGTTCTAGGGCATTGGGTCAGGCGATCTGGTGCGGTTATCGCGCCCATCTCATCCGTCTCGAGGGGGTCTCTTGGTCGCAGCCCCCTTCCCTGGCATGTGGCCGGCAGCTCCATACACAAACGTAAGCAATTTACTAGGGTGTAAGTGTTAGACAGCCTTGGAATTAACGATTATGCATGAGTTTTACAAGCCATGGTTGTTGCACGGGTACATGCCCACCTGGTAGCTATGTACGATCTTTTTCGGATATCCAGCGCTCAGAGTGTTGGTGACCAGTTGCATCCAGTCTTCACAAGCTATATTATGTTTAAAATGTGTGTTACATTCCTTTTTATCAACCAGTTTGGTGTGCCAGACCAGAGGATTTATCCTGGCTTGATGACTAATGCAAGGCAACTTGGGCTGTCTGGTGGTGATGGAGCTTACTTGGAATATTGTGGTGCTCATGGGCTAACTGGGTGCTTTGGACACTGTCTGCATTTTGGATAACATTTGAATATGTAGTTTGATGGGTGGTTGGGGGCTGCCAAATGACATGTTTGCAAACATTACCAACCTGTGTTCGATCTCAACCATTATCACATTCCAGGTCAGGGGCTTTATGTTGGAGTGATGAACCAGAGGTTGACCCAGGGCAGTGAGACTAACTGTGTCACTACAAGGCAAGGTGATGGGCCTGCTGGGTGCCTTGTTTGGTCGCCGGCTCTGGCTGACCAACACTGTCAGCTGTGGGGCGTTGCTGGCTGCTGGGGATGGTATACAACAGCTTCTGGAGTTCCAACGTGGAGTGCACGCTGAGGAACACTATAACTGGAAGCGTACTGGTAAGGGTCTCATTGATCTTATCTCTAGGATTTCTTGTGCTGTGAGCCTGTTCATCTGCATCCATCTTGACTTGTGGTCAAGACCTTAGGTTCAAGGTAAAACATGTTATGAAGATAAAAATCAGTTGAAGTAAGATTTTAGGCTAAATGTACAAATTGAAGCCTGTTTCTATTCCATCTCTCACAATGCTGAGAACTATTATTTGCTGCCTTAAGTGATTGACCTTTATGTTACCCTGCATTTTGGGTGAATATGCACATGCATAGTTGAGTCACGAATAGGTGTCCATTTTGTTACTTATCAGGGACCTGGCCCTATCGCCATTGAAAGCTCCTCATTACCATGATATGTTTTTGCTTGAGTTCATTTGTGCCTGGTTGGGCATGATTATGCAGCCATGTGTGAATACAGGCCCAGACCAGCCCAGACCCTGTGTCACCCCCGCAGGCCGGATGTTTGCTGTGGGCCTGAGCCAGGGCCCACCACACCACCTGTGGTACACATGGCTGGACCGGTGGCTGCCTGGCCGCTCGGGCCGCGTTGTCCGGCTCAAGATCTTGGCCGACCAGCTGGTGGCTGCGCCCTTCTTCGCCGTCACCTTCTTCCTGGGCGCTGGGCTGCTGGAGGGCCGCACCATGGCGCGCAGTCTGCAAGAGTTTCAGATGAAGTTCCCGGAGGTGTACCTGGTCAGTGACAGGGCGGTGCTAACCTTGTGACCTGCAGCGGTACTGCCCCTGGCCGGGGTCTTAAAGGGACCTGTGGCTGGCTTGGCTTTGAGCTTAGGGGAAGGTTACCGCGGAGTTGGTGACATTGTGATATATGGGGAGGGGGGGGGGGGGGGGGCACTAACGGTGAAACGCGTAGTCCCTGTAATTCTAATGTTCAGAACTCCCACACATCGATATGGGTGGTCGTTTAGGTGCGTTTCGCACTAATGGGGTCAGATATCGTAATGGACCTTGCAAGTTGGCTCGATCAGTGATACATTGTGGCATAGTCCGTTTTTAATGGACTTTCAGGATGTGGACACCCACTTCTGCGGCGTTCGTTTGCTCACATACGACACGCCCGGCAAATGTCTAGAGACGGGTCGTGCCACACCTTACCGTTTCAGCTGACAAAAGCGGTAATTTCCGATAATACGGTTTTCTTCTGGCTTTAGGCAAATCGTTGCGAAAATTGCAATGTTGAGTGGATATAGTCAGTGAACGGGTTCATATGGATGTAGAGTTCTCGTGGTTCATACTCAATCGGTTTAGCCACAGCGTGTCGTATCCGAGACACGCTTCGAAAAAGCTGACCCTGGTCGCTCGAAGTAAATTACTGTCACGCCTATGGATGTTGAGATAGTGTAGTTATCCATACAGTGCACATTTACATGCACCGTGCAGTTGGTCCCACGTCTTTATCAGCCGCGGGGTCCGAGACCTAGAGGTAGTACGTACACCGCCCCAAGCAGTGGCTGTTTCGAGAGGCTGCGATGCCGTGTTGGTGAGGTCCGGGCCCATTTACGACCCGCGTTATGCAGACTTTCGCGAGTGGTAAATTTACATTTGTCCATGCTAAACTCACGAGGAAGGTGATACCAGTCACACTTTGCTATGTTGCAACGTTGTAGAAAAAAAAACACCCGTGACCGATACCCCTTGTGTTCATTTGCGGCAAAACTGACACGGCGCAACTTCCAAGGAGGTGTTCTTCTTGCTTCTTAACACTTTTCTAGATTTGACTGCTGTGGAAAAGGCATCTCATCCCAGAAGGCATGGCGACCGGCTTGGCCGCGCAAGTCGATGTTTTATGTGGTCAAGTAAGATAGGTCCGGGCGTGGACCCTAGTGACATGCAAGAGAGTTTCCAATGCACTCATTGATTTTGCAGCTGTTCTTTTCAGTAGTGTGTTGGCTTCAGTCACAGACCCACTGTATTAATTGGATTTCTTTGATGTGGATTGGACGTTAGCCTTTGATCTTCGGGCCCATGGCTGCCACTGGCTCGACTCCCTGCAGGCTGTATGGTCAAGTCGATTATCGCTACACTGCGCCCAGTGTGTCAAATCCCTGCAGCCCACCGGGCTCGTCCGTGGCAGCAGCGGCACCGGGGCTCGTCCGTGACAGCGGTGGCACGGGGGCTGGTCCGTGACAGCGACGACACAACGTCACGTCCGTTGGCCCTCACGCGGCCGCCCTCCGCCCGCAGTTTGATTGGGCCATCTGGCCGCCCACGCAGTGGATCAACTTCCGCTACGTACCTGAGCCGTACCGCGTGCTGTACGTCAACGTCGTCACCGTCGTCTGGGACGTGTTCCTCTCGTACATCAAGCACAGGGTGAGGGGACACAGGCTGGACGTCGCTCCGGGCGCCAGACGTGATGCCCTGCGTCACCTCAGCTTGGGGGGCCATCACCCGTCGGCCGTTAGCTCATCAGATGCGCGCGAAGTAGCGGTCCGACACGGTGTTTCGTATTTGCTGTACCATTGTCTGGTGTTTGTTTTATCAGATTTGTGATGCATGTTTTAAAAATAGCATAGGACGTGGCCTTCAGTGCATTAGCTAGTTGCACGTGCTCATCAGATGAACCTGGTGGACCAGCCATACACCAGTAATAGCCGTGTGGAACGGCAGCACATCACCAATCACTGTCAGCGCCGCCAGCGAGCCGCTTCTTGACGCTTCCGTTGCTCTGTCGTTTCAGGACCAGCTGAATGAGGATGCGGATCCATCCTGCGCGGCTCCTGACCCGGGGGCGGCCGGCGGCGCCGCGGCCAGCCGCGCCGGCCCCTCCGCCGATATCCCGGTGCCGAAGCTGCAGGCCTCGGGCTGGGACCCGTCTGGTGACGTCACGGGACCGGCGGTGTCAGACGAGACGCGCCGACGTCAGCGGGGGCAGCCCAGCTGATGAACCTCCTCCTCTGTACTAGCTGACGACTCTCCCTGGCCGGCGGTGGGCTCCAAAGGCCGTGCGTGCCGCAGTCGACGTGAACGAGACGAGCATATGAGGGCTGGCGATGTCCGCCGGCGGTGAAACGCCCTAAACCTCCGTCCGTGTCGGCAGTGATGTGTGTGTGAGTGGAGAGCGCGATGTCTAGCTGGTAGAACGGACCGCTCGGCACCACGCCCGTGGTACGCTTCCACGCCGCGGTCGTCGTATGCTCGCTCCTGAAGACGAAGAAGCTGTCGTGCTGTGGCAACCGACTTGCGTCGCTATGCCTGTCGGAGTGAGTTTGAGTGTGAGCAGCGTTTTTGATTGGTTGTCATGCGCCAGTCGAGCTGAATCCTCTCATGCCGCCCAGACCTCGCATTCATTATCATTCATTTATGGCCTGTGACACGGTTTGCGTTTTGAGCTTGGGTCTTGCCCTTGCACGATTGTGACCTAGCATAGCTCACATGCAGTACAAAATTTGGAACTATTTTTGCGCATGACGCGTTTTAACATGATCCAGTTGTCAAGTGCAATGCGTTGTGTACTACGCCTACTACGAGCGCGATGCAACTTACTCATCACAGCTGTGATAACGGTTGGACATAGATATGGTTATATCTACATCATATTTGTATTTTAGGTCCATAGTAAAACACGTTTTAGCGCTTTTTTGCTCTTTTTTCGTGCAACTTCGTTTTCAAGACCGGTGTCGTAAAGTTAAACTATGTCGCAGGAATAGGCTCATCTTTCCCGCGGGGAGATTTTTTAGGACCTCCGATTGTCTGCATCCAACTTTGGCCACGTGTCTGCTCCGAAATGCTCAATACACGCGGTATCTGACAGCTGGGTGGTGAAAGCGGCGAGTCCGGTTGCCGCTGTTAAGTGCGGCGAATAGTGGCGCGGCGACTCCGTGCACATTATGTGCTCCGCGTGCTGGCCGATGGTCTGGGATGGGCTGATGTGCGCTACGTAGCCGTCCGTGCCGGGGATCTACGATTTTCAACGGTTTGTCGTTGCCGTGAACAATGACGCTCCGTGGCTTAGGAGCTGAAGAGAACTGACTACAAATGGCCACTCGAGCAGACCGTGATCAGGTCGCCCAGAGGTGCCAGCAGAAGGCACGGGCGGAGGAAATCTGCGCTTGGGAACGAAATGTCACACTACTCAGACTCCCATGCGCTCCCGGGCCCGTGAAGTCATGCTCAGAGGAACTATGGAGTGAACTCGTGAGGCTATGTGAACTCAGAGGGGCTATGGAGTCTCGTGCACCCAAATGTGGGACACGCAACAGCAAGTGCGTCTTTTGCTGCAGAGCATCACGCTCCTTGGACGGCCAAAGGAACATGCCGGCAAATTATATTGGGTTTGCGGTGGGTTCGCTCGTTCTGCATCCGTCCCTGCCAATCCAACGCACGGGGCTCGGTGCTCAATGCGGCTTGATGAATTATGACCAGGTCGAATAAGACTACATTTTATTTTTGGTGCAGATCCTTAGCCATTTGCTGAGATAAGTTATCTATGGGTCTGGTGATGAATATTGCTATGTCATATTGGACACGTAACCCACTTCCCGGTTGGGAGGATTTCTGGAGCTACGACTGCTCGGTCATATAGCCCCCTCTCTGGTTGGGCGCAGCTGGGTGAAATACTCCCCCCCCCCCCCCCCACCTGGTTACGCTGTGCTAACCGCAAGGCCACGAAGAGTAACGTCTGTCTATCCCTTCATTGACCTAAAGGTGTGAAACAAAGACGGGTGACGTATTGCTTGTGAGGGTGGACCAATGATATCTCGTTGTGGGGTTTTAAATGAGGAAAACCTTAAACATGATTTGCGACCCTACCTGAGTGCAACACTACCTTGTCTAACCTTCCATTTCCCTTGTTACGCCTATGTTATGCTCAATCAAGAACCCCTTCCCCTCAATACGTAGCGCTAATATGTGGACGACCCCATTCAGATTTTGGGGCTAATGGCATCATATCTAGTACACTGAAATAAGCCTAATCTGCTCCACTCTGCGCATGCGCATGGGCGTCACCAGCACCACCATTTTTGCGACGGTGGATCGCGGGTGTGAGGATCTCGCTGTGAATTGTTGCAATATAATTGGACTTTCCGAAGTCGGAACAGGCCAGGTATATCCCGATCGGAAGCATGTTCTTTTTTCCCTTTGTTTATGCGCTCCATTTGTATACCGACATTGAGATGCTTGGCATGTGGCTTATGGCGCTTTTGTCCCCGGCTACAACGCCACAAGTCTCCACTCTTTGTGCTGGTCATTAGGGGAGTATCGTCGCATCTACTCGCGCTGCGTGAGATTTGGTGGTGCTCGACTTTAAAGTTATGTTCAGTGCACATTATATTTATATTAGGCATGAATTGCATATGTCTTATAGTTCGGAAAAGGTTGATACATCATTCATGGATTATGCACTTAAACCCATTTAATGATTGTTGAAAGAATAAATGCATGTTTTTTATCCTGTGATATGATATTTATCCATGATAATAAAGTGCTCTGTGCTGCTGAAAGTGCCAAGTGCTCTGTGTGCATGGCCATTAAGCAACACAAATGCGTCCTGTATGAAAAGGGCTCTGGATTTATATTGCATTTATGTACACAGTACAAGATTTAGGGTTAGATGCTCATAGTTGTATTTTGCATGCTATCATGTGTTTGGTCTAGCTAGTGATATGATAAATATGATGCAACATTGTGATGTTTGTCAGATATATATTGATTTGACAGGTGTCCCGGAGTTTTTAGGCATTGTGTTCTGTATTCCTGTCAGGGCAGACTCTGGATTTGGTAGCCTTGCTATTAATGGAAAGCTATGCAAGGTCCTTATGACTGATACTAGAAGATCCCCTGCCCCTTGGACTGATATCTTGATCCACTAGGTGGTGTGCCATTGAATGTGAGAGATTAGTTAGCTCTTGTGCTTCCTGGCATGTTTCATTGTAAGTTATTGTTAAATGCATGAATTTGATACTTCACTAATGTTCTATTATTTCCAATGTCTGTTCTTTCTTCTTTCTGGTCAACAGATGCCTTACCATGCATTTTTGGGGAAGAAGCCTTTCACAATGTGTTTCATTAATTTCATATCTATTAATGTGCTTGCATTAATACAATGTTTGGGCACTCAAGTATAAAGATTTGAATGTTTATTGATGCCTTTCTTCCAATATGGTGTTCACTGCTGCTACTATGTCTTTGCTTGCTCAGCATCAGCCAACCAGAATTGAAGCTAGGTGGCATTTAACCAGCATCTGGGTGCAATGGGGTTTGATAAAGGCAGACAAGATCATGACCAGAATTCCAGGGCCTGGGGTCAAAGGGCAACATGTTGGCAGCCAGTGACATCTAGGTGCTGAGGAGACAGAATTCTGGAAGCATGAATTTGTGTTTGCATCCTTGACACCTCAGTAGGGAATCTTGGAATGTTGCCTCTCAGTAGTGTTTAACCCAAATTGTCACTGATGATTATCCATGGGTTTTCTGACCTGGTGTATCAACATTTGTAGCAAATGGTGCTTATGAATAATGTGCTGAACCGATGTCCTCAGGCACCTAAGTGACATCAAATTTATTGGGTGTCTCAGTTTGCTGTGAAACCACAACATGAGTAACACAAGAGATGATGAGTATGATTATTTGTTCAAAGGTAAGATTAATACAGTCTCCAGTTGTTCATCATATCTTAGCCATAATTTAAAGAGGAGTTATCATATAAACTTCCTGTGTTGCATTTCTTAATAATTGATCAGAATGTTTTCTTAGATACTGTTGAAAGTCGCTTGGAATGTCAGTGTGTTTGACCGAGTAAATCCTACATGTTGCAATTCATGTGATGCGTGAACAAACTACATTGTGTTGCTGGAGATTTGTTGAGCACTGTGTTTAAATTAACCTTTTTTTTTGGCTGTCATCTTATATGTGCATTCACTTTGCATGCATGATGAGACTCTGATCTTGTTTACAGTTGTTTTAATTGGAGATTCAGGTGTGGGAAAGAGTAACCTGCTGTCCCGTTTCACAAGAAATGAGTTCAACCTGGAGTCCAAGTCTACCATTGGTGTGGAGTTTGCGACCAGAAGTATATCGGTATGCAGTGATGTATTTTGTTGGTTTAACTGGAGAGGCCACCTTGTGTATGATGTTCACTGAAGTTCAGCATGGATACCGCAATTCCTTATCATGACTTGTGAAACAGTGGTCATTTTGTTTATGATGTTTTGGGCTCAGCTGGCTGATGGGATTTCTCCTGATGACCTGTTCGTACCAGACATGTGTGCTAACCAGACCGTGTGTTTCTCGTTGTATGACATTGTGCGTTCCTCACAGGTGGATGGAAAGACAATAAAGGCTCAAATCTGGGATACTGCTGGTCAGGAGCGGTATCGGGCCATCACATCTGCGTGAGCACCCTCCTTCTTACTTTGCAGTCCTCCCTTTGGCTGACACCATGGAGCTTTGTCACCGGCCTTGCGTGTTGGGTGTAGTTTTACATCGTGATCTGGTGGTAGGTGGGAAGGTAAAGATGGGACACCTACCTCCGAAATACACCAACAGCAGATTTTTCCCTGACTGGGGTCCACTTTCATCCTAAGGGTTGAGGGTTGGAGTCCAAGTTGGGGGGGGGGGGGATTGCGGCACCCAAAAAAGGAAAATCCGTCCCCATTGCGTGTTCTTCGTGACACGGACACCTGTTGGTGCTGATGCATGATGTCGGATCCGCTGGTGATCGCGCCGAGCGTGGCTGGCGACCGGCAGCTGGCCCGGAGTCGCGATCTGTAGCGCCGGTGCCGGTGACCGGGGGGCGCCGCCCTCGGTGACCCGTCGGCGGGCCTGCCGCTGCCGAGACCTGGCCCGGTCCGCCGTTGGGGCCGCACGAGCCGCGAGCCGGAGCGCGTCTGACGGGCGGCCGCGCCGTGTCCCTCAGCTACTACCGAGGAGCGGTGGGCGCGCTGCTAGTGTACGACATTGCCAAGCACCTGACGTACGAGAACGTGGAGCGCTGGCTGCGGGAGCTGCGTGACCACGCTGACCAGAACATCGTCATCATGCTCGTGGGTGAGTGGCGGCGGTGGGGGCTGAGCGCACCAGGGCCGCGCCAGTCAGAACATCGTCACCGTGCTCGCGGTGAGTGGCGGCGGTGGGGGCTGAACGCGGTGCCGGGCCGGGCCAGGCGCCTCCCTGACGCCGTCGGCGGCATAGCTGTCACCCCTACATGGCCGCCCGAGGCGGAAAATCTCCCGGTAAAATGTGACCTAAGATTGATGTGGAGGAAAGCTATTTTTCCGAAGGTGTCTGATGCGGAAGCTGCACGATCGTGCGTTTGCGTTAAGCGATGCTTAGTTTCGAATTCGTGGCACAAATTGAACGAATGGTTTGCGCTGTTTGTGTACTTTGTTTGGAACGATTTTGTGCACACTGAAACCTGAAGCGATTGGAACAGTGGTGTCCACGAGTCTCGTTATCGGCCCACTTCTTTGAGCACGCTGGCGCTATCGTGTCGGCTTCGGTGTGACCGCTAGAGTGAGCCTTGAACCGGCGGTGACCTGACGAGTCAGGGCTTGTTTACACTCTGGCACACAGCTCAGTCAAGAGTAACGCCCGGCAACAGTCGTCCCCGGGCTGGTTGCTTTACGATCGTGCATGAATCCACAGAACTAACTGTGGGCGTCGTGTTCCTCACCAGTATTCGCAATTCAAATTACTTGTTCGACGGCCTCTACCACTACATAATTTTTGTACGTTGATGGAATTAAGTGCGATGAATAGTAAAAAAGAATGGCGAACTGCGCGCCTTTCGGCGAACATTCAGCGGTGCGAGACTCGGCCAGCACATCCTTAATCTTGATTTCAGCATGTTATCCGCCCAAATTATTGCAGCCTGTTACGCGCCGGCTGCACGATCGGGGCGGTGTCTAGCGGGTGGGCGAGAGGAGCTCTTTTGTTCACGACGGCGGATGCGGCGGCGCTGACCGCCAGCGGCGCGCCCGCGGCCGGAGCTGCCGGCGACGGACCGAGCCCGCTGCTGCCGGAAGCGGCCGGCGGCCGACTGGGCGCCCCGCCGGCCCCGCAGGCGGCCTGTCGCGTGACGCGTGACGTGCGCCGCCGTATCGCCGTATCGCCGTATCGCGGCCGGGCCGCTATCGGGCCACGTCGGCCGGCCGTGTGACCCGCGCCGTCCAAGAGCACGTCAGCTGACGCGTCCGTCGGCGCGGTGCCGACGGTCGCGGCGCGGCACCGACGGTCGCGGCGCGGGGTCGGCTCGGGCTCGGCGCACGGCGCGCTGAAGCCCGCTGCTGTGACGGCAGCACGCCGGACGGCCGGCTCGCGGAATGCACTTTGACTGATAATGGAACTATGCAGCTAATGAAATTAATTCGACAAAGTGGTCGGCAACGTCGTTGAGTCGCCGTATTCAGCTTGTGTCGGCTGCCGGCCTTGACGCGTGCGATGGCGGAATTCGAAATTTGAACGACTCGGTTTCGAGAGAGATTTGGAAAGCATTTGGGTGCTTATAGTTTTACGATAACGGTCCGCTTGTCATGTGTGTTTGATAGTTCCTCGACGAGTAAGTACCTATAAATCTTGGCAGTTGTCTCGCAGACATTTTCGTTGTTCTGCCGTGGCATTGGTCGTTGTTAAGTTGTGAACTGAGCCATGAATTATCACACATGACTTCAGTGGCCGTTTGTGGTTTCGTACAGCACTTAGTGAAAAAATAACAAAAACACGGCCGGGGTGGATTGCTCCACATGCTGTGGCTGTAGCGCGTCTCTATCGGGATTCCAACCTGCGTTCCTCAGGCGGCGAGCGGTGGTGGCGCTGCCGATGGCGTGTGACCCGCTGACCCGGCCCACCCCTCGTCTTTGACCTGGCCCGCTCCTCTCTGACCCGACCCGCTTCTTTCCTCTGACCCGGCCCGCTCCTCACCTCTGACCCGGCTCGCTCCTCACCTCTGATCCGGCCTACTCATCCCCTCTGACCCGACCCGCTTCCCCCTCCCCCTCTGACCCGGCCCGCTCCTCCCTTCTGACCCGGCCCGGCCCGCTCCTCCCCTCTGATCCGGCCTGCTCCTCCCTCTGATCCGGCCCGCTCCTCCCCTCTGACCCGGCTCGCTCCTCCCTTCTGACCGGGCTCGCTTTCCTCCTCTGACCCGGCCCGCTCCTCCTCTGACCGGCCCGCTCTCGACAGGTAACAAGTCGGACCTGCGACACCTGCGCGCGGTGC
The DNA here is from genome assembly GCF_011947565.3 of Pollicipes pollicipes. Taxonomy (NCBI): domain Eukaryota; kingdom Metazoa; phylum Arthropoda; class Thecostraca; order Pollicipedomorpha; family Pollicipedidae; genus Pollicipes; species Pollicipes pollicipes. The sequence goes on along the minus strand of NW_023597034.1, from coordinate 39,873,175 downwards.
CGACGGACGAGGCCAAGGCGTTCGCCGAGCGCAACACGCTCAGCTTCATCGAGACCTCGGCGCTGGACTCGACCAACGTGGAGACGGCCTTCCAGAACATTCTCACAGGTACAACGGCCGCCCCAGCCTGGGCGTTTCGACGGACGCCGTGTCCCGGCATTTGGTGTGCTGTGTTTGTCGATAGCTTTTTGGTAGTTTTCTGTCCGTTTTACTGGCGTAGATTTCCGGTGTTTTGGACGTGTGATCGGCATTTGCGGAGTAGATGTGTCGGATCTGGTGGCAGGGCTGTGGCGTTTTGCATAGTTTTGCCCGTGCAGGTGTGCTTCATTGAAAAAGTGAGCGCTTGCATCCCCTGTGGTGTAGGTCAGCATGCTGAAACGATTATCGAGGCATTTTGTAGTCGTTGCCAAGTGAAGCACACTGAGTCGCTATCGATCAAGTCACAACAGATGACCGACGCAGCTGGCCGCCTGCCGCGCGCTTTGGCGTCACTACCTGATGTGTCGGTAGCTGTAGGGGTGATATGGACGTGACTCGGCCTGCAGCGGTCTCCTCTGTCCGTGACGGCGCTGCCGGCCGCTGCGTGACGGGCGGCCGCCGGCTCTCGTCGCCGGGCCGCCGTCGGCCGGCGCCGGCGCGTCCCGGCACCACTAACAGCGCCCGGCCGGCGGCGGCGGCGGCGGCGGCGCGTCTGTATAGCGGCCCGGCGCCGGCGGCCGGGCCGGCGGTGGCGGCGCCTCACCCACCCCGTGCGCGCGAGCCTCTGTCTCCCTGTGTGTCTGTGTGGGTGTGTGCGTGGGCACTGCGTGATACCGACTAACGGGTGCGGCCTGGCACGCGCAGAGATATACCGGATCGTCTCGCAGAAACAGATCCGAGAGCCCAACGATGAGGACTCCCCCACTCACAACGTCAAGTCTATCCACGTGGAACCCACGGTCAACACGGAGAACGTGCGCAGACAGTGCTGCCAGAACTAACGGCGCGCCGACAGGTCCGGTGCTTCTCCCCTCTGACCCCGCACGGCACCGTCGCCCATGCTGGATGAAGCCCCGCCCGGGGGCGGGGCGCGGCCTGTTTACCGGAGCGCCGGGCGTCTGCACGGGCCGCCGGCTGCGGCGTAGCGGCCGGACAGACAACCGAAATTAACAGCGGTCATCTACGAAACGGGCTGAAATGCGCAGAGCAGCTGTGTTTACCTCTTACGCTGCCAACGAGAGGGTGTCGACCGTTAACCCAACGCCACGCGTTTTCATTCGTACCTTCCGTCGCGTTTTCAAAGAAAACTTGCAATGGAGTAGTATGCTTTTGGGAGAGATTTGTATTTCTTGTGCGACATTGGGACTGGCGATTCCCCGTACGGCGTACAAGCCTACTAAATTTATTGTTGCTCATGTAAAATCCCGTGTCTAGCCGTGTGTTGCCACGGTTTGAGCGCCGCCTGCACCAGCCACATTCACATGGCAAAAGGGCTTCATCCAGCATGCAGGCACTCACGAGCCAAGCACCGCACACTCGTCTGTGTCCGCTTAACCGGCCGCGACCGGTCGGCGCGGTGGCCGCGGGGCGCTGGAGACGTGTGCCGATACGCTCCTGTTTCCGGGTGGCGCTGCCGGCTCTCACGTTGCGTGCCGAGTGCAGCGGGCCGCCTAGATCGGGTCATCTCTGGGTCATCGGGCGGCTCCTGCTGCCGGTCATTGTGAAACGCGGGCGTGTGGTTCCCGTACGCCTCCTCGCGATCTGTGGCACCGTCCGTCGCAAGCCCGTCGGCCGGTCTCCTGGTCCGGACCCGGCCCTCCTCCCGGTCCAGGTCCGGACAGTCTTCCTGTTCAGATCCGGACGTCGTCCTCGTCCGAAGCCTGCTGCTCTTCCGGTCCAGATCCGCACGTCCCTGTCCAGATCCGACTCTCGTTCCGTCCAGATCCGACTATCCTCCCAGTCCAGATCCGGTCATCCTTCCGTCCAGATCCGGCCACCCTCCCGGTCCGAGTCGGGCCCGGCTCCTGACCACCGGCTGGTGTGAGTCGCTGCTGCGGCTGGCTGGTCTCTTCGGCTTTCTGTCGGTCCCCGCCTCGCTGGCCGCGCCCCCCCAGCCTGGTATAGCACAGTCTTCGCGAGAAGCACATTCACTCTGTAACACGCCGCTGCTCTGTGGATCAGCGGCACTGGTGCCTGGCTCTGACTGTCTGTGGCGGTGACCGTCTCGCTGGCGCCGCGGGTAGCTGCTTTCGGTGTTGTCACGGCGTCTGAGTGTTCCCCGTCGCCTGCACACTACGAGCACCGGCTTCTGTGGTCTTCCTCTCAGGCTCCGTCCGCACCCGGTCCTGCTTGCGTCTGTTGAAGAGCTGACGCCCTGCGTAGATGCGGTCGTCACCATCCGTCCTGCATGTTTCCTCTGCCGCCCTCCCGGGACAGATGCGTCCCAGTCGGCGTGGGGCTAGCCGCCGCAGCAGCTGGTCAGGGGTCGGTCCGCCCAGCCCGCCAGCCCCGCCAGCCCGCCAGCCGCTCCCTGCACAGGGCCCTGCCCGTCGCCTCTGCCTCCCCTCCCTCCGGCTCCTTCCGGGCTGCCGCGGCGCCCTGACCCCCGCCGCTGGCCTCACCCGCCACGCCGTGTCCGCAGAGATCTACCGGATCATGTCGCAGAAGCAGATTCCCGACCACGGCGACGACACGGCCCGCCCCTCGTCGGCCGGGCCCATTGTGATCGAGCCCACCGACGACTCTGGGCCCGTCAAGAAGCAGTGCTGCTAGACCGGCGCCCGCTGCGTCCCGCCCCGCCCCCTCCACACGCGCCACGGACGGCGCCGCCGCCCCAACACACCCTCTTTTTTACATGTATTTATTGGAGGCAATTGTGATATATTGCTGAGCGTTCGGCCTCACGCCGCAAAAGGGCTAAAATTCTCCCGCTACTCCACACTGGGGACACGTGAGCGCGCGCGCGCCGCCAGGCTGCGAACTCGTCACTCTTGTTATATGCCCATTCCGCCTCGAGGGGTTGCGTTTACTTGTGGTCGCATAACCAGTCTTTTGTATCCGCAGCGTTAGTGTCTTATCTAAAACGGCTGCCTTGTTTAGCTGGTCACCGCGGCGTCCCGGCCGCCGGGCGGCCCATCTGCCAAAGTTGAGTTGGGGTACCTCAGTAGAGGCGCGCCTTGTGGGCGGGCGCGGCCGGCCTCGCGGGGCGGCAGGGGGCGCGCGCGCGCCGCCGGCGGCCGCCGGACGCGCCGGCCCGGCCGCTTGTTGTGCCTTTAGTTACGCGCGGCGCCGGCGGCCGGCCAGGCCCCGGCCCCGGCCCCGGCGCCGCCACTACTACATCGCGTCTGTCCGCCGCGCGCGCCAGCAGTAGCTGTGACAAGTTTCCGTAAACCATGTTGAAACCTTATTGAAATAAAATAGTCATATCGAGTTTGGTTTTCGAAGCTGGCTGCTGCTGTGAGAATGAAGACCGAAGAATGAAGTCCGGGTTTGAGCTGTGGACATAATCGGAGGCTGTTAGTCCCGTGTGAGCTGTGGGCATTATCAGAGGTCGTTCAGTATGGGGGTGAGCTGTGGGCGTTATCAGAGTCGTTCAGTCCGGTGTGAGTCGTCGGCATTATCAGAGGCCGTTCAGTCCGGTGTGAGTTGGCATTGTCAGAGGCCGTTCAGTCCGGGAGTGAGTTGTCGGCATTGTCAGAGGCCGTTTAGAATGGGGTGAGCTGTGGGCATTATCAGAGACCGTTCAGTCTGGGGTGAGCTGTGGGCAATGTCGGAGGCCGTTTAGAGCGGGCTGATTTGTGGGCATTATCAGGGGCCGTCCAGTCTGGGGGTGAGCTGTGGGCATTATCAGAGTCCTTCAGTACGGAGTGAGCTGTGGGCATCATCGGAGGCCGTTCAGTCCGGTGTGAGTTGTGGGCATTATCGGGGGCCTTTTAGAACGGGGGTGAATTGTGGGCATTATCAGAGGCCGTTCAGTCCGGCGGCGAGCTATAGACATTAACGGAGGCCGTTCAGTCCGGTGTGAGTTGTGGGTATTATCAGAGGCCGCTCAGTCCGGTGTGAGTTGTGGGTATTATCAGAGGCCGCTCGGTCAGGTGTGAGCTGTGGGCATTATCAAAGGCCGTTCAGTCCGTTGTGCTGTTTAGAACGGGGATGAGTTGTGGCCGTTATCAGAACCCGTTTAGAACGGGGGTGAGTTGCGGGCATTATCAGAGGCCGGTAAGAACGGGGCTGAGTTTAAGGCATCAGAGGCCGTTCAGTCAGGGGGTGAGCTGTGGACATTGACGGAGGCCGTTCAGTCCGGTGTGAGCTGTGGGCATTATCAAAGGCCGTTCAGTCCGGTGTGAGTTGTGGGCATTATCTGAGGCCGTTCAGTCCGGTGTGAGCTGTGGGCATTATCAAAGGCCGTCCAGTCCGGTGTGAGTTGTGGGCATTGTTAGAGGCCGCTCGGTCCGGTGTGAGCTGTGGGGATTTTCAGAGGCCGTTCAGTCCGGGGTTGAGCTGTGGACATTATCAGAGGCCGTCCAGTCCGGGGTTGGACTGTTGACATTTTCAGAGGCCGTTCAGTCCGGGGTTGAGCTGTGGACATTATCAGAAGCCGCTCAGCTGGAGTGCTTCCATCAGTCGTTGAAGCGGCTATCGCGCCAGGGCCGGGCAGCTCGACAAATAGCACTCTGATCCCACGGAGGGGTGAATGGGTTCAGTCTGATGTACCAGAATGGACTGAATGGCGCCCGGCGTGGCGAAACCCGTTTCTGAGAAGCGTTGCTGTCAGGCGATTTTGGTCAGCGGTGTCGGCGCAGCTGATCGTCCATACCATCTGTCCGCGGCATTTTACCACAGCTTGATGGTTCTCAAGCATGTTCAACACTCTTATCTCAAGAATGTTCGCGCGGTCTACATATATGTGGTCCCAGAAGGCCACCGCGGCCCGCCTGACGCGCTCGCTCGGAGCGCCTCTGAGAGGCCTGAAGGACGCCCCGTGGTATCAGGAGGGCCGCTCGGATGCCGGGACAGCCGGCTGTTGGCGGGTCGCACCGCCAGCCGACACGGCGAGCACCGCGAGCGGGTCACGGCGAGACACCGTGCCGGCGCCGGCCTGTTCGTTAGCCCCTGACCATCTGCGGCGGGCGGGGGCGGCCCGGTTTCCCTCTGTCGACACCGGGCCGCCAGCTGTCCCGCCAGCGGTGGCAGTGACGTCAGGATGGCGTCACGCCGGGCGCGACGCGGCCACTCACTGGCCGCCGGGCGCCGGCATGACGTCAGCTCCACGTCTCGGCCGTGGCGCCGGCCACCTGGAACTGGCAGCTGATAGCCGGCCGGCTGGGCCGGACGTCCGCGGTCGGCGCTCAGTCGTCGCGATAGAGCGCGAGCGGGGAGGTGGCGGCGGCTGTGGCGGCCCGGTGAAAGGTCGGTGCGCGCTGTAGGTGCCCGGTGGAGTTCACGCGGCGGCAGACAGGAGTTCGCGCGAGTTCCGGGTGGAGTTCGCGCGGTGGCTGACCGGAGTTCGCGCAGCGGCGGACCGGAGTTCGCGCGGCGGCGGACCGGAGCCCGGTGAGCGTGCGGTTCGTGAGAGCCGCCGGCGGCGGCAGCAGGCGCGATGCCGGCCGACGCGCCCGAGCCGGACCTGCAGGATACCTACGACTACATTTTTAAAGGTGCGTACCTACCGCCCGCTGTCCCAGCCGCGACCGACGACGGCACTCGCGGTCAGTCGGCGTCGCGCGGTCCGAAAAGCAGGGCATCTCGTGCGTGCAGGACACCGAACAGGACAAGCTGCAGGGCCTTAGCTCGAGGGCACGCGGCCCTCCCGTGCCCCAGCGCTGTAGCAGGAGGTGATGTTGTGGACAGCAACGCTATCACAACATCATATGAAAACGTCGTATGTATTGGGCTACCGCCTCCCAATCGGTTGTGTTACGACCAAGACTTCGCAATTATGGCGCAAAGAGAGCAATTCGTATAAAAACAAAGATGGAAATAAAATCAGGAACGTTGAACGCCTTAAGAAAAATGCTCCGAAAGAAAGGAGAAAACCGTAGGCCTGACCCCCGGTACGCAGCGTTGCTATCTCGCCATGCAGGTGCGTCACCGTAAAGTTCCTAGGGCGCTCGGATTCTTCGGTACCAGCTGGCGACAAGCTACGGCGCTTTTGAGTCGCGTTCGGTCGGCCCGCCTCGCGATGTGCGGGCTGGGCGATAAATGTGGCAGGATTGCATCATTGCGCGCACGCTTGGAAACACTTCTGTGTACATGTTACGTCGTCCCGGATCCCGCCCTGTGGCCACGGTTGGGCGCATTCACCGACCTTGGCAGAGGGAGCGCGGACAGCACCAGTGACGCTGCGAGCGGTGAACCAGGCCGACCTGCGAGGCTCGCCTGGGCTCCCTGTGTGCCCGACCCCCCTGTAAACTTGACTCAGCCGCGCAGACCGCCCGGTCGAGTCAGGAGCAGCCGATAGGCCCGGGATAGCTTCCTGGGACGGGCGTTTACTGATCATGATCAGGTGTTGATAAATTTGGTACGGTTTCGATAATGGTTGGCGTGGGCATGATCCGATGGCAAGTGAACTGATTCGGTTGCGGCCTCGGAGTTTGTTGCTGGCGTACAGCAGTTTATGAAGAGCGCCGTAAGGCCTGGACCCGGGTCGCGGGCGAGGAGCGACAGGTTGAACGCCGCTCTGTTTGAAGGCCTGAAGGGCCTTGTTTATTAAAGCCCGTCGTAACTGAAAAATCTGAAGTCCAGAAGAGCTAATTACGCTATTCTTGTTTCGGCCTACTAGGCTTGGTTCAACGCCCCCTTGACACTTAACGGCACTTGAAGTCACGACATGCTATGATTTATGCACCACTGAGCAGTGAGGTCCCTGCCCCACCTCGCCCGGCTTCCACGGAGACGCTGGCAGGGACTCCCCGGGCTTGGTCCGCCGCCGGATGAGGTGGCGTCCCGCGCGGCTCGTCGGCGCGGTCCGTCTGCGAACGCTGCTGGCTGGCATCCGAAACTGTGGCTCCGCTGACCGGCTGACCTCCGCCCCCAGTGGTGCTGGCTGGCGACTCCGGCGTGGGCAAGAGCAACCTGTTCACGCGCTTCACGAGAAACACGTTCCAAATGCAGACCCTGCCGACCATCGGCCTTGACTTCGACGCCAAGAACATGGTGGTGAGTATGCCTTCTCAACGGGGTGAAGTTTATTGGTGTTTGAGAAGAGCAGCTAGGATGCCTCCAGCGACAAAGGGAGCGTTTCAGACTATGTGAGTTCCGTGCTTTAGTGTATGTCAGAGGATCTGAACTGCCGCCGCGTGAGGAAACATACGTATCGACATCGTGTGTTGGCCCCACCGAGCAATCCTGCAGCGGCGATGTGGCGGCCTCTGCGCTCTCCGCTCTTCCGCCGGGAGGATGTTGCGGTACCGCGGCGCTGCCCCGCCTGACGCGGCGCGCTCCGCCCGCAGATCGACTCGAGGACGGTGCGAGCTCAGATCTGGGACACCGCCGGCCAGGAGCGCTTCAAGGCGCTCGCCTCCACGTGAGTACCCCTGGCAGGGCCGGGAGGCGTCCTCCTCCGGTCGCCGGCCGCTCCACAGGCCTGACGTGTCTGCGGAGCGGCGGCGGCCGGCTCACGGCGTGCGATTGGTCCCGGCGCGGCCGTAGCAGGAGGACGGCAATGCGGCTGCGTTTCTGAACACATTCATTCCCTTGCGGTCCCCACTGCTTGCAACACGGCCGTGGCTCCCGCCAGAATTGGAAACAGCCGTCCTCCGCGCGTATTTTTTGGAGGAAGGTGAATGTTTGTGTTGTCTCATTCCAGAAACTAGCTGCTTTTCTTATAACCCCGGTTGATGTATCTTATCGACTCGCACCTCTCGCGTTGTGGGCATTTGTTTGCTGACGGCGGACTGATGGCAGCGTGACGCCCAAGATGGCGGCAGCCCCATGCCGCTAAGCGCTCGGTCACATGTATCGGATGACAAGTTTGGTCTTGTTGTGCTTGACATACTGCGAGCAAGGCAAATGCAAAGAAACGGACGGGGATTTCTTATCTGGAGCAGATGTTTTCGAGACCCGTTTACGCGGCAGAGCAGACCACATCCGCACCGGTGGCGAGCCGCCGGCCAATCCCCGGCGGTCGGCTGCCCGCCTGGGTGCGCTGTGGCTGCTCGCCTGGGTGCGCTGTGGCTGCTCGCCTGTGTGCGCTGTGGCTGCTCGCCTGTGTGCGCTGTGGCTGCTCGCCTGTGTGCGCTGTGGCTGATGGCCTGTGGTGATTTCCAGGATTGACCGTCGACAGGATCCCCGAGATGTCTGGACAGCTCGACACTCATTTCGATTTTTCGGCTGTGCTTTCAACGCACTGTTTCCTAAGCCATGACAGCAACTCGGCACACAATGATGTGAAAGGCTGAAATGGCTGTCAGCATAATCCAGCGGAACACGAAATATAACAATGCGACATTATATAGATATGATCGTAATAAAGCCTGTTTGTTCTTAGTCATGGACAAGAAGCCGCATAGTTGCAGATGACTTTCGAAAACAGTGTTTTGTAGGTTCACAAACCGAAGTTATCCCGCGGCACATTGTCCCTCAGTGTTGACCCCACGGCCCAGCCGTGGCCGTGCGCCGCCGACGGAGCCAGGCCCACCTGGTGACCTTGCGCCCGTTCCCGACGGCCCGGCCGCCCACCCGGCAGTGGCCAGATCGTTAGCTCCTGACCTCGGCGGGGTCACTAGGTCACCGAGGCTCGTCGGTCCGTGCTGGCGCGGCGGTGGAGACGGAGCTCGGACAGGCGACAGTCGGCCACTGTCGCCGTACCGCCAGGGGCTAACTCCTAAATATCCATGTCGTCGAGTGTCGAGTTTGGTAAAGTGTTCCAGTTTTTCGCGATGCGGATTTCCCAGTAATCTTTTCACCATGATACCAGGCCTGATCATCAAGGCTTTGTAGGGTGACTTGATTGATACGCTTGTCTGATTTGCGGCTCTGCATAAAATGCTAGTTGTGGGCGCTGCATGACCGACAGCAGTCGATGCGCCCTAAAACCCAAAACCATCACCGTCATCATCGTGTCATCGAGAAAGACAATGAAAGGGCAGATGAAATAGCCGCTGGACGGGTTAACCGTCCTCCACTGGTCGCCGGTGTTGCCTGTCTTGCCTGTCTCCTCAGACGCGTTGGACCGCGTGCTCTCGTTCACCCGCTCCTGATGACCTGCTGGGGTGGATCTCCGGTCGGTCCGCTGCGCGCGCATCGGAGTGCTCCGCGCGTAGCCGGGTGTTCAAGTGGTGGCTTGGATGTGCGCCGGCTTTTGTGCTCTTTTCTACCTCAGCGGACGCGACTCTGACTGCGGTCCACGGTGCGTGATTACACCACGCACGCATGTCCGTACATACTCACGTGATGTAATCATGTAATGTAATCCATCAGTGGTTAACGCGTCTGCGTTAACCGCTGCGCGTCTGGGAAACCAGAGGTACGGGGTTCGATTCCCCGCGGTGCCCGCCCTTCCTGCCGGGGTGAGAGGCAGGCGACGTCATATAGCCTCAGCAGCTGAGTACGTCGTAAAGCCCCAGTGACACACATAATCATGAACCGTGTTATACACGTATGGTATAGGTATACACACGTGTTCGTGCATACCTATGTGCGTGTACACGCGTGATACGTTGATTCCTGTGGTCAGTGCGACAAAGTATTGGGTCATTGAGATTCCGACTCAGGGAGATCTGGTTCTCCGGAATCGGAGATAGTGAACTAGACGTCGATGCCTGCATTATTGTGTATACACTGCGTGCCATTTATCTTACGAATAAGGAGTCAATTCTACTACGTATGTGAGCCCCAATACGCCAAACCATCCCCTTTGAGCATGTGTTTGTTGGAATCAACTCATGGATGACTCCAGTGATCGCCATTGAGCCGATCCTCATCATGGTTTGCCCAAGCTTTCAAAAATCCCCCTTATTAACGGGAACCTTGACTGCCAAGCCGCCTCCGCCTGCAGTCGACGGGCCGCACGGGTCCGGTCGGGTCCGCCAGCCACGGGGCGGGCGTCCCCGGCCGCCGCCGCCGCCGCCGCCGCCGGCCTGCATCGGGCCGGCAACGGCGGATGCGGCGCTGAGGAAAAACAACGGTCCGCGGCCGGGCTCTGGGCCCGCGCCGCGACGCCTCCTGTGTGGTGGCCGGTATTGACCTGCCCCCACACCGACACACGCGCTGCCCCGGACTTTGTCAGATGGTGTCAATACTGGGCGGTATCGAGCCTTTGCTAACAGCGTTGGTGCTGACCGAACGCCATGTTTGTTTTCAGATACTACCGCGGCGCGCTGGGAGCGCTGCTGGTCTATGACGTCACAGAGCGCGAGACTTTCTACAGCCTGGAGAGGCTCTGGCTGCGCGAGCTGCGGCTGCACGCCGGCGAGGACATGACCGTGATTCTCGTGGGTGAGTCACGGTCGTAGGCGTCGCGGCATGGCACGCGTCTGGCAGAGGGGGAGTGCGAACCGTTGCCTCGGTGGATCATTAGCAGCGGTTCACTGCAGCACGCCGGTCGATGCTGGCTGGCAATGGCCAGTGGACCGATGGCTGCACGATTGGAATGTGTTCTTGCCGAGCGGGCGTGGCGTCCACTGACACGTCTCCTAAGCATTTGGGCATATTCCCCTATCTACTTTAGCCTCCGTCCTGAGGGCGAATCCAGAACGCCGCTTTTGGGAGGCAACCTTGACTTCGAGTCCCAAAGCGTGTCCTGATCTGAAAAAGCACCGGATTTCGCCTCCTTTCACCACAAGGATCGTCATATGGCAAACTTCGCCAGGCCAAAACTCCCCACACTGTTCTCAAACACCAGAAATGTGTTATTTTGGGGCTCAACTTGGACCATCTGGGGGGCACATGTTCCGGCTGGCCCTTCCGGGTCCGTCTCTCTTCCGTCCGAATCATTGCTCTTCGGCCGCATGTCCCCAGCTACGTCTCGTTTCAGGCCAGTCCTCTGTAGTTCACGAATCTCCATGCCTTAATGTGGCGGCCTGCACACGTAGATCACTGGGCGAGCTGGTCTTCCGCTGCTAAATCCGTCTCCGGCACTAGCGGCAACCCTTGCGACTCGTCCCATCGGCAGCCGGGGGACCTCGATGGGGACCGGGTGCCGGACGTCGGGGGCCCGTGTCCACTGTGAACGGGCGAGTCATGCCGACACAAACCACAACAGTGACGTCATATCGTCAGAACCGCCTGCGAGAAGCGCAGCGATCGATCTCCAGCAGCGGGGCGTGTGACGTCACCGATCGTGACACGGTCGGACCACGTCGGCTGGATGAGTCACGCGTGGCCCAGGCGACCAGACCACGCGCCGGGCTCCCCCGGCCCTGGACGGCGGCCGCGGCGCGTCTCAGGCGTGACGCGTCACGAGGCCGGCGGCCCGTGACGTGGCGCCCGGCAGCGGCCCCGCTGTTTACGTTCGGTGATCTTCCACGGGGCGGGGTGGCCAGTCACCGATCCAAGGACGCGCTCGGTGATGACGGTATGCAGCGCGCGATGGGTTCTGGGCTGCGTGCAAACACAGCGCAGTTAGCCTGCAAGCGTGACTGTGAGCAGTGTGCTGTACCGGCGGCTCCGGCGTTCGACTGCCGCCGACGGGGACCGCACGTGGTTCATGGGTGAAGGATGCGCCCCAGTGGCACGGTTTGTAGGACTTGTTCGGCCTCGCTTATTCAGAGTCCGAGTAAACGCCGTCAGAAGCCGCATTCGGTGCAAAACTGGTCCATGCAACGCCGCCATCATGGCCTTAGCGTGACAAGAAACCGCAGTCCGCGGTCCACGGCCGGGGCGGATGACCTCTCGGACTGCCGAGAACAGAACTTACCTGAGCCTTTGGCGTCGCGCTGTCGGTCTGAGTCTTCCGCCGGCGCGGGCGCAGCTTTCAGATGCAGGATAGATACTCAGTGCTCGGAGGAAAATCAACATCTGGAATGCGGTAGGATATTACTGTGCATTTTGATTTTACACAGGCTGCATGTCCAAGAGGCGAATAGCTAAATGACACACCGATCTCAGGTCAAAAGACTGAGACGTACAATGCGATGACGTGGAACAGTCGACCAAAACGTGAGAAAAATTCCCCTTAAAATTCGACAAATTCCCGTCCTACTCCTTACAGTCATGTGAAACGTCATAATGTTCGTCAGTCATCACAACCCGGAATGAATCATTGCCGCTCAAAAAGCCGCACGACCTTGCCCACTTATATCTGGGCCGGTGTTGACAATGGCTTTGAAATACGTCATCATGGCCTACCGCTGAGAGTAAAGCAGGACGAAGCCACGTCATCGAGGACGAAGCAGCGCCTTGTCCATTCCCCGCCAGACCCTCTCCACCTCCATCCGGACAGGTCACGGAGCTGACCTGCGCCGCCCACGAACTGGAACGGGGAGTTGGCTCCATGCTCCGCCTGACCCTAGGTTGGCGCAGTGCGCGCGACCTTGCAACCCACCGCGACAGCACCAGCGGCATAGGACGCCGAGAGTCCGCGTGCTTCTGCGGCAGCCCGCTTGTTCATCGCAGGTCCTGTTGCGACACAGCGCACCACCCGGGCGGCGCTGGCGGGCGTGCTGGGGTACCAGCCTCGCGCCGCGTGTTTTCGTTCCGCACAGTCTCGTGCTGAAACTGCTTGTCGCCGGCTGTCACCAGCTCGCGGACAATGAAAGAATTCACCAGCAAAGCTCATCGCGCTGAATAACACTGTACCGTGCGGTGCGGGTTTTTGTTTTGTTTTTATCAGGTCGTTTTTCACTATGCGGTCACCAGTGTTTGGTTTTCCGTGTAATGCTGTATTTTACTTTATAAAATGTTACACGGAAAACTACCCTGTTATGTGCCTGGCATCAAATGCTACGCCACTGGTTGGAATGATTCCTGACTAAATTGACTTGACGGTATCCCTCAATGTCGTGTCAGGTAACAAGGCCGACCTGCGCCACCTGAGGACCGTGAGCTGTGAGGAGGGGCGCGCCCTGGCCGAGCGGCACGGACTCAGCTTCGTCGAAACCTCCGCGCTCGACTCCACCAATGTGGACGCCGCCTTCGAGAACATCATCACAGGTTCGTCCTCGTCCATAGCCATCGTTTCACTGGCGGTCCCAGCTGCGATGTTCGTGGAATGCGGTATGGTAGGTGCGGTAGTGACCAAGCTATCAAACGAGCCTTCTGCGAAATAAAAAAAATGCTGGAAGTTGAAATGCAGAACTTGAGCCAAATTTGCAACTTAGCCTTATCTAACATTTTCTTGAAAAGCAAGAATTGACCCAAACCTGCAACTTAGCCTTATCTAGCATTTGCATGCCGTCTCGGTCGCGGCAGCTTTCCACATCTAGGCCCAGAACACCAAAACATGACGGGCTGTAATTGTGATCGGGGAAAATAGAGGAGTGCTCGTCGTAATACTGAAGTCCGTCTAAAGCTAAGGGCTTGCCAACCGCTGTGTCACTCGAGTACTGTGTCTTTTCTCTGAGCTGAAGCAGTATGGGCATCCTTGGATGGACGATAGGATCGCAAAATCACTTCCGTGCCACGCTGCAGCGAAACGGTGGTCTTCCCCGGCACTGCACTTCCTCGGGCCCACGGGTCACGGGTCAGGGCCCTCCCAATGAGACCACACGGCGGACGGGTCGGTCGCTGATCCGATTCGCACCAGCATCGACTCGCTGTGTCTCCATCAGCAGGGCGCGCCTAAGCCGCCGCCAGCGACACCGCCCTGACCGGGCTTCCCCCCCCCCCCCGGAAACTGTGACCAGGCCGCTCTCCCTCCCCCCCCCCCCCCCGCCCCCGCCGCCCTGACCGAGCCGCTCCCCCCCCCCCCCGCCACCCTGACCAGGCCCGCTCTTCCCCCCCCCCCCGCCGCCCTGACCAGGCCGCTCTCCGCGACGCCGCCGCCGCTCTAACCGGGTCGCTCCCCCCCCCCCCCCGCCGCCCTGACCGGGCCGCTCTCCGCTCCCGGCAGAGATCTACCGGCGGGTGAGTCGACGGCCCATCACGGACCTGCACACGGACTGCATGCTGCTGACCTCTGGCTCGCGGCCGGTCAGCGTACCGCCGCGGCCGCCCTCGGGCCCGGAGCCGGACGAGGCCGTCCACATCCGCAAGTGCTGCCAGCTGTGAGAGCTGCCGGCGTGCTCCGGCAGCGGGACACAGTGGCCGAGCTGGCGGCTGCTGAGCGCGCGCGGAGGCGGGCCCGCCCGGCGGCGACGCGACCGTGTCGCGTTCGTCGCCCCTGCCCGCTGGTGTGTGCGGGCCTGCCATACGTGATAACTCGAATGTGTGCGTGTGTGCATGCAGGGGCGCGCTGGACACTTGCAATGTTGATATTTTCCGTGTGTCGTGCCCGCCCGTGAGTAGACAGCACCACGTGTAATTCTTAGTCATACAGAGCTTTGCGTTCATGCCACTCACGCTCGCTTTGCGATTTTGTAGAAACCCACGCGCGGTAGTTTAATACATAATTATCGCAACATTTCTGATATTCTCAGCACTGAAGTGTCATTTCATTTCAACGACCCTCAGCTCCCTGTCGATTTCCATCATATTCGCTTAACCAATGCCCCTCGCTCCAGACACGGCTCTGCCCCAAACTGATGCCATCGGGCCTTTTTAGCGAAAGCCGCCGCTAGGTCCGATACAACCGCTCGGAGTCATGTTATATTACGGCCCACTCGGACGTTGCGACGAGGTCAGTTCAACAAACGTCCGTCAACAAAATCTTCACGCATTTTGCGACACCTTCGCTCGCAGGGAGAACGTTCGCACATAGCGTAATCATACTCTCAATGGAATAATGAAACTTTGACCTTTGATCAAACTAAACAGTTCATTAAACCACTCACAGCACGTTGAGCCGTTTTCTTTTTGCTCAAAGAATGCACGTTTGTCACTGTCTCCTTTAAGGATTAACCAACAGAGCGCAAACAGCACCCAGGCAAAACAATACCATCCACTTACGGGCATCGAATGAACGACCGGCCCTCCCTGTGCCGTCGGCTCACCTCACCCACCCTACTGGCGGTACACAACTCCCACTCCCACAAAACTTCCATCTCCCAGACAAAGCTCAGCGCAGGGTCGGACTCCTGAGCGTATCGCCCCAGGTCACCAGCGACGCTTGCACCGCAGTTGTCCTGCCGTCCCCGCTGCCGCCGCCGCTGCCGTCCGCCAAGCTGTCTGCCGAGCTCCAGAACCGGTCCCCCGCCTGCCTTCGGTTGCCAGCTCTCGCCGCCGCCTTTCCTCCGTCGCCGCGTCCAGCACACCACGTGAAGAGCATCGCTGCGCTGTCCGTTCCCAGAAGATGGCAGAGCTCGACTCACGACCGCTCGCCAGGTCAAATCACGCCAACGAGAGAGAGGGGTAGACTCGGCGAGCCCCGGCGGCGGTGGCGGCGGCGGCGGCGGCGGCGGTCGGCACCGCCCGCTAGCTGCGAAACCTCGCGACCGAGCCTGGAGTCGTGCCTCGGTGAGACTCACTGCACTAGCCGCTCCATGGAGGAGAAGCCGACGGAGCCGAGCTCGAGAAAGCCGGAGTCCTGGCTGCGCGCGCCCAGGCCCAGCTCGATGTGGCCGCCCTTCATCTGCCAGCAGAGGGACGGGGTCATGCCGAGCCGGAGGACACGCTGCGGTTCGGGTCTACGTGACGTCATAGGCGCCGGGTGCGAGAAGCCGTGCCATGTTGTCAACTGCAAGCAACTCGTTCACATTCGCACGCATCGCATCGCCTGTTCTGCCTCCAAAGATCACATTTAGGATCCGTTTCGTAGCGCAATTAAGCCAATGCAAACAAGCCCTGAAAATACATCAGAATCTACGCTTAAATATTATCTGCGATCAACTCAATGCGCCCACCTGAAAACACTGCAGTTACCAGTCATGGCTTCACAATCCATTTTCACGAAAGTACAACGCTTAGCACGAAACTCGCAAAACACAGCCAACCAGGAAAAGTGCCGTCAAAGCCTGCAACGTCACGCGACCGACCTTCAGACCGTCGTCGTAGATGGAGCCGAACGAGGCCGGGTCCGTGCCGGCCGCCCGCTTGCCGCCGCCGCCGCCACTGTCGGCATTGTTGTTGTCGCCGTCGGCGTCGCGCAGCCAGGTGGCTGGCGCGCCGAGGTCGGGCGCCTCGTGCGGCGGCGTCATGTCGTACGTCGGGTTCTGGAACTGGTTGTGCGCGGCGGGCCGGGACGCGCGGCGCCGCTGGCGCCGGCGCAGCCAGAGCGCCGCCGCCGCCAGCAGCAGCGCCGTCAGACAGAGCACGGTGCCGATGGTGGCCCCACGGGCGCCAGCGCTGCCGCTGCCGCTGCCGCTGCCGCCGCCGGTGCCGGGCGCGGCCGCCTCCCCGGCGGCGGGCGTCGCTGTGCCGAGCTCAGCCTGGCAGTCGGGCTGGTTGTCCGGGCAGTAGCAGGCCACCTGACCGGCGTGCGGCAGGCACATGTACCGGCAGCGGGCGTGCGCGCGGCATGCGCTCTCTGCGCCATTCTCCAAGCCGAGCAGCAGCGGCTGACGCAGCCGGTGCACCACGTCCACGGCGCGCTGCTCCATCTTTGTGTCGTGCACCGTCTCGCAATAGTCGGCCGAGCCGTTGACGAGCGGCACGATGGCGCCGCGCTCGTCGCGGCGCAGGCGCGTGTGGCAGCGGCGCACGGCGCTAGCGGTGGCTCACCACGTACGCCCAGTCCTCGAACACGGCCAGGCCGCGCGGCTGGTGCATGCCGGGCACGTCCAGCTGGCGTTGCGCGCCGCCGCCGGCCAGCGGCGTCGCGCCCAGCCGGTGGTAGTGGCTGTCGAACCACCAGACGCGGCCGGAGGCGCGGTCCAAGTCAAGCCCGCCGCAGCGGCCCACCTTGTGCTCGGCCAGCACGCGTCGGTCGGCGCCGTCAGCGCTCAGCAGCAGCACGCGGCCGCGGCGCCGGCCGCCCGGCGCCGCCAGCACGTCAGCGCATGCCAGTAGCTGGCCGCGCTCCGGCACTGGACGGAGCGCGCGCAGCACCTCGCCGGGCGTGCGCGCCAGCGTGCGGCATTCGCCGCTGGCGGTGCAAGCGCGCAGCACCCCCGCGTCTCCCTGTCGGCTGGCCAGGTACACGTTCTTGGTCGTCCACTCGAGCGCCAGCGCCGTCAGGCCGGTGACGTTGGTGACGAGCAGGCGGGGCGCCGCCTCGCCGTCGGCGCGCGCCGCGCCCGTCCCGTCAGCCAGCACGCCGCCGCGCGCCGCTGCGAACACGCCGCCCTGGTAGCTGTCATAGAAGTAGAGCGTCTGCGTCCAGGCGTCGTAGTCGGTGAAGGCGAGCGTGGCGTTGGTGGTGCGGTAGACGAGGTTGACCGAGCGGCTGCGCACGTGGTCGGCGATGACGGAGTCGGCGCGCGTCATAAGCAGCGTGGGCGAGACGGTGGAGCGGCAGCGGGCGCCGTCCGCCTCCAGCCAATAGCCCGGCCGACAGTCGCACCGGAACCCGCCCTCTGTGTTGTTGCAGAGCTGCGCACAGGGCGCGCCACGCGCGCACTCGTCCACGTCGCGGCACGTCTTGCCGTCGTCACGCAGTTCAAAGCCGTCGGCGCAGCCGCAGACGGGCGCCGTGGGCGTGGGCCGGCAGCGGTCGGCGCAGATGCCCGTGGTGCAGGCCTCGTCGCAGAGGCCGCCCTCGTCGCTGCGGTCGGCGCAGTGCGCCACGCCGTCGCACACCTCGCCGACGTCGACGCAGCGGAAGCCGTCGGCGCATGCGTACTGGTCGTCGCGGCAGCGGCCGGCCTGCGGCGTCTCGAAGCTCGGTGACGGCCGGCCGGCGCACTGCGCATGCGCCTCGTCCCAGCCGTCGCTACAGTCGGCCTCGCCGTCACACAGCCAGCGCGGGTCGATGCGGTGTCGGGTGCCGCGGCAGAACACGCCGCCGCAGTCCGCCTCGTCCTCGCCGCCGGCGCAGTCCTCGGCGCCGTCGCAGAAGGCGGCGGCCGACAAGCAGCGCCCGTCGTCGCAGGCGCGCTGCCCGTCGCCGCACGAGACGCCAGCGCGTGGCGCGAGCACCGGCAGCGCGCCGCTGGCGCCGCAGTGCTCGCCCTCGTCGTCGCCGTCCGGGCAGTCGGCCACGCCGTCGCACCAGAGGCTGGCGCCCAGGCAGGTGCCGTCGCCGCAGTGGCGGTCGGCCGGCTGGCAGAGCCGCCGCCGCTGACAGTCGGCCGGCTCGTCAGACATGTCGCCGCAGTCGGCCTGGCCGTCGCAGAACCAGTGCGCGGGCACGCAGCGGCCGCTGCTGGCGCACGTGAATGTGCCGTTGGGGCAGTCGGCGGCGCGGCAGTGCGCCTCGTCGCTGCCGTCCATGCAGTCGCTGTGCTGATCGCAGCGATAGTGCGCCGACACGCAGAAGCCGGTGCCGCACCGGAACTGGCCGTCGGCGCACGTGTGGCGCGCGCAGTCGCGCTCGTCGCTGGCGTCGCCGCAGTGAGACGCACCGTCGCAGCGCAGGACGGCCGAGACGCACTCGCCCGAGGAGCAGTTGAAGTGCCCCGGCCCGCAGGTGACGGCGCGCCGCTCGGGACAGTCCAGCTCGTCGTCGCCGGCCGGGCAGTCGGGCGAGCCGTCACAGAGCCAGGCGCGCTGGAGGCAGGTGCCGGAGCGGCAGGCGAACTCGCTGGCGTCGCAGGCTGCCAGGCGGCAGGCGGTACCGTCGGCGGCCGGCTGCTGACCCGTGCCGCAGGCGCACGTCTCGCCCTCGGCGCCTGCCAGACAGAGCGCCGCGCAGCCGAGCCGGCCGCACGCGCTGGCCGCCAGCAGCGCGCGCAGCCGGCGCCGCCGCGCGGGCCCGGCCACGGCCACCCGCAGCAGCGCCCGACCCGGTCCGTCGGAGCCCGGCTGCAGCAGCTGCTTGAATCGATTCCTCGGCGCTCGCTTGTCCGTCCAGTGCAGCTCCCACGAGTGCATGTCGGTCCAGTAGACGAGCTCGCCGCTCACCGCCACGCTCAGCGGGCTGGCCAGGTAGCTGCGCAGCGGCTGCCGCTCGCCGCCGTCGTAGCGTACGCTCTCGATGACTCCCTGCTGCGCGTCCGCCCAGAACAGCCGGCCGGACGCGTCGTCGGCGCTCAGCGAGCCAACAGTCAGCAGCCCGTCCGAGACGAGCGGCCGGCGTCGGCTGCCGTCCAGCTCCAGCTGCTGGATGGTGCCGGCGCGGCCGCCCAGCGCCAGGAAGAGCCGTCGCGCCGCCGCCGACACGGCCAGCGCCGTCAGATGACGCAGCCCATCGGCCACCAGGCGGCGGTGGCGGCCGTCGGCGCGCACCAGTTCCACTACGCCGCGCGCGGAGTCGGCCCAGTAGACGTTGCCGCGCACCGGGTCGACTGCCAGCCCGACCACGGTCGTCACGTGGCCGCCGATCAGCACGCGCCGCCGCCGCTCGTCCAGGTCGCAGCTGAAGATCTTGTCGGCGGCCGCGTCGGCGTAGAGCAGCGTGAGATTGAGCGCGCCGCGCTCCGACGGCAGGTAGTCGAGCGCCACGGCGGTCACCATGCGCGCGGGGAACGCGGTCAGCTGGGCGGCGCCCGGTCCGCCCAGCACGTTCACAGACACGTCCAGCAGGTGCTCCGAGCCGGCCACTACCACCCGGCTGGCGTTCCCCTGCAGGCAGCTGAAGCCGTCGGCTGCCAGCTCCATGTCCTCGGCGCAGAAGCAGCGGTAGCCGGCGGCGGTCGTCGACGAGAGCAGGCAGAGGTGGGCGCAGCGCGCCGCGACGCACGGGTTGTCCAGAGGCGGCTGCAGGGAACTGTGCAGCGCCTGCAGCCGGTACGACCAGCGATCGGCGCGTTTCAGCACCACGCTGCGGTTCTTGCCCGTGTCCTTGTCGCAGCCGTGCACCTCCTCGGCGTCGTAGTCGGACCAGATCAGCCGGCGACCGAGCACGGCCAGCGAGAACGGCGCACGCACGAGCAGCTCTGGCACGGGGCGGCGCCGAGAGCCGTCGAGCCGGGCGCTCTCGAGCAGGCGGCGGTCGGCGTCGGACCAGTACAGTCGTCCGGCGGCCGGGTCCACGGCCAGCGCCACCGGCGTCCCCAGACCGGCCACCGGCAGCTCGGCCGCACCCCGGCCGTCCAGTCCGGCGCGCAGCAGCCGGCCGCCGCTCTCGCCCACCTCCGACCAGAGGAGGAGCCGCTCCTGCGGGTAGACGGTCAGCGCCAGCGGCCGGCCGGTGGTCGCCGCCTCCACCACGGCACAGTGGCCCAGCCAGTTGCAGGCGGCCAGGCGGCGTCGGTCGACGTCGGCCATGTACAGCGCGCGCGCCACCCACTCCCAGGCGAGCGCTTCCACCGTGCCCTGGCCACTCAGCACGAATGGCTCGGCGTTGGCGCTCTGGAAGTCGGCGCGCCGTCGCACGCCACTCAGGCCGCTCTCGGCGCGGAAGCTCCAGTAGACGGTGCGCGAGGCCAGGTCGCCGGCCACGGCCAGCAAGCGCTCGTGGCCGGCCGGCACCAGCGGGCGTAGCAAACGCGACCGCAGTTGTAGGCTGTGCACGGCGCGGCCGTCAGCCAGCAGCAGCGCCGGCTCGGCCGCCGCCGAATCCAGCGCGCAGCTGCGATTATCGGCGGCCAGAGTCAGGCCCGCCGGGCAGAAGCAGCCGCCCCCCGGCGCGCAGCTGTGCTCGCAGCCGCCCGCCGCCTCGCACGGCCGCTCCGCGCGGCACGCTCCGGCCGCGTCGCGCACGTGCTCGGCCGGGCACGCGCACACGTGGCCGCCGGCCGGGCTGGGCCGGCACAGCTCGCCATCCGGACACGTGCCGTTGCGGCACGCGTCGCGTCGCGCGCAGCCGGCGCCCTCGTCAGAGGCGTCAGCGCAGTCGGTGTGCGTGTCGCAGACGCGCGCCGCCTCCACGCAGCGGCCGCCGTCCGAACAGCGGAACTGGCCGGCCCGGCAGGCGGCCGCCGCTTTCGGCGCGCAGTCCCGCTCGTCCTCGCCGCCGGCGCAGTCGGGGTCGCCGTCGCAGCGCCATGCGGAGTGCAGGCAGCTGCCGTCGGCGCACCGGAAGCCGCCGGTGCACGAGGCAGGGCAGCCGGCCTCGTCCGCGCCGTCCGGACAGTCCACCTCGCCGTCGCACTTCCACTCGGCGAAGACGCAGAAGCCGCACCAGAGGTTCGGCGCCACGCATTGGGCCTTGACCTCCTCCGGCGAGCGGGTGAACTCGACGCAGGCCAGCTCGTCAGAACCGTCGCGACAATCCCGCTGGCCGTCACAGCGCGAGGTGGCCTGCAGGCACGCCCTGCCGTCGGTGCAGCGGAACTCGCCGACGCCGCACCGGGCCACGCGCAGAGGGTCGGCCGCGTAGATGGCGCCCAGCGTGATGGGCAGGACAAACGGAGCGGCGCTGGGCGGTCCCCAGCTGGCTCCCATCAGCAGCAGCGCGCACCACGCCCACAGCGTCCGCATGGCGTCCGAGGCTCGCACGGACAGAGACCGTGCCGCCGACGGCACCCAGCGCCAGACCTCAGGTCGGGTCACGTGACCACGCCCGGGGGGTCGCGCAGGGGCGGCGCCAGGCTACCAGCCGGCCGGGAAGCCTGGCGCCGTCAGTGTTGAGTGTTGAGCCAATGTTGAGCGAGTTCAAAATGGTATGCCTGCTCCAAATATATCATACTTAGCAGGCTCATAACGTGTTCGTTATTCACTTGCTTGTTATTAACCTGCTTGTTCTTAAGTTGTTCTTAACCCAACTTGTTCGCTATAGCTTGTAAGTTTGGCTGCTAATCAGGAATATGTGCAAACCGCTCTTGGTAAAGATCACTGTTTTGGTTTTTGGTTTTGGGGCATTTGCCTTCTTCAAACAGAAAACTGCATCTCTGCTTGCGGGACTTTGTAAGGCTTTACCGAAGACGTTACCTTTTCGGAGACTGCGGGCGCATGTTTGCATTGTGCTGCCGACTGGAGGCGCCCCTGCCAGCCGCCCAGCGCCATCTAGCGTGAGGGCTGTGCTTGGCGCCCAGTCCTCCCCACAGATTAAAACGCAAATATTTTATGTTTAACTCGCTGCAAGGTATCCAGTATACAATGGCAATACAAATATACAAATACAAATATGCAAGTGCCAGGTAAGGTGTCAAATGCGATGATTAGTAGAATCGTACCTTGCTTTGTCGTCGTTGCCCCAGAGGATTTAATATTATCTGCGAGTTATGGGGCATACAACGCCGACACGCGCATAAGACGTCAACTGTGCCTCCGCTGCCCGATGCCTGCACTTATACTATCCTGGTGTTGTACTTATGCTATCCTGGGCTCGTACTCGTGTACCTGACGGCGGCCGTCTAACTGACTCATCGTGCGCTGCACCCAGTTTACACGTCCAGAAAACATAACGCAACGTTCTCGGGCGTCCGTGAAGTTGTTTTTTCCCCACCCCGCGTACACTTACCGTTATCACAACGTGCTGCCTCCTCATCGCAACATACATCCTATGCGTTATAAACGCAGGCTCCACATTGCAGCACACCACCACCGCCAGCGCAGACGACCAGTCTGGCACACACCCTCGACCGCAGCACCACCTATCCGCCGCGGCCGGTACTAAGGTCGGTCTGAGGCGGTCGCGCACGGTCGGTCGGGTGGTATGCCATCGGATGGCCACATGTCACGGCCTGGGTCACCGCCCGCTCGGCCGGCGCGTGGCATCGACGTCCGGCGTCGGCACCAGACTGTTTTCAATTAATGGATCCCCGGTCGGACCTTCGATAAAATGAGCTATGTGGGTCCTGTTTCCTGAAAGAGCCTCAGCAAGGACTAGGGTGTGATTGCGAATATACTTGGTACTGATAGTGTACTGGTTGAGACGCCCGTCTGAGGAATTAAATGCACGGGGTTCGATTAGCTTTGGTACCCCCCCCCCCCCCGTACTTCGCCGTTCCTGACAGGGCGAGAGGCAGGCGACGTCATATAGCCTTAGAAGCTGAGTGTTTCATAAAACCCAAAATCACACAAGACTTGTTGCTGGAGGGTAAATTAAACGACGGACATTGAATGGCGCGTTTTGACTTCAGCCACCCGTTCATTGGAAACAGACCCGTAATACTGTGTGGCCTGGTACCATAAAACCTCTGCACGCCTTCGGTGCGATTAAGAGACACCCGCTTTTTTTGTGTCAGCGCGTTTCATGTTAGCGCAATTCCAAAGAACGACTGGAGCCTTTTGTGTTCATGTACACAGCCCTTGGCACCGTTCCAGAGCATATCCTTAGCCGTGTGATCTTCAGAGATCTACAGGTAACACGGGCTATATCCCGTGTACCTTTGTACCCGTGTACCTTTGTACCTGCACCCGTGTACCCGGCGGTTTGGAGCGCGATGAACTATTACAGAACTTACAATCATGACCGCCTATTCGCCTCAGATCGGTAGCAGTGCACAGTTAGCAGTGTGACGCCTGACCAGCGCCCGTTTGGTCGCGAAAGTTGAGCTGACTGGGCGTCTGTCTGTGTACTTGGTGTGCGAAATAATTTTATTTGAAAACATAAGATATGACATATATAACTGATACATGATACAACTTTGATAAGATATAACATAAACCGAAAGTGTTAACCTCTACGTCTACGAGGCAAGCGCAGGCTCTGGTGCTGATACACATGTTGTTGCGTCGTTGACTTTCAAACGAAAAAAACAGTTGCGATGGGCGCAGCTGTTCATCTCCCTGCTAGACCATTTGGAATTTAGGGTTTATCTTTTACATCATTGTCACCATTGAGGATCCTTTATCGCGAAAGTTCCTGGACACTACACTGTCGGCAGTCTGATAATGACAGACGGCACATTCACGCAATGTTTAGCAAGATTTATCTTTAAACGGCACATTTAGGTGCTATTTAGCACGATACGTCTATAAAACAGCACATTCACGCGCTATTTAGCACAACTCAACTGGTCCGAACAACTGCTCTGACTCCGAACGTTGGATGATGAAGCCTGGGTCGGTCGCATTGGAAATTGACAAACTAAGCCCACTTCATCTCTATGAACATGTACGTCGCCTGGATGTTTTGCTGTTCACACTAACTGCATTAGCCGTAACAGGTTGTTCTGGGTCGTGAAGCTGTAATGGTACAGCTAGCCATGCCTTTTTGGCTCTTCAAGCCGGTGGGAGATATACCGGTAGCAACCGGAACGACGTTGCTTGAGACGACTGACGAGAGCTTCTTCAGATTTGCACCTCAGCATAGACGTGGTGGTGGAATCTAGCTGACTCTTGTTGCTGTGCGTAGCTGTTAATCCATTGCGAGGATCAGTCTGAAATATGCACCCCAGCTTGCCCTAAGCCCATTTAAATGAACCTCATCGAGCATTTAGAGACGGAATTCCTCCGTACATGCTCGTGATTTCTTTTCTTCGTAGACGATTTTCTCAATGTACAAAGCAGACCAGGTGTTCATGTGCCGGCCATGAGAGACTCTGCTCAGACTCACTCTGATGTGCATGGATCCATTTTAGGTTGTATTGCTTTCCTGCGCCCTTTTAGCGCGGTAAACGAGGCTTCGGGAACTCCGTTGAGTTTGAGTTATTCTTATTTCTTATTTTAAAGATTCTGCGTACATTTGTGGGTAAGCATGTTGGGGAGGGGAAATAAACCCTGGCATGGCGACAAATTAAATATGGTGAGGTCAGTGTTCCATTAAAAGAATACAAATGGACATCCATGTCATTGAGATTCATGACATGACTTGATATTGCCAACAATCAGGAGGCCCCAACTGAGCGTGTTCTAGGGGTTTCCCATGCAACCAAGCGACCTAATATTGTCTGGAAACGGGAGGACTCCAGCCTACGTGGTTCAGTGCAACCATTTGCCATGAAGCGGTCTCGCGTTGTTTTAAAACGAGGAATTCAGAAATGAAAATTTTGGGACCTATACACGGTCGAACACTTTCCGCCCTCCCTCCCTGAATCTTATATGATTTGAGTCCACCCCCTTAACAGAGTCGGCGCGTCCTAAAACAGAGTCGGCGCGTCCTAAAATATCAACAACAAAAAAACAACGAAAACAAAATTCCTCGAGGAGGCGAAACTCCGTAGCTGACGAAAATGTTGGCCATTGTTAATACCATCCACCACGTGACCGAGCAACATCTAAGAGCTTGCAACAATTGACGACTTTTCATAAACCGGTAATTGTTGTTGTGTAATGAAACATTTAGTGTTGAACAAGAAGCATACCAGACTAACAGATAATTCTACTACTGCGCTAGGTAAGGCCAAGAACGCCTTCCGGGAAGGATCGAATCTCATTTCACAGGCGACCGCTCTTCCGACAAGTAAATTTGAAATGTGAAACCCGTGAAAACCCACGTTTGAAACCCGTGTGCCCCGGTAAGCCAACATATGCATCCCAGAGTCAGCATGAGCCCTTCGAAGAGTTGTGAAGAGCCCATCAGTATTGTGGAATGCCCACAGCGATTGTGAGTGCCTTGTAGATAGGGCAATTAGGGCCCTGAAAACAGCGGAGGGTTGTACAAAAAATATAAGTCACCCAAGACCAATGTCGTGAGGCCCTCGAGCAATCGAGAGCGTCCGGGAATGCTAACCATAGCGCCCTCGATAAGAACGTACAACCCTCCGCAGATGGGAACAAGCAGGTCGTAAGTTGGTGCTAAGGAGAAAAACAGCGGAATATGCACACAAGATAACAGTATCACAAAGGCTGACAACTACATAACGGGTTATACATCATGACAACTGCCGTGTTGAATGGTCATGACACACGCAAAGGACACGAGCCAGAGGGTAGGAAACTGATTGCTTCAGACTGACAATGAGAAATACGGGTATGATGGAAGATTGGAGCTTTCGGGATGTCCGGGGATCGCCTCTGGACATGAAATCAAACCACACGTTTAGAAAGATCTCATGGAAGACGACCTGGAAGTGTTGTAGTGAGTAGTCGTGGGGAAGGAAGGAGAAACTTTGCTATACCAAATCACAAGTGGATATGGATTTGGACGGGTCGTCAGAAAACAAGCTGTCTGGGCGAGAATAGGAAAAAATGCCGCGTGTCCGCTTTGTCTTCCACCTTAACAAGCGCCCGGGCGGCGAAGGTTAGTTTGACGCCCCCTCCCCGAAGGTTTTCCAGAATGGTTTCCAAACGGCGCGGCTTAGCAGCGTCAAACACTGCATGGCTGTAGGCAATTTACTAGCAGATATTTTGGTGTGAAAATAGTTGTACGCTGTGCGGTAGCTGACCTTTGCCAGATGAAGGTCAGGCCCTGACTGCCAGCGAAGGGCATTTCTAGGGAATTATTCGATGTGATACAACAACATAATATCATACGATACCATGCACATCTAAGATGGTTTCTTAGGCAATGAACCAAGTTAATTTAGAATTAAAGCAAATTCCACTAACCTAGCATCACGCATAAAGGTCAGACCTAGGTTAAAAGAAACCTGCTCTTCGCTCGAGAGCTTAGTTTAAAGGGTTGTTTATGATGCTTATTTTGAATTTATTTCCGACAGGGACCGCAACAGACAGGTTCCATAGACTTTTTAAAAGTCGGAGTACGTCACTGACCTACAATGACCCTAGTCAACAGTTTGTTTCCAGGGAGAGTACCGCCTAGCGTAATCCCTGATGCTCATATAATATCCTACACGCTTATTAGTTTGATTTGGGTGCCAAAATAAAAACAATGTCATCGGCGTTTGGCCACTTTGACCTTATAACGTTCAAACAAGGTCACCGACCGTAGCTGAAGACTATTTAACTTTTGCTTAGAAAAGGTATGTAGCAATGCGGCAGTTGCACGAGGAGATTTGGGGCACTTACGACACCAAACTGGACACGTTGACCTTATTTGACCCGAAGGTCATGACCTATGAACCTCAAATTTTGATACAAGTGAATTCACATGCAGGCCAACCAACCCTATAAGTTTGGTGTGTCTAGTTACCTTGATTTTTAAGATCTTAGGGGTCAAATTGAGACCCGCTCCACCCAAGCGAAGGGTATTCAACAGGCCACCCGGGTACGTGCACTGCTGGATCAAACGCGTTTGATTTGGTCGATCAAGACAGCTATTGCGAAATTCTTCTGAGTGGCTTAAAATTTTGATTTGAAGTAGCCGCTTTGGCACCAGAGATTCCGTTGGCCTTTCTGCTCACCATCATGAAAATATCCCTTTTCATTTTCTTTGCGTTTTCCAGCAAGTGCGTTACGCAATGCTCGCATGTTCGCGCGGTGCATGGTACGAGAGCTCAAAGTAATCTACTTCCAAAAAACATGTACAGGTATGAGACCATCATCACGTGAACCCAACGAAGCGTTCTACTATGCAACAAGGTTCCACGCATGTACATGATTGCTTGTTTGTACCTTGCCGTCATCATCATCATCAGCGGGCTTTGTTTTTTTCGGCCTCCCATTGTGGAAAAAACCGGAGCTACATCACCGGGGGATCCAGGGCGCGGGACCCAAGAACTCGGATTCTAACCTGATTGGACATCGCGAATGACAATACAGATGGAGATGAGAACGACCTGTGGCACGTTGAAGCCTTCATAAGAAGTAAGCCATTCCCGAAACTGTACCTTCAGCATACTAACAATATTTCGACGCATGAGCATTTGGTTAAAAAACATGTGCTCATTATCCTTCGCCTAACAAACGTTTCTGCACTCAACATTCAAAAAGGAATATCTCGGCCAACAAGATAATGTTCCGAAAAATTAACAGCCAACTTAAGAATGGTTTGGCTATTAGCAGTCTGATCAAGAGCGTGTCGGCAAACTATATTTCGATCATAGGACACCTGGGCAATTAGTATTCGACTTCAAAACTGTCTGAAAGGTAAGAATTTTACTGAACAAAATTTCCGGAAATTGGCTATCGTGAAATGCGTCTTTCGACTTATAAACAGCTCATCAACCTGACACATCGCAAGGAGGGATACTTAAGAAAAACGAATATCGGTTACAATATATATATATATATATATATATATATATATATATATATATATATATAAGGTATGTAACGTAAAACACAAAAAACTTCGACTTTTTAGGACATCGCCTCATTGACACGGCAGCGAAAAGATGCGTTGAAAAATAACGTTTGGCGCAAACAGATCTGCGGCTAGATGTGTCGAGATCATTTGTCCTAAAACCTTCCGCGTGAGCACAGGCCCAATATGGCGCTCCGGACACAGACCGGAGCCTGACTACCGGTACAGCGGGACTCGGCTCGGGTTCAACAGGACTTCACTGAGTTCCGGTGGGCTTTGTTACTTTGATCAGTGCATCCTAGAGGGAGGGGCTTTCGAGGTCATACTCCCCCTCGCCTGGAGGAAGTGGCGGAAAACTCAATATTTACAGGGAGTTTAAAGCGCCTGAAGGGCTTCTAAAACAACACGATCACGAAATATCATAAGGGCGCGTTGTGACGCTGCACATTGGAAATATAAACAGCGCGATCTTGATCCCGTTGTTTAACCAGTTCGTACTGGTATAATATTTTTAAACAAAGATTGATTCGAACCTTCGTGCATGGACGGGTTTCTGGGACTGGGATCC
Source organism: Pollicipes pollicipes (assembly GCF_011947565.3). Lineage (NCBI taxonomy): Eukaryota > Metazoa > Arthropoda > Thecostraca > Pollicipedomorpha > Pollicipedidae > Pollicipes > Pollicipes pollicipes. The sequence goes on along the minus strand of NW_023597034.1, from coordinate 39,844,640 downwards.
ATCCATCCCGCCACGAGTGGGTGGATCGGAAGGCAGGTGCTCCAACCAAATGAGTTATTGGCGGAGCGGGCGGATGGAGTATAATAATTTTGAACTCATTAAATCGGTTGGTCAATTTGTAGCCGGTACATTTGTCTACACAGTGCGTTTGGTGTCATGATGTTATGTAATTGAGTTTCTAAAACCCAACAAACAATCAAGCAACCAAAAAGCTGACAAAACGATCGGATCCATGGTTCCGTGACAGGCGGCCGGGCGCACACAACAGACCCTTCTTTCGCATCGCGGGTCTTCCCCCCCCCCCCCCCCCCCCCCATTAGACAAGGCCAGTTTCGCGTGGCTGCGACGCCCGACCTCCGACGTCTGGCACCGATGCGGCCGACGAATGCAGCTCTTTCTCAGTATAGTATTTGAGTCCCCCACTTTCATGGTGTGGGAGGCTTTTTTTTGCACCGCAACGTTCCAGAATATTAAGGCCGATCAGATAGCTCGTAGCAATATGCCGTAAAACTCGTACATAATGAGTTTGAAGAGATGGACTCGCGCCTACTATTTGCGAATGTGCACGAAGCTGTAAGCAGCGGTGGTATTTTTTCAAGGAGAACGCGACAGTCGGGTCGGACGGGGAACTGAAGTTGAAAGTGTCGCACCGTTTTATCAACTCAGCTCTGCGGCTCCAGGACTATTCGGGCCTGCAACCTTCCTCATGATAATCGCTCTGCTGTCCATTCAATAGTCACCCAGGCATATATGACCGACAAAACTTGTCTTGCTGTCACACCTCCTGGCTACTCGTATTGCATCTCCCACCTGCTAGCCGTAGTGCAGCGACCTGTCCTGTAACGGCGACCTAAGTCTGCTTATCGCGCTTCCCAGTAACAGTCCGCTACCTACCTGCATCCAAGGCCGCACAGGCGCCCGCCCGGGGCGTCACGGGTTGCGGGTGCGTTCGCGGCCTTGACAGCGTCCTTGTCTGTCGCCGGGCACCTGCGAACAATCGCCCTGCGCCTCCAGGCACGGACGGCTGCGTGCCTTTCTCCGCGGCCGGCGTCGCCGCCGCCGCCCGGGCGATGGCTGGACGGGCGGTGGAACAAACGCGCAGCGACCCCGTCTCTCCGGCAGCGCGCCTGAGCCGCATTACAAGATGGCTGTGCGGACAGCAGGCTCCATTTTGGGGAGGGGTTGCTAGTTGTGTATTGAAATCGAATCAACCGGAGGTGCACGTTCGTCTCGGCGATTTGATGTAAGAGGGCGTGATTAGTGTGCTGCAATGTTTCTCGTTTCCCTGTAGGATTTATTTTGACCGTGCCGCGGTTAGACCATTTGGCGGCCAACGTGGCGCAGCTTTGCTTGAGCGTTATGGGCGTTTTTAAATGGACTTGCATACGATTCTTAGCTATGTAGAGTCTCATTTCTAAACACCCTGGTTGTTTGCTGCGTTGCAGACAGCATATTTTGAAGTCATTTTGGAGATTACATTACAATATATGAACAGGTCCAGGTTGTTTGCAAGTGCCCTAATTGGTTGGCCCCCCAAATATAGATATTTGCCTCTACTTGTGCCCCTAAAGAAGGGTGTGAAGTGTTACCAATTGTCTTGTGTCCTAAAATCACATGCAATCTGTTTCGTTTTTATGTATCCTGTGATACAGAGGGTCAACAATAGAAGTGGTGGTCTTGATCGGTGCCTGAGGTATGGGACATGTTCCCCAGTCCCTCCCCCCAGCTCCGCCAATGTGATACGTTTTGAACGACCTTTCGCCTTGTTGTATTTTGGGCAGGCATGTACACAAACTTATGTTGACATCTGAGGACCAGTTTTCATATGTTTTGTCATGTTTTTCATTTTTAAGAACAAGTGCATGTTTGAGGTGGAAACATGTTTTTTAGTGAAGGGACTGCCTTTTCATTTTTCCTTCCTTTGTTAGTGCCTCTTTATGATCCACATGTATAAATATGCAAGAAAATTGGAGAAGGCAATTTTAAGCTGAATTTTATGAAAAGGAGTGAATGGAGATATTGTAATATGATGATTTATTCCCTCCTCCCATCACATTGTGTATGAAAGGCAGAATTGTGTTGTCAATTTTCACAGCCCTGAAGGTTAAAATGCATTTCTAAATCTGTTTGGGCTGAAATTCTTTTGCTGCATTTTAAAGTCACATATGGCAAGGGGGCTTTTTACTGAAATTAGCCACATGATCTTGCTGTTGTAATATAACACCCCTAAAAGGAGTAAACATTCACTGGAACATTTCTAGTTATTGCAATGACGGCAACAGTACTATGAATGTATTTGGAGCCCATTCATTGTTATCTGATTTGCCATCACAGGACCTTCAGTTGTCACAAATCATCTTGCACACCATCATGGCCCAAGTCCAAAATGGGTGTGCAGGTGAGTCTTTTGGGGTCATGTTTGGCAATGGCTTGGATCAGCTGGTAGAGATGCATCACAGAGCTGATGTGTTTTGTTATGAAGTATAAATGTGTGGTGCCACGATGCAACAATATCCCTGCTGTTTTCTTTGATGCTGCAAATGCTGACTTATGTCATTAACTTCACCAGCTGACCAGCCTCTTCCCAACACAGACCAAGTTCTGCCACTCCGCACCGCCATGGCGCCGACCAAGAGCAACCCGCGCCGGATCGTGCGCGCGGACGGCGCCGCCGAGCCGCCGGCGACGCCGCCCAAGCGCAACAGCGAACGCCTGGCGTCGCTGCGCCGCAAGGACGACATCGTCAGCAAGATGGCCGAGATCTTCGACGACGTGGCGCCCATGGAGTCGCGCTCGGTGGTGGCGGTGCCCGTGGCCGTCGACGACGCCGTCATGCCCGAGGTTCCTGGAGAGCCGGTGCCGGGTACGTGCCGCCGCCCGCACCCACCGTCGGGTGGCAGGCGAGCGTGTTGTGGCGTGGCTCGCTGAGCCTTGCGCGTGCCATGTCATGTGCCATGATCGGTGTAAGTGGGGATTGATTCCGTTTTGACGGGGGTATGGTGGGAGTAATCTCACTGTAGTGGTGCACGTGATTGGGTAAAAGGCGTGCATGGTTAAAAGCAAGCCACTCTAATATTTATCTCGTTGTTATGGACATGATACAATTGAAGCCTGCTGAAGAGGCACAGCTATGATGCCACAAATAACCCGCCCGGACCGCCACGGCAAAAGTCAGCAATGTTTCGCGCGTTGGTTGACCCACCCCGCCGTCTGTGGAGGCCGTGTGCCTCCGTGTGTGCGTGTCGCCGA
>NW_023597034.1:39633110-39840391 GCF_011947565.3 Pollicipes pollicipes | reverse complement strand
TTGTGCGTGACCAATATTCTGTATCAGCGTCACGCCATTGTGCTCAGCATTGGGGAGTGCCCACTACATGCGTGCAAAATGCAGCCGATAGTTTCTTTTTCTTTCAAAGTTGCATTACTATACCTTATCAGTTCTCATCATGCATGACATTCTCGTCCGCCCGTAATTCGTAACTCCCGCTATGTTCATGTTGCTGGCATCTTCCCCGTGTCAGCTGCCAGCACCAGCTGACACGGAATGTGGTCGCATTGATCATAGCGGACATAATCGATTTCCTTTACCGTCGCTTCCCATTAGATACAGGCCCGTTTTAATCACCGATAGGTGTCGGCGAATGGTCGATTTCACTGATTCATGTTATTGTTTTGCAAACAAATCGTGCAACCTAATTAGTTTTCCCCGTTACAAGGCATTATTAGACCCTATAATCCATTACTTCATGGCACCCTCAGCTCGGGTTTTCCATGCTATATGCCTTCTGGCCACAACATTCATATTCTAGAAGCGTATTGATCATGAACACAGCCGTACGGCTGATGAGTGCCCTTTCTTCCTTTTGATAAAACGAGGCATTGGCTCGCGCTTGGTCTCAGAAAACCGATACCGCCGGCCTGCCAATCTGCCCAAAGACCTGACGCGGTCGTCTGCACGACTTTCCAGGCGGCAAGGGTGAGCCTGCTGTCTACCACGAATGTCCTCTGAAGACAGTCGAGTGTCCGGAGCGGTGCGTCTGCGAGGGCACCACGGTCGACTGCTCGGGCCGCGCCCGCAGGCCGGTCCCGAGCAGGCACATCCCAGCACCACCACCGAGCTGTGAGTGTCCGTCTGTCGGCGGGGGGGGGGGGAGGCCAGCCCCGAGCACCACTACCGAGCTGTGAGTGTCCGTCTGTCGGCGGGGGGGGGGGGGAGGCCAGCCCGAGCACCACTACCGAGCTGTGAGTGTCCGTCTGTCGGCGGGGGGGGGGGGAGGCCAGCCCCGGCACCACCACCGAGCTGTGAGTGCCGTCTGTCGGCGGCGGGGGAGGGGAGGCCAGCCCCGGCACCACTACCGAGCTGTGAGTGTCCGTCTGTCGGCGGCGGGGGGAGGGGGGACAGCCCCGGCACCACTACCGAGCTGTGAGTGTCCGTCTGTCGGGCGGGGGAGGGGAGGCCAGCCCGGCACCACTACCGAGCTGTGAGTGTCCGTCTGTCGGCGGCGGGGGGGGGGGACAGCCCCGGCACCACTACCGAGCTGTGAGTGTCCGTCTGTCGGCGGCGGGGAGGGGACAGGCCCGAGCACCACTACCGAGCTGTGAGTGTCCGTCTGTCGGCGGCGGGGAGGGGGACAGCCCCGGCACCACTACCGAGCTGTGAGTGTCCGTCTGTCGGCGGCGGGGGAGGGGGAGACAGCCCCGAGCACCACTACCGAGCTGTGAGTGTCCCTCTGTCGGCGGCGGGGGGGGGAGGACAGCCCCGGCACCACCACCGAGCTGTGAGTGTCCTCTGTCGGCGGGGGGGGGGGAGGGGACAGGCCCGAGCACCACTACCGAGCTGTGAGTGTCCGTCTGTCGGCGGCGGGGGAGGGGAGGACAGCCCCGGCACCACCACCGAGCTGTGAGTGTCCGTCTGTCGGCGGCGGGGGAGGGGAGGACAGCCCCGAGCACCACTACCGAGCTGTGAGTGTCCGTCTGTCGGCGGCGGGGGAGGGGAGGCCAGCCCCGAGCACCACTACCGAGCTGTGAGTGTCCGTCTGTCGGCGGGGGAGGGGAGGCCAGCCCCGGCACCACTACCGAGCTGTGAGTGTCCGTCTGTCGGCGGGGGAGGGAGGCCAGCCCCGAGCACCACTACCGAGCTGTGAGTGTCCGTCTGTCGGCGGCGGGGGAGGGAAGGCCAGCCCCGGCACCACCACCGAGCTGTGAGTGTCCGTCTGTCGGCGGCGGGGGAGGGGAGGCCAGCCCCGGCACCACCACCGAGCGTGAGTGTCCGTCTGTCGGCGGCGGGGAGGGGAGGCCAGCCCCGGCACCACCACCGAGCTGTGAGTGTCCGTCTGTCGGCGGCGGGGGAGGGGAGGACAGCCCGAGCACCACTACCGAGCTGTGAGTGTCCGTCTGTCGGCGGCGGGGAGGGGAGGCCAGCCCCGGCACCACCACCGAGCTGTGAGTGTCCGTCTGTCGGCGGCGGGGGGAGGGGAGGACAGCCCCGAGCACCACTACCGAGCTGTGAGTGTCCGTCTGTCGGCGGCGGGGGAGGGGAGGACAGCCCCGAGCACCACTACCGAGCTGTGAGTGTCCCTCTGTCGGCGGGGGAGGGGAGGCCAGCCCCGAGCACCACTACCGAGCTGTGAGTGTCCGTCTGTCGGCGGGGGAGGGGAGGCCAGCCCCGAGCACCACTACCGAGCTGTGAGTGTCCGTCTGTCGGCGGGGGAGGGGAGGCCAGCCCCGAGCACCACTACCGAGCTGTGAGTGTCCCTCTGTCGGCGGGGGAGGGGAGGCAGCCCCGAGCACCACTACCGAGCTGTGAGTGTCCCTCTGTCGGCGGGGGAGGGGGGGCAGGCCCGAGCACCACTACCGAGCTGTGAGTGTCCGTCTGTCGGCGGCGGGGGAGGGGAGGCCAGCCCGGCACCACCACCGAGCTGTGATTCTCCTTCTGTCGGCCGCGAGGGAGGGGGCGGGCAGGCCCGAGCGCCACCGCCGAGCTGTGATTCTCCTTCTGTCGGCCGCGAGGGAGGGGGCGGGCAGGCCCGAGCGCCACCGTCGAGCTTTGAGTGTCCGTCTGTCGACGGCCGCGGGGGATGGGCAGGCCGCGAGCATCACCGCCGTGCTATGAGTGCCCGTCTGTCGGCGACGGGGCAGACCCGAGCACCACCACCGAGGTGTGAGTGCCCGTTTGTCGGCCGGGGGAACGGGGGAAGGGGGAGGACAAGCCCGAGTACCACCACCGGGATGTGATTCCCCTCCCGTGGGCCTGAGAAAGAGGGCAGGCCCTGAACACACCACCGAGCTGTGAGTGCCCGTCCGTCGGCCGCGTTGGGGGAGGGGGGGGGGGGGGGGGCGCCAAGGTAAGGGCACCGCAGCGCGCTCCGCGCCGTGTCCTCAGTCCCCTTGCTCTCCTCCCATCCTCCCCCCTCTTCCATCACACGGCGATCTCGGTGACCTGGCTCAGCGAAGCCGAACTAAAATTCTCCTCGGCTGTCTTTTTCAGGATCTGAGCAGCAACGAAATCTCCAGGGTGAGAGCGCTGCCGGTTTTTCATCGCTGAGGTCTTGAGAAAGATCAACCTGGGGCGTCAACTTGATCGAGAGCATCGAGGACGGAGCGTTCAGTTCCCTTCAATCCCTGGAGGAGCTGTGAGTATATCTGGCTCTGAAATAACTCGCGCATGTCATTCAAGTTAATAATTCATGGTCATTAACTATAGCCGCTTGGCGGACTAGATGTGCTCAGACCTGTTGCCTACTGCCCATTTTTTTTTTACCTTGAGCTACACGCATCGTGGCCCGGCTGAACCAGGACTTTTCTAATGCCGCAACTTTTTCGGCTTGCTGGGAGATCCCTGTGCAGTGCGTGTGTTCCGACCCTGCTGACCGGTCGTTTCGTCCCATTCCCTTCGCCGTGTGGCTCCGCATCGGTCTAATGGCCGGTGTGTCCGCCCGCGTTTCAGAATATTGTCGGAGAACGAGCTGACTCGCATCAGGCTGGGCACGTTCAGCGGTCTGAGCAAGCTGCGCCTGCTGGCGCTCAACCACAACAAGATCAGCTGCGTGGAGCGCGACCGCGTTCAGGCACATGGGCAAGCTGGAGACCTTGTGAGTGACGAGGCGGCAGGCTGGTCGGCCATTAGTTTTTGCCAATCTATTCTTGCATCAATTTGCGTTAGCCGTCTTCGACTGGATTCCTCTCACTGATCAGGATAATGACTGTTGTGAGTAAAATGCGCTTTAGAGTACTATGATGCGCACAGCTTCACATACCAGATGATACAGGGGCAAGTCACATAGGGGACCATTAAACAGTCGTTCGGGCATTCAAAGTTAAGTCACGCAGTCTGGAAAAGTCGCAAGCCGCGCGAAGCCCGACGACGGGCCAGCCAGCTGCCCCCGTGCCAACCTCTCACCCGTCACCGCAGCGACCTGCAGTCGAACCCGCTGGCCTGCAACTGCCGGCTGCGCTGGATGACGCAGTGGCTGCGGGAGCAGCTGGAGGGGGACCTCCAGGTGGGCGCGCACACCTGCGAGCTGCCCGACCGGCTGCGGCGCAAGCCGCTCACGCGTCTAGTCCCGGCCGACTTCCAGTGTGAAGGTGGGTCCGGCCCTGCGCTGGGTGCCTCACTGACTCTGGCTTTGAAGCCCGGGTGGAGAGAGGGCGAACACTCTTTGTTGCCATGTCCGTGTTTGGATCGGACGTCCCGAGCATTAGACCCAGGAAGCCTGCGCAAATGTCTTCCCTGATGGGCCTTCGTTTTGCGCTATCTGTGTTTTCTTTTCTTTGCCACTTCTTTTTAGAACCTCTTTTTTGCTCTCCCGTCTACTTTTTGCTTCTTCACATTGTTTCCCCTCGTGCTGTTGAAAGCGAAGATCGTGCTCACAGCACCCTAGTCCTCCGTATCGTACCTAGCTGTCGGACCTCGACTGAAAGAGCTGGAGTCATGCCTGAGTGGGCCGGCGCCGCCCCCCCCCCCCCCTCACCCCCTGTCCTGACCGCCGCCCCCGCCGGCCGGCCAGGAGCCGACGGCAGGGAGCAGGCCGGCTGCCCGGCCACCAACTACTGCCCGCGGGGCTGCAAGTGCGTCGGCACAGTGGTCCGCTGCAGCCGCGCCCCAGCTGGCGCACGTGCCCGGCGGCATCTCCAGCCGCACCACCGAGCTGTGAGTTCCTCCCGCCGGCTACCGGGACCGTGAGGCGGCGGACACCGGGGCCTCTCCCACCTGTTACTGGGGGCCGCAGTGCTTGCGGACACGGGGGGGTTCTCTAGGGGGCCTCTTCTGCTGGCCATCGGGGCCGTGAGGCGGCGGACAACGGGGCCTCTCCCGTCGGCTGCTGGGGCCCGGGTCGGCGGACACCAGGGCCTCTCCCGCCGGTTACTGCGGCCGCGGGCAATGGCGGACCACCAACGATTGGCGTTGGCCGACGGCGACGTCGGCAGAGCCCTGCCACGGCTGATTTCGAATAGTTAAGATGTTTTGGTGCAGGCACGTACTGCATTGTTCCAATATTTGTGTTTTGAACAGCTGACGGAGTGTTTTGTGGGCAGAGCTTAAGGATCCCAACTCTTGTGTGATCTAAACTCATTGCGAATGCCCCGGTCCGAGTGAAAAATTATCGGTGCTCACATATCCGTTTTGGCGTATCGTTTTTATCGGAAGATTTAAACAAACCAACCACGTAATGCCGGGGCAGAAGCGCTCCTGGTTCAGCCTTGTTTAAAACACGGTTTGTCTTCTTCCTTCAGCCCTGCCCAGCCTTGTAAACCTGGTTTGTGGGTTCTGTTTGCGATAAACGGCGAACCAAACATGGCATTCCAAGCCTCCATACGCTGAATGTTGCGAGCCCCGAGAGCTTCTCGAGCACGAATTGCCCTGGCCCCCAGTTACCTTGACGTCAATCAGCTGGTCAGCGTGACGTCATCAGACCTACGTCACCTGCGTGCACTGAGGCGGCTGGACCTCAGCAACAACCAGATCGCCACCGTCGAGAACGATACCTTTGCCCAGCTGAGCAGCCTGGAGACGCTTGTAAGTACACCAGCATCGAGACCTCTCTGACTTCACCTGATCCCACCAGCTGCCTACTCTTCTGCAGTTATTGAATTAAGTCATCCCTCTGCTGTGATTGGAAGCTCAGATGGGTTGAGAAAATGATATGTTCATTTAGCTTCTCACTGCAGTTGTATCCTACAGTATGTCTGCAGTTGTTAAGATACGCGCCACTATTTCATGCTTACTGGCCTTGCAAGCACAGAGCAGTCGGCTCGTATCTCTCTGATGAAGCGGAGTTTCTACCTCAACTCTTACGCCACCCGCCTTTCTCAGGATCATCAGCTATAACCAGCTGCAGTGCCTGGAGTCTGGCGCGCTGCGCGGTCTCAACTCACTGCGCATCCTCAGTCTCCATGGCAACCAGCTGTCGCGCATCCCAGACGGCTCGTTCAGTCCGTTGACGGCCATCACCCACATGTGAGCCGCTGATGTGTGTTACATCACCCACACGTGAGCCGCTGATGTGTGTTATATCACCCACACGTGAGCCGCTGATGTGAGTTACATCACCCACGCGTGAGCCGCTGATGTGTGTTACATCACCCACATGTGAGCCGCTGACGCGTGTCGCATCACTCACATGTTACTCACTGGCATGGTCCCATGGGCGCTTATTAGACGTCCGTCAGCCACCGTCGTCCACGAACCTGGAGCGAGGCTCGTCTTTGAAGCTGCTCAAGACTTAGGAAACGCGGCGCCCGGTCTTTGCCGTTATAGACCCAGTTCATGTGGTGTCAGCCTCTACGCGCCATGTTCCAACTGACTACCTGTCATCCCGAGCTTCGTTTCATTGATAAAGCTCCCCGTAGTCTGTACCGATGCCGGCCGCCTCTGGCCGGATCCGGATCAGATCTGGATCGGGTTCGGTCGGATCCTACGCAGTTACTTGTCCCTGCCTGGTCACAGATTGCCCCCACTAGACTAAGTGGTCCCTCTTCCGCCACAGAGCGCTGGGGTCGAACCCGCTGTACTGCGACTGCAAGCTGCGCTGGCTGGCCGCCTGGGTGAAGAAGGACTTCCGCGAGCCGGGCATCGCTCGCTGCTCGGCGCCCGCCCGCATGAGCAACAAGCTGGTGCTCACCTCGAAGCAGGACGAGTTCGTCTGCACCGGTGCGTGGCGTGACGTGTGAGCGTGCTCCGCGGCTTGCTGTAGGATAAGCAGACCAAGGACGCTTCTGATGGCTTCCCCATCAAGAGCGTCCGTGGTGTGCTATCCTAAAGCCAGTCCTGTCCTCTGACCCGCATTAAGGAAGGCATGGCTCATGGTAAGCCCACTTGTTCCCCTCCCCCCCCCCCCCCCTCCAATCGCCACTCCGTTGGTCCCATCTGTCACTCGCCGTCCGGGCCGGCCTGAGAGCCGCCATTGCCCAGCACGTGCCGCTGGTGCTGAGCGTGCCGCCGTCGCCGGCAGGCGGGCCCGTGCCGGACGCCATCTTGGCCAAGTGTGACGTGTGTCACGCCCAGCCGTGCCGCAACGGCGGCCAGTGCCGGGCCGGCCGCGCACGCACCTTCACCTGCCGCTGCGCGCTCGGCTTCTACGGCGACACGTGCGAGCAGACCATCAACGCCTGCTACGGCACGCCCTGTGCCAACGGCGGCACCTGCAAGGTGGTGCAGGAGGGCCGCTACAGGTACGACCGGCGGGCCGCGTCCGCGACGGTCACGTGGGGACGTGATCTGGTCCTGTGGGGAGACGCATCCACCTGGCTGGTGCCGGCCGGTTCGAGCTTCTCGAATGGCTCTGATGTGGTGTAGCGCTCAACATTGAGATGTTTGATGTGATCTTCGTTCTGAGGCGGGACGTCTTGCCATTCGTGTGAACATTATGTAACGAAGTTGATATACTTTTGGGAACTGCCGTACGATGATCTGTTTTTTCCGCCGGGGGACCATGTGCTGGGTTTGACTCTCTCAGGTTGTTGTGTCATTCTTTGCGGCTCAGACCCCTCGGTTCGTCCTTTATTCGTACATGTACTCAAGTGTTCCCCGGCCGTTATTCGTTTTGTCACGTGACCGCGCCCCCTACCCCTCCCACTTCACTCCGCCACGCGCCCGCCACACCACTGACCCGTCTCGTGTGACCGTGTCCCTTCATCTCCCACTCGACTCAGCCGCATACCGGCTTCACCCCAGACCCGTCTCGCCCCATGACCGTGCCCTCTTCCCTCACCACTCCACAGTGGACCCGTCTCGTCATGTGACCTTGCCACTCGTCTCCCACTCCACCCCGCCACGCGCCCGCTCCCCGCTGACCGGCGTCGGCCGGCGTTCGCAGCTGCCACTGTCCGGACGGCTTCTCGGGCACGCACTGCGAGGTGAACGTGGACGACTGCGCCGGCCATCGGTGCTCGGAGCACGGCCAGTGTCAGGACGGCGTGGGCCGCTACTGGTGCCGCTGCCAGCCCGGCTACACCGGTCAGTCGCTGCCGGCCGCCGCGCCGGGGCGGGGGGGGGGGGGGGGGGGTGTCTGACTGCGCCGGCTACCGGTGTTCGGAGCACGGCCAGTGTCAGGACGGTGTGGGCCGGTAGTGGTGCCGCTGCCAGCCCGGCTACACCGGTCAGTCGCTGCCTGCCGCCGCGCCGGGGCGGCCCGGTCGGCCGCCATGGGAGAGAGACACTGTGGCGGGGATGTGTTCGGCTCCGAGACGACGAATGCCGTTTGTGTCAGTGATAATCGCGAGCGCGCTGAGTGAAGCGTCGGGAGGTTACGGATGGATGACACAGTCGCTGTGTGTTACAAGTGGGGGATGCGGGCATTGGCGTCGGGGGGGGGGGGGGCAGATGTGTATGATCGTCAGGCAGGGATGGTCACGTGTGTTCGCGCGGCTGGTAGGGAAAGTGACGGCTATCCCCCCCCCCCTCTTCCCCCCTCTCTCTGCACCGGGCTCGACCTGAAGTGCGTGACCGGACCGTGCAAAAACTTGACACAGTGCATTTTCATGCATCTGGCGTACGTGCCAAACGCATACTGCACTGCGCTCCGATCTGACAATGCTATTAGGTATAGTGCTAAGTCTTTGTCGACCTCTGCAGGGGAGTTCTGCGAGCGTCGTATCGAGTTCTGCACGGTGTATAACCCCTGCGCCGCCGGCTCCACGTGCAATGACAAGTCTACAGACTACACTTGCACCTGCCCGCCGGGCATATCGGGAAAGAACTGCACCGACAACGTGAACAATTGCGCCAGCAGTCTCTGTCAGGTGAGAATGGGCCGTCCTCCTCGTCTTCCTGCTCGCAAGTGTTTTGGGTTGGGGGAAGCTATGAAGGCAGCATCAACACACTGGGGGATGATGCGGTTACAATTTTGAAACATTTAGAACGAATTTCTTCAAGTGTTGATCGCCACACAGGTTATGTGCCCTGCAGAAAATTTGGGAAGAGTAACGAGCGTTGAAAATTATCACTTGCCGATTAGTGCCTCGCATATGCTGTTGTATTCTCAAAATGTTGGTTGTGGCGCCCCCGTCCGACTTCTCTCACCAGCCGTTGTAGGGTGAGCTCCGCAGCGCCTGCCGGCCTGCGCTCACGCCACTCCCTGCCCGCCGACTGAGCCGTGCTTCCCGCTCTGTCCGCAGAACGGCGCCACCTGCGTGGACGGCGCCGACAGCTACTCCTGCCGGTGCGCGGCCGGGTTCGCCGGCCAGTTCTGCGAGCAGGGGCCGTCGATTGCGCTCATGCAGCAGACGTCACCGTGCCAGCAGAACGAGTGCAAGCACGGCGCCTGCTTCCTGCCGCGCGACTCGCAGGAGTACCGCTGCCGCTGCCAGGAGGGCTACACAGGTGCGCTGCGGTCGGCGAGCGGCGCCGGCGGCGTGCGTCTGTCTGCAGCAGAGCCCGGTGAAACACTGGGGCCCCGAGCGATGCTTCACCGCGATGGTGTGTCGTCCGCGTTGAGGAGGTTGGATTCAATTCTGGAAAGGACTGCCCCGACCTTTTTAGTTTATCTATCGAGTTCTCTTCTCTTAGCAACGGCGTCAGCTTAACTTTCCTGAGGCGAGAAACGAGCATGAGCCGTCCGATGCAAAGGCGGGCGCCCCAGCCAGGTGCCCGCTCCTGACCCCGCGCGCTGACCTCGCCCGCAGGCAAATACTGTGAGCACCTGACCAGCCTGACGTTCGCGCACGCGGACGCCTACGTGGAGCTGGACCCGCCCAAGTCGACACAGCACAGCAACGTGACGGTGCTGCTGCGCAGCCGACAGAAGAACGGCGTCGTGGTGTACCGCGGCGGCCGCGAGCACCTGGCCGTGGAGCTGTTCAAGGGCCGGCTGCGCGTGAGCTACGACCTCGGCAACTCGCCCGGCTACACCATGTTCAGTCTCGGGGTGAGAGTGCATGCGGGATGTGGGGAACACGGCGGTGGTGGTGGCGGAGTAAGGGTGATGTGGGGTGGTGTCTTGAAAGATTGAGCCAACTTCGGGCCATTTGGAGACCAATGTATCGAAAGTTGCGGATGTTGATGGGTTCGCGAATCTGCACTTATATCTTAGCTAATCACTGGGGCACGGTGTGGGCCAGACGTCAAGACCTCGCGGCTTGCCGCGCCGCTGCTTTCGTCTGTGACCCGCTCGTCCGTCCTCCCCCGCCGGGCCGAGGTCCTGACCGCCACCGCTTCCCGGCACCAGGTACTCTCCGACGGCCGGCCGCACAAGGTGGAGATGCTCACCGACGGCGCCAACTTCACGTTCCGCGTCGACGGCGGCCTGACGCGGCCGATCGTGAACCCGTCCGAGCGCGGCGCGCTCGACCCCGCCGCGCCGCTCTTCATCGGAGGCCTGCCGCCCGAGAAGGGCACCTTCGCCGTGCGCCACTGGCAGCTGCGCAACACCACCAGCTTCAGAGGTGCGCTGTACGGCCGGCAGATGCCGGCTGTGGAGGAGGGCGGGGTGGCGGGGGCTCGCCGCTCGCTTTGCGTAAGGCGACGCCGACGATAGCGCATGTAATCTTCCTACTAGAAGGTTGCCTTGGCTCCGGTAATACGATTTAACAATTAAAGGCAAGGTCTTAGTTATCTTTCGAGCACTTAGTATTGATTAAATGAGTGTCTCAATAAGCCACCCGCTTCCGTCAGCGGAATGTCCTATGTACGTCCACTGTCCAATGTCCCATGTATATCCTATGTTATCATCCACTGACATTGTCCGCTGTGTTTGGTTTGCTCGTGTGTTCATGCCCCTACATGCTTCTTCTGTTTGATGCACCCGACTCGCCGCCGCTGACCATGGTTTCGCCGGGCGCCGCCAGGGTGTCTGACGGCGCTGTACGTGGACGACCGTTGGATCGACTTCCAGCGGGCCAGCCAGCGGCACAAGGTGACGCCCGGCTGCGGCGGCATCCAGCAGCCGCGCGATGAGCAGACGAGCGACCTCTGCGCCGACAACGAGTACGTGCTGCCGCTGACCGGCCGCCACGCGGCCAGGTGCGGGGATGAACGGGCGTGGGGGAGGGGGGGGGGGGGGGAATCGGCGGGGGATGTGCTTTGATTGGTGTATGAGGCAGCGCGGGGATTGACGTCCGCGCTTTGAAAGAGAGCAGGTTGTCGTGTGGGTCGCACTTAGTAAACTTGGCAATCAATCAACAATGTGGCCAGATTCCCAGAGTTGAACTTACAGATGTTTTGGCGATTTAAAAACATGTGCTTGACTTGTCATCCGTATTTAGTCCGCGGTTTTCATATTCCCCCTTCTCGCAGATGCAAGAGGGGACGCTGTGTTCCCAATAAGTCCAGCAACACATACCGATGCAAGTGCAAGCGAGGGTGGAGCGGAAAACTTTGCGACAGAGGTAAACCTCTTACTCCGGCGGATGGTCACGGCTGGTCGTCTGCTAGTGTCAAGACATTTCCGTCGTTTTGTAAAGGAAGTAGATATGCGTAATTGCTGTCAAAGCCAATCGTGTTTAACTCAGTGACACCCTTTTTGTGAACGTTTCGGTCTTCGACCACCTCTGTAGAAAACGATGAAGACCGAAATTTGCCCTTAATTATCCGCAATCATAGCCTTAATCATCAGAACATGCAACTGCAAAGAACATGAGTATTATGTATTATATATATATATACATATATATATATATATATATATATATATATATATATATATATATATAAGGACCATATAGACGATATGGACCACCATATGGACCATATGGACGTGGGGGACTATCTGTTGGAGAAAAAGAATCATGCACACCGCGCTCGGAGTTGGCGTTATTTCAATGTCGACGGCAGCTGACATAACCTCTCACAAGCGGAGCGCCGCCGTCACGGCCGCCACCGCCGCGTCGCCTGCTGACCCGTCGGTCCGTCTGTCGTCAGCGCCACGCTGCCGCCGCGAGCAGAACCGCGACTACATCCGCGAGAACGGCTGCCGCTCCCGGCGGCCGGTGCGCCAGGCGCGCTGCGTCGGCAGCTGCGGGCGCGACTGCTGCCAGCCGCGCCGCGTGCGCCAGCGGCGCGTCAGCTTCATCTGCAACGACGGCACGCGCTACCGCAAGGTGGTGCCGGTGGCGCGCAAGTGCCGCTGCCGCCGGCGGAAGAAGTGCCAGTAGGCGTGGCCGGCGGTCGGACGGGCTATGGCCGAGCAGGGCGGGGCGTCCGGCGCCCGGCCGAGCGGCGCCACCTGTCGACGGGCCGGCAGTGCGGGCCGCGCCGGCGCCGGCCCGCGGCCCGCGTCTCGGCGGCGTGCCCGATGATATTAACTCTCTACTACGTGTTGGGTGTGCGCGGCGCCGCGGCCCTTTCCGTGTACGTGTGCCAAACTCGGAGCAGCTGAGGCAATCGTTCAAATTGGATATTTATCGTGCGCGCGCGCGCCTTTGTCCCCGGTGCCACCAGCTCGGACAAGCAGCTGTGCATTGCAATTTTCAGCTTTAAGATCGGATCCACTAGCCTGCTGTCACGCATGCTGGCGCCTGCCCATTGCCCGTGCTGGGTGCTCCTCGGAAGATCTTCAGAACTCCCTCGCACGTGGCCGCATGGGAAAGAACTGAGGGCAGAGTGCTCCTCAGATGCCACCATTGGAAAGAACTGAGATCAGAGTGCTCCTCGGATGCCCCATGGGGAAGAACTGGGACCGAGTGCTGTTCAGAGGCCACTGGCCTGCCACATGGGACGCCGTAAACAATGTTCTCGTCATAAGGCGCTCTCGGTAAGCCTCTGGAGAGCGTTGACGTCTCGCGCGGCGCGCTTACCTGGCCGTCTCCCGATGACGGCCGTGCGCACGGCTCGTCCCACGAGCCTCTGTTCTCGGAGGACGTGGTGTGTGCGGCTCGTTCCGCGAACGTGTCCTCTCGGAGGACACAGTATGCGCGGCTTGGCCTCTCTCGGAGGACACGGTACGCGCGGCTCGGCTCCTCTCGGAGGACGTGTCCCGGGCCGTGGGCCCGAGGCCGCGGCGCCAATGTCGACAGCTACCTTCGTCAGTCTAACAGTGTTTTTATATTTAAGGCCGGGGAGAGGGCGGGTGAGCGCGGCGCCCGCCCGCCCCTCCCCCCGGCTCGCTCGCCGTGCGCTAGAGTCGATGTAGTCAGCATCCACCGTATGTATGTCTAGCCGTAGCTGTAATAAAATACTCGCGTGGACGGCCTGGCTGGCGGGGCGCGGAAGAGCGGGTAAAGCGGGGTGAGCTCAGGACGTCTTGACTCGGTAATGGAGCACCTGGCGGACAACTGAGCAGTTGGACAACCATTAGCAAGGCACGCGTGAGTGCAGACTACAGGAGACATCAGGCTGTGGCTGGCGGCCGGTAGCGTGGTGTTTCAATTGACATCGTGTCTCGAAGCCTCTCAATTGCTGGAGTATTGTCAGCAAGGCTTTGTGAAGACAGGCCGCTTACAGTAAGCCGAAAGAGAACATTCTCACGAGCCGATGAGGAGGGCCTTTTCGTTACGCATGTAATCATTGGCAAGAATGCGCAATACCGATAAACGAAAGGCACCTGAAGCATGATCCACGTAAGCTCAGCATTCGCAGCGCCAAGACGTCACAAATAACTTGTCTGGGATAATTAGCGACGCAACTAATTTCCTTAATAACTCACCCCAACAACCAGCCTCGCCGGTTGCCGTAGTCGACGAAACACTGAGCCGGCAGCTTAGCCTCAATCCGCACCGTAGTTGTGTTGTTTTATCAACTGCGCCGTCCCCGTCCCCTAAACACATCAGTCAAACAAGTGATGGTCCCGGGACCGTACCAACAGGGCTCATTTGGCGGCCAATCAGGCAGAGACATCGTGAAACGTCATGGTATTGTGGCCTTTTAAAAGGAGAAATAATAATTGTCTGTGATCAAAGCATGGCAAGACACCAGGCAAAACACCAGACACAAAGACACCAGGTAGAACAGGTAAGACACCAGACACCGTGATCAAAGCCGAAGAAAAGCACCAGGCGTGTAACTGTGGACGTTTGAGGCACAAGGCGTGCCCCTTTTCCCCCAACTTCATATTTTAACGTAAGGCCTATGGCGATGCATGGAAAGAATGTCTTTGGAAGGCAAAATACAACTTCTGTTTAACAAGTGGTCCAGGTTCCACTTAAAAGAATATCGACAGTTATGAGCGAGCCTATTTCATCATATCTGACGCTTGATTCAATATCTTCAAGTCAAGAACATTCACTTAAATCTTTCCCACAACCAGTTCTAAGGAAAGTATCGTTCCTGGATAACACGCCATGAAAAACCACAACTAAGACGAAGGCACGAGTAGTCAATGTATTGTAGATCATTAAGGTTTCATTCTGGTCAAATTAATCCACAATTTCCCGCGCAGTAGGCAGTGTTAGCTGAACATCCTACCAAGACTGACTCAACGCGACTCCAGACACAATGGGCCATGCAACGGTACGCAATACGACGTCTGTTACTTCCACCAACCGTTAAGAACCGTGATCACGGGATCAGTAAAAAAGCATCAAGCATGGGAGCACGACTTAAAATTCAAACACTCTTTAACAACTAACAAGAGGCCATTAGTTATTGGACTACACATCGGAATGACAGTACAAAATATGGCCATATGAGTGCATCAGCTTGACAGCGAGCACCCGCATAACACATACGCTTCGGAGTGTACGGCACCCATCCGCAGAGACGCGAACCGCGGCCGCCGGCCGAGGCTGAGGGGCCGGCCAGGGCCCGCGAGACGGACGCCACCCTCGGCCGGCCGGCGCGCCGACGGGGCGGGCTCAGACGCCCATCTCAGCGGCCTCCAGCCGGCAGCGCAGCGCCGCCGCCGCGCCGGCCGGCGCCTGCTCGTCGCCCTCCACCAGCAGCTCGAACGTCAGCTCGCGCGGGAAGCACAGGCCGGCCGGCGAGCACAGGAAGAGCTGCGCGTGCAGGCGGAGTCGGACGGCGTCCCCCGAGCGCAGCGGCGGCGCGTGCAGCTGCACAGTCAGCGGTACAGAGAACGGGCCGGCTGGCGCTGCCGACCAGCCGGAGGCTGCAGAGCGCGGACAACGTCAGGTCACACACCGCTCACGCACCAGGTCAGAGCACTCACAAAGTGACTAAGTAAGATATTTGACAGCATTGTCAGGTAGGCGCAGTGTAGTTGCATTTGCTCATACTTCTCTTCGGCATATACTCACGTAATGGTCCAGTCGCCAGCTGTGCGGAGCGCCTTCTGTCAGGGACACACCAGACAGCAGTACTCTAGACTTAAAGAGATGCGCCACAGCTGATCGCACCGTTGCGGACGATGTGACAGCCTGGGTAGGCCGATCTGGTGAATCCCGCGTCATCCGGACATCAAGCTGAAACACAAAAGCCACGATCACACACCAGGTCCTACGTAAGCGCATACGCGCATGTGGCTGACGACGTTGGCGATAGACATAAGGTGGCCATGCCAAGTCTGCGTACCTGGCATGTTTACCTAGAGGTTCACGGAGTTTTGCGAGCGAGGCAGCTCCTACCTACTTTGCTTGATAGAAGTACGCAGACACGGAAGTTCCATGCGAAATCAGCGTCATCTAAGCAATCCATGTCATTTGCTACAGTGCGCGTACGAGCCATCCAGCAGACGCATGAGATCACCGACGATACTAGACAACGGGCGTCGCCCAAGAACAGGCGACACAAATGCCGGTTCTGATGATCAAGAAATTCGCACGTGGCGCACCAGCAAAAGGTCGGGGCGCCCGTGGCGCAGTGGTTTCGCTGCACGTCTGGGGAGACGCTAGGGGTACTGGCACGACCGCTCTCAGCGTCCGCGCTTCCTGGCCCGGTAAGACATCAGCGACGCGGGACCGGCAGCGCTGTGGGCCTGTCAGCGACGCGGACCGGCAGCGGCGCGGGGCCGGCAGCGGCGCGGGCTGGCAGCGGCGCGGGCCGGCGCGCGGGCCGGCAGCGGCGCGGGGCCGGCAGCGGCGCGGCGCGGGCCGGCCGGCAGCGGCGCGGGCCGGCAGCGGCGCGGGCCGGCAGCGGCGCGCGGCCGGCAGCGGCGCGGGGCTGGCTGGTAGGCGTACCTCATCGACGGTGCCGGTCGCCAGGTCCACCCGCTTGATGCAGTGGTTGTTTGTGTCGGCCACCAGCAGCCGATCGCCGGCGGGCTCCGCCAGCAGGCCGCCCGGCTCGTTAAACTGGCAACGGAACAGCGCGGCTGTATGACGGCGACATGACACGGCTTCGGAAGGCACAATACAACAGGTGTCTGAGCAACGCCAGACGCCAGACAGACAGACCAGCCTGGCGGTGGCTGGTCTGTCTGTTGCTGATGGAGAAGGACAGGTCAACGTCGCGTCATCAGAAGTCTGCGCGGTATGTTATTCAGATAACGCAGCAATCGACGGCTGTCAGCCAAACCAGGAATAGTAGCTTATTGTTTACGTTTGTATGCGATCGATCACGCAAAATAAAAGCACCTGACAAAACGCATGTCCACAAATCACGCCCGACATGCCACATCAGCTCAGGCTCTAGTTTACAAGCGATTCGTCGCCTGAATCAGGCAGTGTACCATGTCGAATACTATCGATTTGCCTCCCACTGCGACATTTACGGGTAAACTAGGTGCAGATTTTGTGCATTCCACAACTACCAACAAACTAACCGCAATTCCTGCGTTGCAATACCACTAGATTCCGCAGAAAGTATTACACAAAGTACTGCAAAACCGGCCATTTCGCCAATCCTACCACTCTCATATCCACATCCTCCGCCTCCCCCCCCCCCCCCCAAGGGGAGGGACGATGTGGGTGTGACGATGGGTGTGACGATCGTCCCACCACCCCACCAGTTCCCGGCGTCGGCGCCGGCGGCCGGCACGCTTACCTGGGCCTCCAGCAGCGGTCCAGTCTGGTCTCCGCGGCTCGAGCCGGCCAGCGTGCGGCAGCTGAAACCCCGTCCGTCGGCCAGCACCAGCTTCAGCTTGTGGTTGTACGTGTCGGCCACGTACAGGGCCGCGTCGGCGGCGCTCCAGGCCACGCCCAGCGGGTGCTGCAGCCGCGCGGGGCCCTCCGCCGAGTCCACGTCGCCGAACTCGAACAGGTTCTACGGAGGCGGCCAAGTCAGCGGCCGGCGCTGGGGAGTCGGACACCGCAGGGGAGCGAGGCACTGCTCGATGAGGGGGGGGGGGGGGGGGACACGGGCCGGAGAGCGGAGCTCGACTGGCGCCTGAAGGTCACACGGTCGGCGTGCCGGAGACAAACGTGGACGCGCCCACACACGGTCATCGCCCACCAGAACACTTTGCTGCGGAGAGGGTCGCCTAAGCCCTTCACGCCACCAAGACCAACTCCCGGATTCAAACCCTGAGACAATGCAGTCTGGGCTCCTCTCCCCCCCCCCCCCCCCCACCGCGGGTTATCTGTCTCCAACAACACAATCTGTACGTCCACAAGCAGCTCTGGCGCACGTACGCATTCCACTGGTGAATTCACACCTGTCGCGACAAGTGACAAACAGTAACACGGACAGCCTATTCGGTAAAAGGAGACTCTGACGGGACAAGACGATAGTACGTGGGTGACGCTTTGGGACGTAAATAAGGCCCTGTTAAAGCATTCCCGCTGCGCCCATCACCCGCCGCCACTGTCAGCAGGCCGATTAGCAGCGTGCGAGAACATAAGCTGGACAAGCGAGAGTACGAGCCGCTCGGCGCAATTTCGTTACAATCGGCTCTCATATATGTCTGTGTTTATTTTGTGATTGTCGCGTTGGGATTGTCGATGTACGTGTTGGCTAACGTCCAGGGACAATCCAATTACCGCGGAATGGCCTCATAGGGTGTTATACAAGCTGCCGTAACATCCCCATCCCAGCCCCCTTCCGCCCCCCGTCCCCGGCCGGCGGCCAGCGTACCGTGGGGTCCCGAGCGCCGCCGACCACGGCCCGCACGGCGCCGTCGGCCAGCGCCACCTGGCGCACACTGGAGCTCTCGCTGTCGGCCACCAGGAGGCGCGCGCCGGCCGCGTCCCACGTCAGGCCCGAGGGCTGCGCGAATGCCGCTCGCTGCGGGTACGAGTTGTTCCGGTTCTCCTCCTGGCCCGAGCCGGCCACACGAAGACAGGTGCCCGCCGGGCAGGGGCTGCGGAGAGAGGTACGCGATCAGAGCCGGGCAGGAGCAGTGATGAAGGGGTGCGAGGTCAAAGCCGGACAGGGGCTGCGGAGAGGGGCACATAGTCAGAGGCGGGCAGGAGCAGTGAGGAAGAGGTGTGAGGTCAGAGCCGGACAGGGGCTGCGGAGAGGGGTGCAAGTCAAAGCCGGGCAGGGGCTGCGGAGAGGGGCACACGGTCAGAGCCGGGCAGGGGCTGCGGAGAGGGGCACACGGTCAGAGCCGGGCAGGTGTAGTGGGGAAGGGGTGCGAGGTCAGAGCCGGGCAGGGGCTGCGGAGAGGGGCACACGGTCAGAGCTGGGCAGGGGCTGCGGAGAGAGGTACATGGTCAGAGCCGGGCACGGGCAGTGAAGGAGGGATACACGGTCAAAGCTAGACGGGGACATCGAGATGCCGTCAGAAACAGGCAAGAGCTGATGGGGGGGGGGGGGGGGGTACACGATCAGAACCCGACAGACGCAAGTGGAATGCCACGCGTTCAAAGTCGGGCAGGGTAGTGGAGAACATCACCTACGGCGCTGGATGAGGCGCGAGTCAAAAGCCGAACCGAACTGAAGTCTCACTAGCCGAGTATCCTTGTTTTGAGTACATGAGCAGGGCTCAGTGACCCGTCGCGGCTGAGTGCAGGTGTCCTACGGCAGCTGCTGACTCGGCATACGTCCCGTCCCGGTACTCGAAACAGTTCCCGTTCCCGTGCCCGCGCCCGTGCCCGTGCCCGTGCCCGTGCCCGTGCCCGTGCCCGCCGCGCCTCACCGCTTGCCGAACAGCGTGCCGTCGCGGAGGAACAAGGCCCAGATCTGGTGCGAGCCGGCCATGGCCAGGTAGAGCCGGTCACCGACCAGACAGAGGTCCCAGGGCGAGGCGAGCACCTGCGCCCTGCCGACGCCGCCGCCCTCCAGGTCGTCGCCCCGTTGACCGGTGCCGGCCAGCGTCTCCACCAGGCCCGCCTGCAGGTCCACCTGGGGCGCAGCAGGTGCCCGTCACGAGCCGGCGTCTCGAGGCGCTGACCAAGGGTCCACCGAGGCGCAGAGTCAGGGGCCACGGTCGGGAACCAGGGCCACCGCCAGGCTCGCCGGCAGGTCCGCTCGAGAATCACGACATCCAGCATATCCTATATCCCGCGGCGGCCTCACAGAGGCGCGCGCTTGACGCGACCAGACCGACCCAATGGATACTGTGACGACGGGCTTCAGCGATGGAGTGGAAGGAACGGCAACTCGAGCGAGCTATCGGACACGCACCTTTCTGATGGCGTGGTTCTCCGTGTCCGCCACGTAGATGACGTCGCCGTCTGCGGCCACCCCCTGCGGACTGCTGAACTTGGACTCGCCCAGTTTGCCGTCAAGGAAGCCGGCGGTTGGACCACCGATCACGTGCTGCAGGCGAGAACGCATTTGTGGGCAACACCACATATGTTAGTAGGGCCGCTCCGAAGGCAGCGACAAGCGGACTGGAGCCGTGAGGCCAGGGACCAGTGTTTTCCCACAATATTGGAGAAAAATCTGGTATTTCCTATCCAACTGCAGGATAAAATTGTCGTCACTCCTGACATGTTACTTAAAAAATGGACCTTTCCCCCCCTGCCCATATGCACACACATATGCAAGCGCACATGCACGCGCACGCGCACGTACGTACGCACGCACGCACACACATAATCATCATAGACTCCCTATCCCTGAGCGGTGATGCATTTCTTCACTTCAAGCGTTTGTATTAAGACTGACGAACTGCGCTCCTGAAACGCGGCACACCGCTGTCGGTGTGGCGGGCCGGGCGACCAGCACGCCCAGCAGCACGCACCAGCACGGCGCCGCTGTTGTCGGTGACCAGCAGGCGATGGTGGCCGGAGTCGCTGAGCACCAGCCGGCGCGCGTCCAGCCGGCACAGCTTGCCGGGGAAGCGGAGTGGGCGGGCGACGGGCGGCCGGGCGGCCGGCGCCAGCGGCAGGCTGCCGGAGCCCAGCCGGCCGCGCAGACGGCGCAGCGCAGCCGAGACGAACCGGCCCAGCAGAGCCGAGTGGCCCTCCCCGACAAGCAGCAGCAGGGGTCGGCAGCCCGGACCTGGCGCAGGCGGGCGGTGCGCGGCGTCACACACCCAGCAACGTCCGTCGCAGTCCGACGCCAGAGGACGGCTACCAAGACGTGGGTGCAGCGGTCCGTGCAACCGCGTCTGGTATCAGCAGACCAACAGACCAGCCACAGGCACTAATCCAGGGTACCATAGAGCCTGCATTCACAAAAACCATTGGCAGCACTTCTCCATAAACCAGCACCTATCCACCCGATCCAGAAGACTTCAGCCGTGACCATTCTGAGCCCCAGGCGCCAGCGGAGTAGGTCGCGGCTGCGCGGGAAGCTCACCGAGGATGACCAACGTGGGCCAGCAGGCGATCTCCAGCCGCCGCCAGAGCACCAGCTGGGCGTCGTTGACCACTGGGTGGGCGATGTCGTACCGCTGCAGCGCCGCCGCGATGTTGGACGACACGCGCTCGTTGTCGAACTTGGCCGAGTGGACGCCGACCTGCGGCGACCGGGACGAGTCAGCGCACCCGGCGCCGGCTCGCTCTGAAGCGCAGGGCAGACGGCTGTCCGGCCGACGGACGCTCGGTCCGGGTCATCCCACTGCTGCCCACCGTATCACACGCACACGCACGAGCACACGCACGCTCACACGCACACGTACAAGCATGCACACACGGCACCCCCAACGCACGTACGCACGCACGCACGCACGCTGCGCGCACTGAGGCGAATGGGTTCCGATCATGCTCACACTTGCGGACCCATGAGTCAGGAAATCAGACAGAGGTTTCTGCAGAATTTGAGCGGCGGGCAGTGGGCACGAGCGGCGCATCAGGAACAGGATAACAGCGATCCTATCGCCGGTCTCCCCGGAACCGTCAGCTGTTCAGACCACGACCCAGGGTGAAATCCCATTGCCGCCGCCGGAAAGGTGACCGTCAGACCTCGTGGCATCGGGGTTCGCCTCACTTGGCCAACTCGGCCGTCCGTCCATAGGCGCTGGCCGCCAGTTACAGCCCCGTCCCGGTTCAGCGCCATCACCGTGTCCACAGGGCTCTCCGATAAACTGCCCGCCAGTTAACAGAAGCGTCCCGGTGCTTGACGCCGCGTCAGCGCCATCTCCGCGTCCACACGGACTCTCCGATAAGCTGTCCGCCAGTTACAGAAGCGTCCCGGTGCCTGAACACCGCGTCAGCGCCATCTCCGCGTCCACACGGACTCTCCAATAACTGTCCGCCAGTTACAGAAGCGTCCCGGTGCTTGACACCGCGTCAGCACCATCTCCGCGTCCACATGCGCTCTCCGATGCACTGGCCGGCAGCCCCCGCCGCTTCAGGCCGGCGGCGGTGCGCGCCGTCCTGGCCGCCACTGCCGGGACAACGCTGGCCCGAAGACGCACCCGCCGCCAGCCACGTCACGCCGCCGGACGCGCGCGTCAGACGGCTGCTCCGTCTGTCGCCGCCGGTGGTGGCGCGGAGGGCGGCGCGAGTCCCTCACCCGCTGTGGAATGCCCCTGGTCCAGCTGACTGTGGGTCCAGGGGACCATGGAGAGGCACAGCATGTGGATGCTCATAGCATACAAATATGTGGACAGCAGATCTGTGCATCAGAATAGGCATAAAGATATGAATGACCACAAATGAAACAATACAACCAAGATATGACCTTACAATATCTTTACAAGTTGTTTATAGTTCCTTTATTTCATCACTGAAACCATTAACAGGAATGGTCTGGCTTGTCAATCTGGGAACTAAAATCACATTTCATCATAAGAACATTTGGCCACTTATTTCCTCTAACATAGCATATCATGCAATAAACAAAGACAACAACTTACAATAACAAGGCCATCTTCAATGGAGTGATCTCTTTCCAGCTGGTGAAGCGATGGCAAGACGTGAAGACAGTTGATGCAGCAGTAGGTGAAAAAATCAAGCACTACAAGCTTGTCATCCAAGTCAGATGCATATTCAAGGGGCCTGCTGACATTGAACCATTCCCACTCTGAAAAAGACAACTGCTATCAGGCACACATCAAACCATCAATTTCTGTTTGGGACATGCAATAAGCATATATACATTGTGGGTTACAATGTCGCAACTACATGGAGATGCTTCAGATCAACGGTGCTGAAAAATGTTTTCGTACTTGCACACTGTAAATCTAAGCACTAAGTGTTGGGTGCACAGCCACCAATTCCAGCATATATATAAAAATGTTCCAAGGAACTATGATGTTGCAAAGGTAATTCCAGGCAAAAACACTGAAATTATGTTCATGCAGACAATTTAGAAATTTAGAATAATATCGCCTGGCCTCAGTTTAGCGTAGATCAGTATGATGATCAACACAGTGATGTCACATAAGTGTCCAGTACAGTGGATGGATTTTGTTGCAGACTGGCCAGGAGCAAGGCCCCTATGTCTGTGTTAGTATCATACAGGATCATGGTGATCAGACAAATCATGGATTGATACAAATGATCATGTTTTCTGAGTGACAATGGTCACACAATTTATAAGGCCAATCGCGATGCACATGGCTCACCAGGTGAAAAAGTAACGTCCAGGTTATATTCAGCACCAAGCTGCTGATCCGAAATTCTTCGATGATTACTCCCCCATCTTCTTGCGGTGCAGTTTTGTATTTTTCGATGAAATAGAGAGATGCAACAAGTAAGCTCTTCCATCACGGTGTAAGTTATGCACCCGATGCTCGAAATATCACAACGAGCACCCCGCCGCAAACCGCCCAGGGTCAAGTGGAGCTTGTGCAAGCTTAGGACATTTCTTTGCAGCTGCTTTTCGTATTTGACAGCGGTACAGCGAAAATGACGCATTTGTTTCAATGATGCATTGGCGAGTTGTGCCGCGCGCACGGTTGCTGGCTGGTGCAGGTCACGGGTCTGTTCTAGGGCATTGGGTCAGGCGATCTGGTGCGGTTATCGCGCCCATCTCATCCGTCTCGGGGGGGTCTCTTGGTCGCAGCCCCCTTCCCTGGCATGTGGCCGGCAGCTCCATACACAAACGTAAGCAGTTTACTAGGGTGTAAGCGTTAGACAGCCTTGGAAGTAACGATTATGCATGAGTTTTACAAGCCATGGTTGTTGCACGGGTACATGCCCACCTGGTAGCTATGTACGATCTTTTTCGGATGGCCAGCGCTCAGAGTGTTGGTGACCAGTTGCATCCAGTCTTCACAAGCTATATTATGTTTAAAATGGGTGTTACATTCATTTTTATCAACCAGTTTGGTGTGCCAGATCAGAGGATTTATCCTGGCTTGATGACTAATGCAAGGCAACTTGGGCTGTCTGGTGGTGATGGAGCTTACTTGGAATATTGTGGTGCTCATGGGCTAACTGGGTGCTTTGGACACTGTCTGCATTTTGGATAACATTTGAATATTTAGTTTGATAGGTGGTTGGGGGCTGCCAAATGACATGTTTGCAAACATTACCAACCTGTGTTCAATCTCAACCATTATCACATTCCAGGTCAGAGGCTTTATGTTGGAGTGATGAACCAGAGGTTGACCCAGGGCAGTGAGACTAACTGTGTCACTACAAGGCAAGGTGATGGGCCTGCTGGGTGCCTTGTTTGGTCGCCGGCTCTGGCTGACCAACACTGTCAGCTGTGGGGCTTTGCTGGCTGCTGGGGATGGTATACAACAGCTTCTGGAGTTCCAACGTGGAGTGCACGCTGAGGAACACTATAACTGGAAGCGTACTGGTAAGGGTCTCATTGATCTTATCTCTAGGATTTCTTGTGCTGTGAGCCTGTTCATCTGCATCCATCTTGACTTGTGGTCAAGACCTTAGGTTCAAGGTAAAACATGTTATGAAGATAAAAATCAGTTGAAGTAAGATTTTAGGCTAAATGTACAAATTGAAGCCTGTTTCTGTTCCATCTCTCACAATGCTGAGAACTATTATTTGCTGCCCTTAAGTGATTGACCTTTATGTTACCCTGCATTTTGGGTGAATATGCACATGCATAGTTGAGTCACGAATAGGTGTCCATTTTGTTACTTATCAGGGACCTGGCCCTATTGCCATTGAAAGCTCCTCACTACCATGATATGTTTTTGCTTGAGTTCATTTGTGCCTGGTTGGGCATGATTATGCAGCCATGCATGAATACAGGCCCAGACCAGCCCAGACCCTGTGTCACCCCCACAGGCCGGATGTTTGCTGTGGGCCTGAGCCAGGGCCCACCACACCACCTGTGGTACACATGGCTGGACCGGTGGCTGCCTGGCCGCTCGGGCCGCGTTGTCCGGCTCAAGATCTTGGCCGACCAGCTGGTGGCTGCGCCCTTCTTCGCCGTCACCTTCTTCCTGGGCGCTGGGCTGCTGGAGGGCCACACCGTGGCGCGCAGTCTGCAAGAGTTTCAGATGAAGTTCCCGGAGGTGTACCTGGTCAGTGACAGGGCGGTGCTAACCTTGTGACCTGCAGCGGTACTGTCCCTGGCTGGGGTCTTAAAGGGACCTGTGGCTGGCTTGGCTTTGAGCTTAGGGGAAGGTTACCGCGGAGTTGGGGACATTGTAATATATGGGGAGGGGGGGGGGGGGGGCACTAACGGTGAAACGCGTAGTCCCTGTAATTCGAATGTTCAGAACTCCCACACATCGATATGGGTGGTCGTTTAGGTGTGTTTCGCACTAATGGGGTCAGATATCGTAATGGACCTTGCCAAGTTGGCTCGATCAGTGATACATTGTGGCAAGTTCCGTTTTTAATGTGCTACCAGGATGTGGACATCCACTTCTGCGGCGTTCATTCGCTCACATACGACACGCTTGGCAAATGTCTAGAGACGGGTCTTGCCACACCTTACCGTTTCAGCTGACAAAAGCGGTAATTTCCGATAATACGGTTTTCTTCTGGCTTTAGGCAAATCGTTGCGAAAATTGCAATGTTGAGTGGATATAGTCAGTGAACGGGTTCATATGGATGTAGAGTTCTCGTGGTTCATACTCAATCGGTTTAGCCACAGCGTGTCGTATCCGAGACACGCTTCGAAAAAGCTGACCCTGGTCGCTCGAAGTAAATTACTGTCACGCCTATGGATGTTGAGATAGTGTAGTTATCCATACAGTGCACATTTACATGCACCGTGCAGTTGGTCCCACGTCTTTATCAGCCGCGGGGTCCGAGACCTAGAGGTAGTACGTACACCGCCCCAAGCAGTGGCTGTTTCGAGAGGCTGCGATGCCGTGTTGGTGAGGTCCGGGCCCATTTACGACCCGCGTTATGCAGACTTTCGCGAGTGGTAAATTTACATTTGTCCATGCTAAACTCACGAGGAAGGTGATACCAGTCACACTTTGCTATGTTGCAACGTTGTAGAAAAAAAAAACACCCGTGACCGATACCCCTTGTGTTCATTTGCGGCAAAACTGACACGGCGCAACTTCCAAGGAGGTGTTCTTCTTGCTTCTTAACACTTTTCTAGATTTGACTGCTGTGGAAAAGGCATCTTATCCCAGAAGGCATGGCGACCGGCTTGGCCGCGCAAGTCGATGTTTTATGTGGTCAAGTAAGATAGGTCCGGGCGTGGACCCTAGTGACATGCAAAGGAGTTTCCAATGCACTCATTGATTTTGCAGCTGTTCTTTTCAGTAGTGTGTTGGCTTCAGTCACAGACCCACTGTATTAATTGGATTTCTTTGATGTGGATTGGACGTTAGCCTTTGATCTTCGGGCCCATGGCTGCCACGGGCTCGACTCCCTGCAGGCTGTATGGTCAAGTCGATTATCGCTACACTGCGCCCAATGTGTCAAATCCTTGCAGCCCACCGGGCTCGTCCGTGGCAGCAGCGGCACCGGGGCTCGTCCGCGACAGCGGTGGCACGGGGGCTGGTCCGTGACAGCGGCGACACAACGTCACGTCCGTTGGCCCTCACGCGACCGCCCTCCGCCCGCAGTTTGATTGGGCCATCTGGCCGCCCACGCAGTGGATCAACTTCCGCTACGTACCTGAGCCGTACCGCGTGCTGTACGTCAACGTCGTCACCGTCGTCTGGGACGTGTTCCTCTCGTACATCAAGCACAGGGTGAGGGGACACAGGCTGGACGTCGCTCCGGGCGCCAGACGTGATGCCCTGCGTCACCTCAGCTTGGGGGGGCCATCACCCGTCGGCCGTTAGCTCATCAGATGCGCGCGAAGTAGCGGTCCGACACGGTGTTTCGTATTTGCTGTACCATTGTCTGGTGTTTGTTTTATCAGATTTGTGATGCATGTTTTAAAAATAGCATAGGACGTGGCCTTCAGTGCATTAGCTAGTTGCACGTGCTCATCAGATGAACCTGGTGGACAGCCATACACCAGTAATAGCCGTGTGGAACGGCAGCACATCACCAATCACTGTCAGCGCCGCCAGCGAGCCGCTTCTTGACACTTCCGTTGCTCTGTCGTTTCAGGACCAGCTGAATGAGGATGCGGATCCATCCTGCGCGGCTCCTGACCCGGGGGCGGCCGGCGGCGCCGCGGCCAGCCGCGCCGGCCCCTCCGCCGATATCCCGGTGCCGAAGCTGCAGGCCTCGGGCTGGGACCCGTCTGGTGACGTCACGGGACCGGCGGTGTCAGACGAGACGCGCCGACGTCAGCGGGGGCAGCCCAGCTGATGAACCTCCTCCTCTGTACTAGCTGACGACTCTCCCTGGCCGGCGGTGGGCTCCAAAGGCCGTGCGTGCCGCAGTCGACGTGAACGAGACGAGCATATGAGGGCTGGCGATGTCCGCCGGCGGTGAAACGCCCTAAACCTCCGTCCGTGTCGGCAGTGATGTGTGTGTGAGTGGAGAGCGCGATGTCTAGCTGGTAGAACGGACCGTTCGGCACCACGCCCGTGGTACGCTTCCACGCCGCGGTCGTCGTATGCTCGCTCCTGAAGACGAAGAAGCTGTCGTGCTGTGGCAACCGACTTGCGTCGTTAAGCCTGTCGGAGTGAGTTTGAGTGTGAGCAGCGTTTTTGACTGGTTGTCATGCGCCAGTCGAGCTGAATCCTCTCATGCCGCCCAGACCTCGCATTCGTTATCATTCATTTATGGCCTGTGACATGGTTTGCGTTTTGAGCTTGGGTCTTGCCCTTGCACGATTGTGACCTAGCATAGCTCACATGCAGTACAAAATTTGGAGCTTTTTTTGCGCATGACGTGTTTTAACATGATCCAGTTGTCAAGTGCAATGCGTTGTGTACTACGCCTACTACGAGCGCGATGCAACTTACTCATCACAGCTGTGATAACGGTTGGACATAGATATGGTTATATCTACACCATATTTGTATTTTAGGTCCATAGTAAAACATGTTTTAGGGCATCTTTGCTCTTTTTTCGTGCAGCTTCGTTTTCAAGACCGGTGTAGTAAAGTTAAACTATGTCGCAGGAATAGGCTCATCTTTCCCGCGGGTAGATTTTTTAGGACCTACGATTGTCTGCATTCAACTTGGGCCACGTGTCTGCTCCGAAATGCTCAATACACGCGATATCTGACAGCTGGGCGGTGAAAGCGGCGAGTCCGGTTGCAGCTGTTTAGTGCGGCGAATAGTGGCGCGGCGACTCCGTGCACATGGTATGCTCTGCGTGCTGGCCGCTGGTCTGGGATGGGGTGATGTGCGCTACGTAGCCGTCCGTGCCGGAGATCTACGATTTTCAACGGTTTGTCGTTGCCATGAACAATGACGCTCCGTGGCTTAGGAGCTGAAGAGAACTGACTACAAATGGCCACTCGAGCAGACCGTGGCCAGGTCGCCCAGAGGTGCCAGCAGAAGGCACGGGCGGAGGAAATCTGCGCTTGGGAACGAAATGTCACACTACTCAGACTCCCATGCGCTCCCGGGCCCGTGAAGTCATGCTCAGAGGAACTATGGAGTGAACTCGTGAGGCTATGTGAACTCAGAGGGGCTATGGAGTCTCGTGCACCCAAATGTGGGACACGCAACAGCAAGTGCGTCTTTTGCTGCAGAGCATCACGCTCCTTGGACGGCCAAAGGAACATGCCGGCAAATTATATTGGGTTTGCGGTGGGTTCGCTCGTTCTGCATCCGTCCCTGCCAATCCAACGCACGGGGCTCGGTGCTCAATGCGGCTTGATGAATTATGACCAGGTCGAATAAGACTACATTTTATTTTTGGTGCAGATCCTTAGTCATTTGCTGAGATAAGTTATCTATGGGTCTGGTGATGAATATTGCTATGTCATATTGGACACGTAACCCACTTCCCGGTTGGGAGGATTTCTGGAGCTACGACTGCTCGGTCATATAGCCCCCTCTCTGGTTGGGCGCAGCTGGGTGAAATACTCCCCCCCCCCCCCCCCACCTGGTTACGCTGTGCTAACCGCAAGGCCACGAAGAGTAACGTCTGTCTATCCCTTCATTGACCTAAAGGTGTGAAACAAAGACGGGTGACGTATTGCTTGTGAGGGTGGACCAATGATATCTCGTTGTGGGGTTTTAAATGAGGAAAAACCTTAAACATGATTTGCGACCCTACCTGAGTGCAACACTACCTTGTCTAACCTCCCATTTCCCTTGTTACGCCTATGTTATGCTCAATCAAGAACCCCTTCCCCTCAATACGTAGCGCTAATATGTGGACGACCCCATTCAGATTTTGGGGCTAATGACATCATATCTAGTACACTGAAATAAGCCTAATCTGCTCCACTCTGCGCATGCGCATGGGCGTCACCAGCACCACCATTTTTGCGACGGTGGATTGCGGGTGTGAGGATCTCGTTGTGAATTGTTGCAATATAATTGGACTTTCCGAAGTCGGAACAGGCCAGGTATATCCCGATCGGAAGCATGTTCTTTTTTCCCTTTGTTTATGCGCTCCATTTGTATACCGACATTGAGATGCTTGGCATGTGGCTTCTGGCGCTTTTGTCCCCGGCTACAACGCCACAAGTCTCCACTCTTTGTGCTGGTCATTAGGGGAGTATCGTCGCATCTGCTCGCGCTGCGTGAGATTTGGTGGTGCTCGACTTTAAAGTTATGTTCAGTGCACATTATATTTATATTAGGCATGAATTGCGTATGTCTTATAGTTCGGAAAAGGTTGATACATCATTCATGGATTATGCACTTAAAACCCATTTAATGACTGTTGAAAGAATAAATGCATGTTTTTTTATCCTGTGATATGATATTTATCCATGATAATAAAGTGCTCTGTGCTGCTGAAAGTGCCAAGTGCTCTGTGTGCATGGCCATTAAGCAACACAAATGTGTCCTGTATGAAAAGGGCTCTGGATTTATATTGCATTTATGTACATGTACAAGATTTAGGGTTAGATGCTCATAGTTGTATTTTGCATGCTATCATGTGTTTGGTCTAGCTAGTGATATGATAAGTATAATGCAACATTGTGATGTTTGTCAGATATATATATTGATTTGACAGGGTCCCGGAGTTTTTAGGCATTGTGTTCTGTATTCCTGTCAGGGCAAACTCTGGATTTGGTAGCCTTGCTATTAATGGAAAGCTATGCAAGGTCCTTATGACTGATACTAGAAGATCCCCTGCCCCTTGGACTGATATCTTGATCCACTGGGTGGTGTGCAGTTGAATGTGAGAGATTAGTTTGCTCTTGTGCTTCCTGGCATGTTTCATTGTAAGTTATTGTTAAATGCATGAATTGATATTTCCTGCAGATTACTTCACTAATGTTCTATTATTTCCAATGTCTGTTCTTTCTTCTTTCTGGTCAACAGATGCCTTACCATGCATTTTTGGGGAAGAAGCCTTTCACAATGTGTTTCATTAATTTCATATCTATTCATGTGCTTGCATTAATACAATGTTTGGGCACTCAGGTATAAATATTTGAATGTTTATTGATGCCTTTCTTCCAATATGGTGTTCACTGCTGCTACTCTGTCTTTGCTTGCTCAGCATCAGCCAACCAGAATTGAAGCTAGGTGGCATTTAACCAGCATCTGGGTGCAATGGGGTTTGATAAAGGCAGACAAGATCATGACCAGAATTCCAGGGCCTGGGGTCAAAGGGCAACATGTTGGCAGCCAGTGAAATCTAGGTGCTGAGGAGACAGAATTCTGGAAGCATGAATTTGTGTTTGCATCCTTGACACCTCAGTAGGGAATTTTGGAATGTTTGCCTCTCAGTAATGTTTAACCCAAATTGTCACTGACAATTATCCATGGGTTTTCTGACCTGGTGTATCAACATTTGCAGCAAATGGTGCTTATGAATAATGTGCTGAACTGATGTCCTCAGGCACCTAAGTGACATCAAATTTATTGGGTGTCTCAGTTTGCTGTGAAACCACAACATGAGTAACACAAGAGATGATGAGTATGATTATTTGTTCAAAGGTAAGATTAATACAGTCTCCAGTTGTTCATCATATCTTAGCCATAATTTAAAGAGGAGTTATCATATAAACTTCCTGTGTTGCATTTCTTAATAATTGATCAGAATGTTTTCTTAGATATTGTTGAAAGTCACTTGGAATGTCAGTGTGTTTGACCGAGTAAATCCTACATGCTGTAATTCATGTGATGTGTGAACAAACTGCATTGTGTTGCTGGAGATTTGTTGAGCACTGTGTTTAAATTAACCTTTTTTTGGCTGTCATCTTATATGTGCATTAACTTTGCATGCATGATGAGACTCTGATCTTGTTTACAGTTGTTTTAATTGGAGATTCAGGTGTGGGAAAGAGTAACCTGCTGTCCCGTTTCACAAGAAATGAGTTCAACCTGGAGTCCAAGTCTACCATTGGTGTGGAGTTTGCGACCAGAAGTATATCGGTATGCAGTGATGTATTTTGTTGGTTTAACTGGAGAGGCCACCTTGTGTATGATGTTCACTGAAGTTCAGCATGGATACCACAATTCCTTATCATGACTTGTGAAACAGTGGTCATTTTGTTTATGATGTTTTGGGCTCAGCTGGCTGATGGGATTTCTCCTGATGACCTGTTCGTACCAGACATGTGTGCTAACCAGACCGTGTGTTTCTCGTTGTATGACATTGTGCGTTCCTCACAGGTGGATGGGAAGACAATAAAGGCTCAAATCTGGGATACTGCTGGTCAGGAGCGGTATCGGGCCATCACATCTGCGTGAGCACCCTCCTTCTTACTTTGCAGTCCTCCCTTTGGCTGACACCATGGGGCTTTGTCACCGGCCTTGCGTGTTGGGTGTAGTTTTACAATCGTGATCTGGTGGTAGGTGGGAAGGTAAAGATGGGACACCTACCTCCGAAATACACCAACAGCAGATTTTTCCCTGACTGGGGTCCACTTTCATCCTAAGGGTTGAGGGTTGGAGTCCAAGTTGGGGGGGGGGGGGGGATTGCGGCACCCAAAAAAGGAAAATCCGTCCCCAGTTGCGTGTTCTTCGTGACACGGACATCCTGTTGGTGCTGATGCATGATGTCGGATCCGCTGGTGATCGCGCCGAGCGTGGCTGGCGACCGGCAGCTGGCCCGGAGTCGCGATCTGTAGCGCCGGTGCCGGTGACCGGGGGGCGCCGCCCTTCGGTGACCCGTCGGCGGGCCTGCCGCTGCCGAGACCTGGCCCGGTCCGCCGTTGGGGCCGCACGAGCCGCGAGCCGGAGCGCGTCTGACGGGCGGCCGCGCCGTGTCCCTCAGCTACTACCGAGGAGCGGTGGGCGCGCTGCTAGTGTACGACATTGCCAAGCACCTGACGTACGAGAACGTGGAGCGCTGGCTGCGGGAGCTGCGTGACCACGCTGACCAGAACATCGTCATCATGCTCGTGGGTGAGTGGCGGCGGTGGGGGCTGAGCGCACCAGGGCCGCGCCAGTCAGAACATCGTCACCGTGCTCGCGGTGAGTGGCGGCGGTGGGGGCTGAACGCGGTGCCGGGCCGGGCCAGGCGCCTCCCTGACGCCGTCGGCGGCATAGCTGTCACCCCTACATGGCCGCCCGAGGCGGAAAATCTCCCGGTAAAATGTGACCTAAGATTGATGTGGAGGAAAGCTATTTTTCCGAAGGTGTCTGATGCGGAAGCTGCACGATCGTGCGTTTGCGTTAAGCGATGCTTAGTTTCGAATTCGTGGCACAAATTGAACGAATTGGTTTGCGCTGTTTGTGTACTTTGTTTGGAACGATTTTGTGCACACTGAAACCTGAAGCGATTGGAACAGTGGTGTCCACGAGTCTCGTTATCGGCCCACTTCTTTGAGCACGCTGGCGCTATCGTGTCGGCTTCGGTGTGACCGCTAGAGTGAGCCTTGAACCGGCGGTGACCTGACGAGTCAGGGCTTGTTTACACTCTGGCACACAGCTCAGTCAAGAGTAACGCCCGGCAACAGTCGTCCCCGGGCTGGTTGCTTTACGATCGTGCATGAATCCACAGAACTAACTGTGGGCGTCGTGTTCCTCACCAGTATTCGCAATTCAAATTACTTGTTCGACGGCCTCTACCACTACATAATTTTTGTACGTTGATGGAATTAAGTGCGATGAATAGTAAAAAAGAATGGCGAACTGCGCGCCTTTCGGCGAACATTCAGCGGTGCGAGACTCGGCCAGCACATCCTTAATCTTGATTTCAGCATGTTATCCGCCCAAATTATTGCAGCCTGTTACGCGCCGGCTGCACGATCGGGGCGGTGTCTAGCGGGTGGGCGAGAGGAGCTCTTTTGTTCACGACGGCGGATGCGGCGGCGCTGACCGCCAGCGGCGCGCCCGCGGCCGGAGCTGCCGGCGACGGACCGAGCCCGCTGCTGCCGGAAGTGGCCGGCGGCCGACTGGGCGCCCCGCCGGCCCCGCAGGCGGCCTGTCGCGTGACGCGTGACGTGCGCCGCCGTATCGCCGTATCGCCGTATCGCGGCCGGGCCGCTATCGGGCCACGTCGGCCGGCCGTGTGACCCGCGCCGTCCAAGAGCACGTCAGCTGACGCGTCCGTCGGCGCGGTGCCGACGGTCGCGGCGCGGCACCGACGGTCGCGGCGCGGGGTCGGCTCGGGCTCGGCGCACGGCGCGCTGAAGCCCGCTGCTGTGACGGCAGCACGCCGGACGGCCGGCTCGCGGAATGCACTTTGACTGATAATGGAACTATGCAGCTAATGAAATTAATTCGACAAAGTGGTCGGCAACGTCGTTGAGTCGCCGTATTCAGCTTGTGTCGGCTGCCGGCCTTGACGCGTGCGATGGCGGAATTCGAAATTGGAACGACTCGGTTTCGAGAGAGATTTGGAAAGCATTTGGGTGCTTATAGTTTTACGATAAGCGGTCCAGCTTGTCATGTGTGTTTGATAGTTCCTCGACGAGTAAGTACCTATAAATCTTGGCAGTTGTCTCGCAGACATTTTCGTTGTTCTGCCGTGGCATTGGTCGTTGTTAAGTTGTGAACTGAGCCATGAATTATCACACATGACTTCAGTGGCCGTTTGTGGTTTCGTACAGCACTTAGTGAAAAAATAACAAAAACACGGCCGGGGTGGATTGCTCCACATGCTGTGGCTGTAGCGCGTCTCTATCGGGATTCCAACCTGCGTTCCTCAGGCGGCGAGCGGTGGTGGCGCTGCCGATGGCGTGTGACCCGCTGACCCGGCCCACCCCTCGTCTTTGACCTGGCCCGCTCCTCTCTGACCCGACCCGCTTCTTTCCTCTGACCCGGCCCGCTCCTCACCTCTGACCCGGCTCGCTCCTCACCTCTGATCCGGCCTACTCATCCCCTCTGACCCGACCCGCTTCCCCCTCCCCCCTCTGACCCGGCCCCGCTCCTCCCTTCTGACCCTGGCCCGGCCCCGCTCCTCCCCTCTGATCCGGCCTGCTCCTCCCTCTGATCCGGCCCGCTCCTCCCCTCTGACCCGGCTCGCTCCTCCCTTCTGACCGGCTCGCTTTCCTCCTCTGACCCGGCCCGCTCCTCCTCTGACCGGCCCGCTCTCGACAGGTAACAAGTCGGACCTGCGACACCTGCGCGCGGTGCCGACGGACGAGGCCAAGGCGTTCGCCGAGCGCAACACGCTCAGCTTCATCGAGACCTCGGCGCTGGACTCGACCAACGTGGAGACGGCCTTCCAGAACATTCTCACAGGTACAACGGCCCGCCCCAGCCTGGGCGTTTCGACGGACGCCGTGTCCCGGCATTTGGTGTGCTGTGTTTGTCGATAGCTTTTTGGTAGTTTTCTGTCCGTTTTTACTGGCGTAGATTTCCGGTGTTTTGGACGTGTGATCGGCATTTGCGGAGTAGATGTGTCGGATCTGGTGGCAGGGCTGTGGCGTTTTGCATAGTTTTGCCCGTGCAGGTGTGCTTCATTGAAAAAGTGAGCGCTTGCATCCCCTGTGGTGTAGGTCAGCATGCTGAAACGATTATCGAGGCATTTTGTAGTCGTTGCCAAGTGAAGCACACTGAGTCGCTATCGATCAAGTCACAACAGATGACCGACGCAGCTGGCCGCCTGCCGCGCGCTTTGGCGTCACTACCTGATGTGTCGGTAGCTGTAGGGGTGATATGGACGTGACTCGGCCTGCAGCGGTCTCCTCTGTCCGTGACGGCGCTGCCGGCCGCTGCGTGACGGGCGGCCGCCGGCTCTCGTCGCCGGGCCGCCGTCGGCCGGCGCCGGCGCGTCCCGGCACCACTAACAGCGCCCGGCCGGCGGCAGGCGGCGGCGGCGGCGCGTCTGTATAGCGGCCCGGCGCCGGCGGCCGGGCCGGCGGTGGCGGCGCCTCACCCCACCCCGTGCGCGCGAGCCTCTGTCTCCCTGTGTGTCTGTGTGGGTGTGTGCGTGGGCACTGCGTGATACCGACTAACGGGTGCGGCCTGGCACGCGCAGAGATATACCGGATCGTCTCGCAGAAACAGATCCGAGAGCCCAACGATGAGGACTCCCCCACTCACAACGTCAAGTCTATCCACGTGGAACCCACGGTCAACACGGAGAACGTGCGCAGACAGTGCTGCCAGAACTAACGGCGCGCCGACAGGTCCGGTGCTTCTCCCCTCTGACCCCGCACGGCAACCGTCGCCCATGCTGGATGAAGCCCCGCCCGGGGGCGGGGCGCGGCCTGTTTACCGGAGCGCCGGGCGTCTGCACGGGCCGCCGGCTGCGGCGTAGCGGCCGGACAGACAACCGAAATTAACAGCGGTCATCTACGAAACGGGCTGAAATGCGCAGAGCAGCTGTGTTTACCTCTTACGCTGCCAACGAGAGTGTGTCGACCGTTAACCCACGCCACGCGTTTTCATTCGTACCTTCCGTCGCGTTTTCAAAGAAAACTTGCAATGGAGTAGTATGCTTTTGGAGAGATTTGGTATTTCTTGTGCGACATTGGGACTGGCGATTCCCCGTACCGGCGTACAAGCCTACTAAATTTATTGTTGCTCATGTAAAATCCCGTGTCTAGCCGTGTGTTGCCACGGTTTGAGCGCCGCCTGCACCAGCCACATTCACATGGCAAAAGGGCTTCATCCAGCATGCAGGCACTCACGAGCCAAGCACCGCACACTCGTCTGTGTCCGCTTAACCGGCCGCGACCGGTCGGCGCGGTGGCCGCGGGGGCGCTGGAGACGTGTGCCGATACGCTCCTGTTTCCGGGTGGCGCTGCCGGCTTCTCACGTTGCGTGCCGAGTGCAGCGGGCCGCCTAGATCGGGTCATCTCTGGGTCATCGGGCGGCTCCTGCCGCCGTCATTGTGAACGCGGGCGTGTGGTTCCCGTACGCCTCCTCGCGATCTGTGGCGCCGTCCGTCGCAAGCCCGTCGGCCGGTCTCCTGGTCCGGACCCGGCCCTCCTCCCGGTCCAGGTCCGGACAGTCTTCCTGTTCAGATCCGGACGTCGTCCTCGTCCGAAGCCTGCTGCTCTTCCGGTCCAGATCCGCACGTCCCTGTCCAGATCCGACTCTCGTTCCGTCCAGATCCGACTATCCTCCCAGTCCAGATCCGGTCATCCTTTCCGTCCAGATCCGGCCAGCCCTCCCGGTCCGAGTCGGGCCCGGCTCCTGACCACCGGCTGGTGTGAGTCGCTGCTGCGGCTGGCTGGTCTCTTCGGCTTTCTGTCGGTCCCCCGCCTCGCTGGCCGCGCCCCCCCAGCCTGGTATAGCACAGTCTTCGCGAGAAGCACATTCACTCTGTAACACGCCACTGCTCTGTGGATCAGCGGCACTGGTGCCTGGCTCTGACTGTCTGTGGCGGTGACCGTCTCGCTGGCGCCGCGGGTAGCTGCTTTCGGTGTTGTCACGGCGTCTGAGTGTTCCCCGTCGCCCTGCACACTACGAGCACCGGCTTCTGTGGTCTTCCTCTCAGGCTCCGTCCGCACCCGGTCCTGCTTGCGTCTGTTGAAGAGCTGACCGCCCTGCGTAGATGCGGTCGTCACCATCCGTCCTGCATGTTCCTCTGCCGCCCTCCCGGGACAGATGCGTCCCGTCGGCGTGGGGCTAGCCGCCGCAGCAGCTGGTCAGGGGTCGGTCCGCCCAGCCCGCCAGCCCCGCCAGCCCGCCAGCCGCTCCCTGCACAGGGCCCTGCCCGTCGCCTCTGCCTCCCCTCCCTCCGGCTCCTTCCGGGCTGCCGCGGCGCCCTGACCCCCGCCGCTGGCCTCACCCGCCACGCCGTGTCCGCAGAGATCTACCGGATCATGTCGCAGAAGCAGATTCCCGACCACGGCGACGACACGGCCCGCCCCTCGTCGGCCGGGCCCATTGTGATCGAGCCCACCGACGACTCTGGGCCCGTCAAGAAGCAGTGCTGCTAGACCGGCGCCCGCTGCGTCCCGCCCCGCCCCCTCCACACGCGCCACGGACGGCGCCGCCGCCCCAACACACCCTCTTTTTACATGTATTTATTGGAGGCAATTGTGATATATTGCTGAGCGTTCGGCCTCACGCCGCAAAAGGGCTAAAATTCTCCCGCTACTCCACACTGGGGACACGTGAGCGCGCGCGCGCCGCCAGGCTGCGAACTCGTCACTCTTGTTATATGCCCATTCCGCCTCGAGGGGTTGCGTTTACTTGTGGTCGCATAACCAGTCTTTTGTATCCGCAAGCGTTAGTGTCTTATCTAAAACGGCTGCCTTGTTTAGCTGGTCACCGCGGCGTCCCGGCCGCCGGGCGGCCCATCTGCCAAAGTTGAGTTGGGGTACCTCAGTAGAGGCGCGCCTTGTGGGCGGGGCGCGGCCGGCCTCGCGGGCGGCAGGGGGCGCGCGCGCGCCGCCGGCGGCCGCCGGACGCGCCGGCCCGGCCGCTTGTTGTGCCTTTAGTTACGCGCGGCGCCGGCGGCCCGGCCAGGCCCCGGCCCCGGCCCCGGCGCCGCCACTACTACATCGCGTCTGTCCGCCGCGCGCGCCAGCAGTAGCTGTGACAAGTTTCCGTAAACCATGTTGAAACCTTATTGAAATAAAATAGTCATATCGAGTTTGGTTTTCGAAGCTGGCTGCTGCTGTGAGAATGGAGACCGAAGAATGAAGTCCGGGTTTGAGCTGTGGACATAATTGGAGGCTGTTAGTCCCGTATGAGCTGTGGGCATTATCAGAGGTCGTTCAGTATGGGGGTGAGCTGTGGGCGTTATCAGAGTCGTTCAGTCCGGTGTGAGTTGTCGGCATTATCAGAGGCCGTTCAGTCCGGTGTGAGTTGGCATTGTCAGAGGCCGTTCAGTCCGGGAGTGAGTTGTCGGCATTGTCAGAGGCCGTTTAGAATGGGGTGAGCTGTGGGCATTATCAGAGACCGTTCAGTCTGGGGTGAGCTGTGGGCAATGTCTGAGGCCGTTTAGAGCGGGCTGATTTGTGGGCATTATCAGGGGCCGTCCAGTCTGGGGGTGAGCTGTGGGCATTATCAGAGTCCTTCAGTACGGAGTGAGCTGTGGGCATCATCGGAGGCCGTTCAGTCCGGTGTGAGTTGTGGGCATTATCTGAGGCCGTTCAGTCCGGTGGTGAGCTGTGGGCATTATCAAAGGCCGTCCAGTCCGGTGTGAGTTGTGGGCATTGTTAGAGGCCGCTCGGTCCGGTGTGAGCTGTGGGGATTTTCAGAGGCCGTTCAGTCCGGGGTTGAGCTGTGGACATTATCAGAGGCCGTCCAGTCCGGGGTTGGACTGTGGACATTTTCAGAGGCCGTTCAGTCCGGGGTTGAGCTGTGGACATTATCAGAAGCCGCTCAGCTGGAGTGCTTCCATCAGTCGTTGAAGCGGCTATCGCGCCAGGGCCGGGCAGCTCGACAAATAGCACTCTGATCCCTCGGAGGGATGAATGGATTCAGTCTGATGTACCAGAATGGACTGAATGGACGCCCGGCGTGGCGAAACCCGTTTCTGAGAAGCGTCGTTGTCAAGGCGATTTTGGTCAGCGGTGTCGGCGCAGCTGATCGTCCATACCATCTGTCCGCGGCATTTTACCACAGCTTGATGGTTCTCAAGCATGTTCAACACTCTTATCTCAAGAATGTTCGCGCGGTCTACATATATGTGGTCCCAGAAGGCCACCGCGGCCCGCCTGACGCGCTCGCTCGGAGCGCCTCTGAGAGGCCTGAAGGACGCCCCGTGGTATCAGGAGGGCCGCTCGGATGCCGGGACAGCCGGCTGTTGGCGGGTCGCACCGCCAGCCGACACGGCGAGCACCGCGAGCGGGTCACGGCGAGAGACCGTGCCGGCGCCGGCCTGTTCGTTAGCCCCTGACCATCTGCGGCGGGCGGGGGCGGCCCGGTTTCCCTCTGTCGACACCGGGCCGCCAGCTGTCCCGCCAGCGGCGGCGGTGACGTCAGGCTGACGTCACGCCGGGCGCGGCGCGGCCGTTCACTGGTCGCCGGGCGCCGGCATGACGTCAGCTCCACGTCTCGGCCGTGGCGCCGGCCACCTGGAACTGGCAGCTGATAGCCGGCCGGCTGGGCCGGACGTCCGCGGCCGGCGCTCAGTCGTCGCGATAGAGCGCGAGCGGGGAGGTGGCGGCGGCTGTGGCGGCCCGGTGAAAGGTCGGTGCGCGCTGTAAGTGCCCGGTGGAGTTCACGCGGCGGCAGACCGGAGTTCGCGCGAGTTCCGGTTGGAGTTCGCGCGGTAGCTGACCGGAGTTCGCGCGGCGGCAGACCGGAGTTCGCGCGGCGGCGGACCGGAGCCCGGTGAGCGTGCGGTTCGTGAGAGCCGCCGGCGGCGGCAGCAGGCGCGATGCCGGCCGACGCGCCCGAGCCGGACCTGCAGGATACCTACGACTACATTTTTAAAGGTGCGTACCTACCGCCCGCTGTCCCAGCCGCGACCGACGACGGCACTCGCGGTCAGTCGGCGTCGCGCGGTCCGAAAAGCAGGGCATCTCGTGCGTGCAGGACACCGAACAGGACAAGCTGCAGGGCCTTAGCTCGAGGGCACGCGGCCCTCCCGTGCCCCAGCGCTGTAGCAGGAGGTGATGTTGTGGACAGCAACGCTATCACAACATCATATGAAAACGTCGTATGTATTGGGCTACCGCCTCCCAATCGGTTGTGTTACGACCAAGACTTCGCAATTATGGCGCAAAGAGAGCAATTCGTATAAAAACAAAGATGGAAATTAAATCAGGAACGTTGGACGCCTTAAGAAAAATGCTCCGAAAGGAAGGAGAAAACCGTAGGCCTGACCCCCGGTACGCAGCGTTGCTATCTCGCCATGCAGGTGCGTCACCGTAAAGTTCCTAGGGCGCTCGGATTCTTCGGTACCAGCTGGCGACAAGCTACGGCGCTTTTGAGTCGCGTTCGGTCGGCCCGCCCCGCGATGTGCGGGCTGGGCGATAAATGTGGCAGGATTGCATCATTGCGCGCACGCTTGGAAACACTTCTGTGTACATGTTACCGTCTTCCCGGATCCCGCCCTGTGGCCACGGTTGGGCGCATTCACCGACCTTGGCAGAGGGAGCGCGGACAGCACCAGTGACGCTGCGAGCGGTGAACCAGGCCGACCTGCGAGGCTCGCCTGGGCTCCCTGTGTGCCCGACCCCCCTGTAACCTTGACTCAGCCGCGCAGACCGCCCGGTCGAGTCAGGAGCAGCCGATAGGCCCGGGATAGCTTCCTGGGACGGGCGTTTACTGATCATGATCAGGTGTTGATAAATTTGGTACGGTTTCGATAATGGTTGGCGTGGGCATGATCCGATGGCAAGTGAACTGATTCGGTTGCGGCCTCGGAGTTTGTTGCTGGCGTACAGCAGTTTATGAAGAGCGCCGTAAGGCCTGGACCCGGGTCGCGGGCGAGGAGCGACAGGTTGAACGCCGCTCTGTTTGAAGGCCTGAAGGGCCTTGTTTATTAAAGCCCGTCGTAGCTGAAAAATCTGAAGTCCAGAAGAGCTAATTACGCTATTCTTGTTTCGGCCTACTAGGCTTGGTTCAACGCCCCCTTGACACTTAACTGCACTTGAAGTCACGACATGCTATGATTTATGCACCACTGAGCAGTGAGGTCCCTGCCCCACCTCGCCCGGCTTCCACGGAGACGCTGGCAGGGACTCCCCGGGCTTGGTCCGCCGCCGGATTAGGTGGCGTCCCGCGCGGCTGCGTCGGCGCGGTCCGTCTGCGAACGCTGCTGGCTGGCATCCGAAACTGTGGCTCCGCTGACCGGCTGACCTTCCGCCCCCAGTGGTGCTGGCTGGCGACTCCGGCTGTGGGCAAGAGCAACCTGTTCACGCGCTTCACGAGAAACACGTTCCAAATGCAGACCCTGCCGACCATCGGCCTTGACTTCGACGCCCAAGAACATGGTGGTGAGTATGCCTTCTCAAACGGGGGTGAAGTTTATTGGTGTTTGAGAAGAGCAGCTAGGATGCCTCCCAGCGACAAAGGGAGCGTTTCAGACTATGTGAGTTCCGTGCTTTAGTGTATGTCAGAGGATCTGAACTGCCGCCGCGTGAGGGAAACATACGTATCGACATCGTGTGTTGGCCCCACCGAGCAATCCTGCAGCGGCGATGTGGCGGCCCTCTGCGCTCTCCGCTC
Organism: Pollicipes pollicipes; assembly: GCF_011947565.3. NCBI lineage: Eukaryota > Metazoa > Arthropoda > Thecostraca > Pollicipedomorpha > Pollicipedidae > Pollicipes > Pollicipes pollicipes. The sequence continues at coordinate 39,799,200 of NW_023597034.1, read as the reverse complement.
TTCCGCCGGGAGGATGTTGCGGTACCGCGGCGCTGCCCCGCCTGACGCGGCGGCGCTCCGCCCGCAGATCGACTCGAGGACGGTGCGAGCTCAGATCTGGGACACCGCCGGCCAGGAGCGCTCAAGGCCCTCGCCTCCACGTGAGTACCCTGGCAGGGCCGGGAGGCGTCCTCCTCCGGTCGCCGGCCGCTCCACAGGCCTGACGTGTCTGCGGAGCGGCGGCGGCCGGCTCACGGCGTGCGATTGGTCCCGGCGCGGCCGTAGCAGGAGGACGGCAACTGCGGCTGCGTTTCTGAACACATTCATTCCCTTGCGGTCCCCACTGCTTGCAACACGGCCGTGGCTCCCGCCAGAATTTGAAACAGCCGTCCTCCGCGCGTATTTTTTGGAGGAAGGTGAATGTTTGTGTTGTCTCATTCCAGAAACTAGCTGCTTTTCTTATAACCCCGGTTGATGTATCTTATCGACTCGCACTTCTCGCGTTGTGGGCATTTGTTTGCTGACGGCGGACTGATGGCAGCGTGACGCCCAAGATGGCGGCAGCCCCATGCCGCTAAGCGCTCGGTCACATGTATCGGATGACAAGTTTGGTCTTGTTGTGCTTGACATACTGCGAGCAAGGCAAATGCAAAGAAACAGACGGGGATTTCTTATCTGGAGCAGACGTTTTCGAGACCTGTTTACGCGGCAGGGCAAACCACATCCGCACCGGTGGCGAGCCGCCGGCCAATCCCCGGCGGTCGGCTGCCCGCCTGGGTGCGCTGTGGCTGCTCGCCTGGGTGCGATGTGGCTGCTCGCCTGTGCGCGCTGTGGCTGCTCGCCTGTGTGCGCTGTGGCTGCTCGCCTAGGTGCGCTGTGGCTGCTCGCCTAGGTGCGCTGTGGCTGCTCGCCTGCGTGCGCTGTGGCTGCTCGCCTGTGTGCGCTGTGGCTGCTCGCCTGTGTGCGCTGTGGCTGCTCGCCTGTATGCGCTGTGGCTGCTCGCCTGTGTGCGCTGTGGCTGATGGTCTGTAGTGATTTCCAGGATTGACCGTCGACAGGATCCCCGAGATGTCTGGACAGCTCGACACTCATTTCGATTTTTCGGCTGTACTTTCAACGCATTGTTTCCTAAGCCGTGACAGCAACTCGGCACGCAATGGTGTGAAAGGCTGAAATGGCCGTCAGCATAATCCAGCGGAACACGAAATATAACAATGCGACATTATATAGATATGATCGTAATAAAGCCTGTTTGTTCTTAGTCATGGACAAGAAGCCGCATAGTTGCAGATGACTTTCGAAAACAGTGTTTTGTAGGTTCACAAACCGAAGTTATCCCGCGGCACATTGTCCCTCAGTGTTGACCCCACGGCCCAGCCGTGGCCGTGCGCCGCCGACGGAGCCAGGCCCACCTGGTGACCTTGCGCCCGTTCCCGACGGCCCGGCCGCCCACCCGGCAGTGGCCAGATCGTTAGCTCCTGACCTCGGCGGGGTCACTAGGTCACCGAGGCTCGTCGGTCCGTGCTGGCGCGGCGGTGGAGACGGAGCTCGGACAGGCGACAGTCGGCCACTGTCGCCGTACCGCCAGGGGCTAACTCTTAAATGCCCATGTCGTCGAGCGACGAGTTTGGTAAAGTGTTCCAGTTTTTCGCGATGCGGATTTCCCAGTAATCTTTTCACCATGATACCAGGCCTGATCATCAAGGCTTTGTAGGGTGACTTGATTGATACACTTGTCTGATTTGCGGCTCTGCATAAAATGCTAGTTGTGGGCGCTGCATGACCGGCAGCAGCCGATGCGCCCTAAAGCCCCAAAACCATCACCGTCATCATCGGGTCATCGAGAAAGACAATGAAAGGGCGGATGAAATAGCCGCTGGATGGGTTAACCGTCCTCCACTGGTCGCCGGTGTTGCCTGTCTTGCCTGTCTCCTCAGACGCGTTGGACCGCGTGCACTCGTTCACCCGCTCCTGATGACCTGCTGGGGTGGATCTCCGGTCGTTCCGCTGCGCGCGCATCGGAGTGCATCCGCGCGTAGCCGGGTGTTCAAGTGGTGGCTTGGATGTGCGCCGGCTTTTGTGCTCTTTTCTACCTCAGCGGACGCGACTCTGACTGCGGTCCACGGTGCGTGATTACACCACGCACGCATGTCTGTACATACGTACGTGATGTAATCATGTAATGTAATCCATCAGTGGTTAACGCGTCTGCGTTAACCGCTGCGCGTCTGGGAAACCAGAGGTACGGGGTTCGATTCCCCGCGGTGCCCGCCCTTCCTGCCGGGGTGAGAGGCAGGCGACGCCATATAGCCTCAGCAGCTGAGTACGTCGTAAAGCCCCAATGACACACATAATCATGAACCGTGTTATACACGTATGGTATAGGTATACACACGTGTTCGTGCATACCTATGTGCGTGTACACGCGTGATACGTTGATTCCTGTGGTCAGTGCGACAAAGTATTGGGTCATTGAGATTCCGACTCAGGGAGATCTGGTTCTCCGGAATCGGAGATAGTGAACTAGACGTCGATGCCTGCATTATTGTGTATACGCTGCGTGTCATTTATCTTACGAATAAGGAGTCAATTCTACTACGTATGTGAGCCCCAATACGCTAAACCATCCCCTTTGAGCATGTGTTTGTTGGAATCAACTCATGGATGACTCCAGTGATCGCCATTGAGCCGATCCTCATCATGGTTTGCCCAAGCTTTCAAAAATCCCCCTTATTAACGGGAACCTTGACTGCCAAGCCGCCTCCGCCTGCAGTCGACGGGCCGCACGGGTCCGGTCGGGTCCGCCAGCCACGGGGCGGGCGTCCCCGGCCGCCGCCGCCGCCGCCGCCGCCGGCCTGCATCGGGCCGGCAACGGCGGATGCGGCGCTGAGGAAAAACAACGGTCCGCGGCCGGGGTGCTCCAGGGCCGCCGCGCCGCAGGCTCTGGGCCCGCGCCGCGACGCCTCCTGTGTGGTGGCCGGTATTGACCTGCCCCCACACCGACACACGCGCTGCCCCGGACTTTGTCAGATGGTGTCAATACTGGGCGGTATCGAGCCTTTGCTAACAGCGTTGGTGCTGACCGAACGCCATGTTTGTTTTCAGATACTACCGCGGCGCGCTGGGAGCGCTGCTGGTCTATGACGTCACAGAGCGCGAGACTTTCTACAGCCTGGAGAGGCTCTGGCTGCGCGAGCTGCGGCTGCACGCCGGCGAGGACATGACCGTGATTCTCGTGGGTGAGTCACGGTCGTAGGCGTCGCGGCATGGCACGCGTCTGGCAGAGGGGGAGTGCGAACCGTTGCCTCGGTGGATCATTAGCAGCGGTTCACTGCAGCACGCCGGTCGATGCTGGCTGGCAATGGCCAGTGGACCGATGGCTGCACGATTGGAATGTGTTCTTGCCGAGCGGGCGTGGCGTCCACTGACACGTCTCCTAAGCATTTAGGCATATGCCCCAATCTACTTTAGCCTCCGTCCTGAGGGCGAATCCAGAACGCCGCTTTTGGGAGGCAACCTTGACTTCGAGTCCCAAAGCGTGTCCTGATCTGAAAAAGCACCGGATTTCGCCTCCTTTCACCACAAGGATCGTCATATGGCAAACTTCGCCAAGCCAAAACTCCCCACACTGTTCTCAAACACCAGAAATGTGTTATTTTGGGGCTCAACTTGGACCATCTGGGGGGCACATGTTCCGGCTGGCCCTTCCGGGTCCGTCTCTCTTCCGTCCGAATCATTGCTCTTCGGCCGCATGTCCCCAGCTACGTCTCGTTTCAGGCCAGTCCTCTGTAGTTCACGAATCTCCATGCCTTAATGTGGCGGCCTGCACACGTAGATCACTGGGCGAGCTGGTCTTCCGCTGCTAAATCCGTCTCCGGCACTAGCGGCAACCCTTGCGACTCGTCCCATCGGCAGCCGGGGGACCTCGATGGGGACCGGGTGCCGGACGTCGGGGGCCCGTGTCCACTGTGAACGGGCGAGTCATGCCGACACAAACCACAACAGTGACGTCACACCGTCAGAACCGCCTGCGAGAAGCGCAGCGATCGATCTCCAGCAGCGGGGCGTGTGACGTCACCGATCGTGACACGGTCGGACCACGTCGGCTGGATGAGTCACGTGTGGCCCAGGCGACCAGACCACGCGCCGGGCTCCCCCGGCCCTGGACGGCGGCCGCGGCGCGTCTCAGGCGTGACGCGTCACGAGGCCGGCGGCCCGTGACGTGGCGCCCGGCAGCGGCCCCGCTGTTTACGTTCGGTGATCCTCCACGGGGCGGGGTGGCCAGTCACCGATCCAAGGACGCGCTCGGTGATGACGGTATGCAGCGCGCGATGGGTTCTGGGCTGTGTACAAACACAGCGCAGTTAGCCTGCAAGCGTGACTGTGAGCAGTGCGCTGTACCGGCGGCTCCGGCGTTCGACTGCCGCCGACGGGGACCGCACGTGGTTCATGGGTGAAGGATGCGCCCCAGTGGCACGGTTTGTAGGACTTTGTCCGGCCTCGCTTATTCGGAGTCCGAGTAAACGCCGTCAGAAGCCGCATTCGGTGCAAAACTGGTCCATGCAACACCGCCATCATGGCCTTAGCGTGACAAGAAACCGCAGTCCGTGGTCCACGGCCGGGGCGGATTACCTCTCGGACTGCCGAGAACAGAACTTACCTGAGCCTTTGGCGTCGCGCTGTCGGTCTGAGTCTTCCGCCGGCGCGGGCGCAGCTTTCAGATGCAGGATAGATACTCAGTGCTCGGAGGAAAATCGACATCTGGAATGCGGTAGGATATTACTGTGCATTTTGATTTTACACAGGCTGCATGTCCAAGAGGCGAATAGCTAAATGACACACCGATCTCAGGTCAAAAGACTGAGACGTACAATGCGATGACGTGGAACAGTCGACCAAAACGTGAGAAAAATTCCCCTTAAAATTCGACAAATTCCCGTCCTACTCCTTACAGTCATGTGAAACGTCATAATGTTCGTCAGTCATCACAACCCGGAATGAATCATTGCCGCTCAAAAAGCCGCACGACCTTGCCCACTTATGTCTGGGCCGGTGTTGACAATGGCTTTGAAATACGTCATCATGGCCTACCGCTGAGAGTAAAGCAGGACGAAGCCACGTCATCGAGGACGAAGCAGCGCCTTGTCCATTCCTCGCCAGACCCTCTCCACCTCCATCCGGACAGGTCACGGAGCTGACCTGCGCCGCCCACGAACCGGAACGGGGAGTTGGCTCCATGCTCCGCCCGACCCTAGGTTGGCGCAGTGCGCGCGACCTTGCGACCCACCGCGACAGCACCAGCGGCATAGGACGCCGAGAGTCCGCGTGCTTCTGCGGCAGCCCGCTTGTTCATCGCAGGTCCTGCTGCGACACAGCGCACCACCCGGGCGGCGCTGGCGGGCGTGCTAGGGTACCAGCCTCGCGCCGCGTGTTTTCGTTCCGCACAGTCTCGTGCTGAAACTGCTTGTCGCCGGCTGTCACCAGCTCGCGGACAATGAAAGAATTCACCAGCAAAGCTCATCGCGCTGAATAACTCTGTACCGTGCGGTGCGGGTTTTTGTTTTGTTTTTATCAGGTCGTTTTTCACTATGCGGTCACCAGTGTTTGGTTTTCCGTGTAATGCTGTATTTTACTTTATAAAATGTTACACGGAAAACTACCCTGTTATGTGACTGGCATCAAATGCTACGCCACTGGTTGGAATGATTCCTGACTAAATTGACTTGACGGTATCCCTCAATGTCGTGTCAGGTAACAAGGCCGACCTGCGCCACCTGAGGACCGTGAGCTGTGAGGAGGGGCGCGCCCTGGCCGAGCGGCACGGACTCAGCTTCGTCGAAACCTCCGCGCTCGACTCCACCAATGTGGACGCCGCCTTCGAGAACATCATCACAGGTTCGTCCTCGTCCACAGCCATCGTTTCACTGGCGGTCCCAGCTGCGATGTTCGTGGAATGCGGTATGGTAGGTGCGGTAGCGACCAAGCTATCAAACGAGCCTTCTGCGAAATAAAAAAATGCTAGAAGTTGAAATGCAAAACCTGAGCCAAATTTGCAACTTAGCCTTATCTAACATATTCTTGAAAAGCAAGAATTGACCCAAACCTGCAACTTAGCCTTATCTAGCATTTGCATGCCGTCTCGGTCGCGGCAGCTTTCCACATCCAGGCCTAGAACACCAAAACATGACGGGCTGTAATTGTGATCGGGGAAAATAGAGGAGTGCTTGTCGTAATACTGAAGTCCGTCTAAAGCTAAGGGCTTGCCAACCGCTGCGTCACTCGAGTACTGTGTCTTTTCTCTGAGCTGAAGCAGTATGGGCATCCTTGGATGGACGATAGGATCGCAAAATCTTTTCCGTGCCACGCTGCAGCGAAACGGTGGTCTTCCCCGGCACTGCACTTCCTCGGGCCCACGGGTCACGGGGCAGGGCCCTCCCAATGAGACCACACGGCGGACGGGTCGGTCGCTGATCCGATTCGCACCAGCATCGACTCGCTGTGTCTCCATCAGCAGGGCGCGCCCAAGCCGCCGCCAGCGACGCCGCCCTGACCGGGCTTCACCCCCCCCCCCCCCCCCCAGAAGCTGTGACCAGGTCGCTCTCCCCCCCCCCCCCCCCGCCCACTCTGACCCGGTCGCTCTTCCCCCCCCCCCGCCGCCCTGACCAGGCCGCTCTCCGCGACGCCGCCATCGCTCTAACCGGATCGCTCCCCCCCCCCCCCCCGCCGCCCTGACCGGGCCGCTCTCCGCTCCCGGCAGAGATCTACCGGCGGGTGAGTCGGCGACCCATCACGGACCTGCACACGGACTGCATGCTGTTGACCTCTGGCTCGCGGCCGGTCAGCGTGCCGCCGCGGCCGCCCTCGGGCCCGGAGCCGGACGAGGCCGTCCACATCCGCAAGTGCTGCCAGCTGTGAGAGCTGCCGGCGTGCTCCGGCAGCGGGACACAGTGGCCGAGCTGGCGGCTGCTGAGCGCGCGCGGAGGCGGGCCCGCCCGGCGGCGACGCGACCGTGTCGCGTCGCGGCCGGTCAGCGTGCCGCCGCGGCCGCCCTCGGGCCCGGAGCCGGACGAGGCCGTCCACATCCGCAAGTGCTGCCAGCTGTGAGCGCCGCCGGCGCCCGGCGGCGGGACACAGTGGCCGAGCTGGCGGCCGCCGAGCGCGCGCGGAGGCGGGCCCGCCCGGCGGCGACGCGACCGTGTCGCGTTCGTCGCCTCTGCCCGCTGGTGTGTGCGGGCCTGCCATACGTGATAACTCGAATGTGTGCGTGTGTGCATGCAGGGGCGCGCTGGACACTTGCAATGTTGATATTTTCCGTTTGTTGTGCCCGCCCGTGAGTAGACAGCACCACGTGTAATTCTTAGTCATACAGAGCTTTGCGTTCATGACACTCACGCCCGCTTTGCGATTTTGTAGAAACCCACGCGCGGTAGTTTAATACATAATTATCGCAACATTTCTGATATTCTCAGCACTGAAGTGTCATTTCATTTCAACGACCCTCAGCTCCCTGTCGATTTCCATCATATTCGCTTAACCAATGCCCCTCGCTCCAGACACGGCTCTGCCCCAAACTGATGCCATCGGGCCTTTTTAGCGAAAGCCGCCGCTAGGTCCGATACAACCGCTCGGAGTCATGTTATATTACGGCCCACTCGGACGTTGCGACGAGGTCAGTTCAACAAACGTCCGTCAACAAAATCTTCACGCATTTTGCGACACCTTCGCTCGCAGGGAGAACGTTCGCACATAGCGTAATCATACTCTCAATGGAATAATGAAACTTTGACCTTTGATCAAACTAAACAGTTCATTAAACCACTCACAGCACGTTGAGCCGTTTTCTTTTTGCTCAAAGAATGCACGTTTGTCACTGTCTCCTTTAAAGATTAACCAAGGGAGCGCAAACAGCACCCAGGCAAAACAATACCATCCACTTACGGGCATCGAATGAACGACCGGCCCTCCCTGTGCCGTCGGCTCACCTCACCCACCCTACTGGCGGTATACAACTCCCACTCCCACAAAACTTCCATCTCCCAGACAAAGCTCAGCGCAGGGTCGGACTCCTGAGCGTATCGCCCCAGGTCACCAGCGACGCTTGCACCGCAGTTGTCCTGCCGTCCCCGCTGCCGCCGCCGCTGCCGTCCGCCAAGCTGTCTGCCGAGCTCCAGAACCGGTCCCCGCCTGCCTTCGGTTGCCAGCTTTCGCCGCCGCCTTTCCTCCGTCGCCGCGTCCAGCGCACCACGTGAAGAGCATCGCTGCGCTGTCCGTTCCCAGAAGATGGCAGAGCTCGACTCACGACCGCTCGCTAGATCAAACCACGCCAACGAGAGAGAGAGAGAGGGGGGTAGACTCGGCGAGCCCCGGCGGCGGTGGCGGCGGCGACGGCGGTCGGCACCGCCCGCTAGCTGCGAAACCTCGCGACCGAGCCTGGAGTCGTGCCTCGGTGAGACTCACTGCACTAGCCGCTCCATGGAGGAGAAGCCGACGGAGCCGAGCTCGAGAAAGCCGGAGTCCTGGCTGCGCGCGCCCAGGCCCAGCTCGATGTGGCCGCCCTTCATCTGCCAGCAGAGGGACGGGGTCATGCAGAGCCGGAGGACACGCTGCGGTTCGGGTCTACGTGACGTCATAGGCGCCGGGTGCGAGAAGCCGTGCCATGTTGTCAACTGCAAGCAACTCGTTCACATTCGCACGCATCGCATCGCCTGTTCTGCCTCCAAAGATCACATTTAGGATCCGTTTCATAGCGCAATTAAGCCAATGCAAACAAGCCCTGAAAATACATCAGAATCTACGCTTAAATATTATCTGCGATCAACTCAATGCGCCCACCTGAAAACACTGCAGTTCCCAGTCATGGCTTAACAATCCATTTTCACGAAAGTACAACGCTTAGCACGAAACTCGCAAAACACAGCCAACCAGGAAAAGTGCCGTCAAAGGCTGCAACGTCACGCGACCGACCTTCAGACCGTCGTCGTAGATGGAGCCGAACGAGGCCGGGTCCGTGCCGGCCGCCCGCTTGCCGCCGCCGCCGCCACTGTCGGCATTGTTGTTGTCGCCGTCGGCGTCGCGCAGCCAGGTGGCTGGCGCGCCGAGGTCGGGCGCCTCGTGCGGCGGCGTCATGTCGTACGTCGGGTTCTGGAACTGGTTGTGCGCGGCGGGCCGGGACGCGCGGCGCCGCTGGCGCCGGCGCAGCCAGAGCGCCGCCGCCGCCAGCAGCAGCGCCGTCAGACAGAGCACGGTGCCGATGGTGGCCCCACGGGCGCCAGCGCTGCCGCTGCCGCTGCCGCCGCCGCCGCCGGTGCCGGGCGCGGCCGCCTCCCCGGCGGCGGGCGTCGCTGTGCCGAGCTCAGCCTGGCAGTCGGGCTGGTTGTCCGGGCAGTAGCAGGCCACCTGACCGGCGTGCGGCAGGCACATGTACCGGCAGCGGGCGTGCGCGCGGCATGCGCTCTCTGCGCCATTCTCCAAGCCGAGCAGCAGCGGCTGACGCAGCCGGTGCACCACGTCCACGGCGCGCTGCTCCATCTTTGTGTCGTGCACCGTCTCGCAATAGTCGGCCGAGCCGTTGACGAGCGGCACGATGGCGCCGCGCTCGTCGCGGCGCAGGCGCGTGTGGCAGCGGCGCACGGCGCTGCGGTGGCTCACCACGTACGCCCAGTCCTCGAACACGGCCAGGCCGCGCGGCTGGTGCATGCCGGGCACGTCCAGCTGGCGTTGCGCGCCGCCGCCGGCCAGCGGCGTCGCGCCCAGCCGGTGGTAGTGGCTGTCGAACCACCAGACGCGGCCGGAGGCGCGGTCCAAGTCAAGCCCGCCGCAGCGGCCCACCTTGTGCTCGGCCAGCACGCGTCGGTCGGCGCCGTCAGCGCTCAGCAGCAGCACGCGGCCGCGGCGCCGGCCGCCCGGCGCCGCCAGCACGTCAGCGCATGCCAGTAGCTGGCCGCGCTCCGGCACTGGACGGAGCGCGCGCAGCACCTCGCCGGGCGTGCGCGCCAGCGTGCGGCATTCGCCGCTGGCGGTGCAAGCGCGCAGCACCCCCGCGTCTCCCTGTCGGCTGGCCAGGTACACGTTCTTGGTCGTCCACTCGAGCGCCAGCGCCGTTAGGCCGGTGACGTTGGTGACGAGCAGGCGGGGCGCCGCCTCGCCGTCGGCGCGCGCCGCGCCCGTCCCGTCAGCCAGCACGCCGCCGCGCGCCGCTGCGAACACGCCGCCCTGGTAGCTGTCATAGAAGTAGAGCGTCTGCGTCCAGGCGTCGTAGTCGGTGAAGGCGAGCGTGGCGTTGGTGGTGCGGTAGACGAGGTTGACCGAGCGGCTGCGCACGTGGTCGGCGATGACGGAGTCGGCGCGCGTCATAAGCAGCGTGGGCGAGACGGTGGAGCGGCAGCGGGCGCCGTCCGCCTCCAGCCAATAGCCCGGCCGACAGTCGCACCGGAACCCGCCCTCTGTGTTGTTGCAGAGCTGCGCACAGGGCGCGCCACGCGCGCACTCGTCCACGTCGCGGCACGTCTTGCCGTCGTCACGCAGTTCAAAGCCGTCGGCGCAGCCGCAGACGGGCGCCGTGGGCGTGGGCCGGCAGCGGTCGGCGCAGATGCCCGTGGTGCAGGCCTCGCCGCAGAGGCCGCCCTCGTCGCTGCGGTCGGCGCAGTGCGCCACGCCGTCGCACACCTCGCCGACGTCGACGCAGCGGAAGCCGTCGGCGCATGCGTACTGGTCGTCGCGGCAGCGGCCGGCCTGCGGCGTCTCGAAGCTCGGTGACGGCCGGCCGGCGCACTGCGCATGCGCCTCGTCCCAGCCGTCGCTACAGTCGGCCTCGCCGTCACACAGCCAGCGCGGGTCGATGCGGTGTCGGGTGCCGCGGCAGAACACGCCGCCGCAGTCCGCCTCGTCCTCGCCGCCGGCGCAGTCCTCGGCGCCGTCGCAGAAGGCGGCGGCCGACAAGCAGCGCCCGTCGTCGCAGGCGCGCTGCCCGTCGCCGCACGAGACGCCAGCGCGTGGCGCGAGCACCGGCAGCGCGCCGCTGGCGCCGCAGTGCTTCGCCCTCGTCGTCGCCGTCCGGGCAGTCGGCCACGCCGTCGCACCAGAGGCTGGCGCCCAGGCAGGTGCCGTCGCCGCAGTGGCGGTCGGCCGGCTGGCAGAGCCGCCGCTGCTGACAGTCGGCCGGCTCGTCAGACATGTCGCCGCAGTCGGCCTGGCCGTCGCAGAACCAGTGCGCGGGCACGCAGCGGCCGCTGCTGGCGCACGTGAATGTGCCGTTGGGGCAGTCGGCGGCGCGGCAGTGCGCCTCGTCGCTGCCGTCCATGCAGTCGCTGTGCTGATCGCAGCGGTAGTGCGCCGACACGCAGAAGCCGGTGCCGCACCGGAACTGGCCGTCGGCGCACGTGTGGCGCGCGCAGTCGCGCTCGTCGCTGGCGTCGCCGCAGTGAGACGCACCGTCGCAGCGCAGGACGGCCGAGACGCACTCGCCCGAGGAGCAGTTGAAGTGCCCCGGCCCGCAGGTGACGGCGCGCCGCTCGGGACAGTCCAGCTCGTCGTCGCCGGCCGGGCAGTCGGGCGAGCCGTCACAGAGCCAGGCGCGCTGGAGGCAGGCGCCGGAGCGGCAGGCGAACTCGCTGGCGTCGCAGGCTGCCAGGCGGCAGGCGGTACCGTCGGCGGCCGGCTGCTGACCCGTGCCGCAGGCGCACGTCTCGCCCTCGGCGCCTGCCAGACAGAGCGCCGCGCAGCCGAGCCGGCCGCACGCGCTGGCCGCCAGCAGCGCGCGCAGCCGGCGCCGCCGCGCGGGCCCGGCCACGGCCACCCGCAGCAGCGCCCGACCCGGTCCGTCGGAGCCCGGCTGCAGCAGCTGCTTGAATCGATTCCTCGGCGCTCGCTTGTCCGTCCAGTGCAGCTCCCACGAGTGCATGTCGGTCCAGTAGACGAGCTCGCCGCTCACCGCCACGCTCAGCGGGCTGGCCAGGTAGCTGCGCAGCGGCTGCCGCTCGCCGCCGTCGTAGCGTACGCTCTCGATGACTCCCTGCTGCGCGTCCGCCCAGAACAGCCGGCCGGACGCGTCGTCGGCGCTCAGCGAGCCAACAGTCAGCAGCCCGTCCGAGACGAGCGGCCGGCGTCGGCTGCCGTCCAGCTCCAGCTGCTGGATGGTGCCGGCGCGGCCGCCCAGCGCCAGGAAGAGCCGTCGCGCCGCCGCCGACACGGCCAGCGCCGTCAGATGACGCAGCCCATCGGCCACCAGGCGGCGGTGGCGGCCGTCTGCGCGCACCAGTTCCACTACGCCGCGCGCGGAGTCGGCCCAGTAGACGTTGCCGCGCACCGGGTCGACTGCCAGCCCGACCACGGTTGTCACGTGGCCGCCGATCAGCACGCGCCGCCGCCGCTCGTCCAGGTCGCAGCTGAAGATCTTGTCGGCGGCCGCGTCGGCGTAGAGCAGCGTGAGATTGAGCGCGCCGCCCTCCGACGGCAGGTAGTCGAGCGCCACGGCGGTCACCATGCGCGCGGGGAACGCGGTCAGCTGGGCGGCGCCCGGTCCGCCCAGCACGTTCACAGACACGTCCAGCAGGTGCTCCGAGCCGGCCACTACCACCCGGCTGGCGTTCCCCTGCAGGCAGCTGAAGCCGTCGGCTGCCAGCTCCATGTCCTCGGCGCAGAAGCAGCGGTAGCCGGCGGCGGTCGTCGACGAGAGCAGGCAGAGATGGGCGCAGCGCGCCGCGACGCACGGGTTGTCCAGAGGCGGCTGCAGGGAACTGTGCAGCGCCTGCAGCCGGTACGACCAGCGATCGGCGCGTTTCAGCACCACGCTGCGGTTCTTGCCCGTGTCCTTGTCGCAGCCGTGCACCTCCTCGGCGTCGTAGTCGGACCAGATCAGCCGGGGACCGAGCACGGCCAGCGAGAACGGCGCACGCACGAGCAGCTCTGGCACGGGGCGGCGCCGAGAGCCGTCGAGCCGGGCGCTCTCGAGCAGGCGGCGGTCGGCGTCGGACCAGTACAGTCGTCCGGCGGCCGGGTCCACGGCCAGCGCCACCGGCGTCCCCAGACCGGCCACCGGCAGCTCGGCCGCACCCCGGCCGTCCAGTCCGGCGCGCAGCAGCCGGCCGCCGCTCTCGCCCACCTCCGACCAGAGGAGGAGCCGCTCCTGCGGGTAGACGGTCAGCGCCAGCGGCCGGCCGGTGGTCGCCGCCATCCACCACGGCACAGTGGCCCAGCCAGTTGCAGGCGGCCAGGCGGCGTCGGTCGACGTCGGCCATGTACAGCGCGCGCGCCACCCACTCCCAGGCGAGCGCTTCCACCGTGCCCTGGCCACTCAGCACGAATGGCTCGGCGTTGGCGCTCTGGAAGTCGGCGCGCCGTCGCACGCCACTCAGGCCGCTCTCGGCGCGGAAGCTCCAGTAGACGGTGCGCGAGGCCAGGTCGCCGGCCACGGCCAGCAAGCGCTCGTGGCCGGACCGGCACCAGCGGGCGTAGCAAACGCGACCGCAGTTGTAGGCTGTGCACGGCGCGGCCGTCAGCCAGCAGCAGCGCCGGCTCGGCCGCCGCCGAATCCAGCGCGCAGCTGCGATTATCGGCGGCCAGAGTCAGGCCCGCCGGGCAGAAGCAGCCGCCCCCCGGCGCGCAGCTGTGCTCGCAGCCGCCCGCCGCCTCGCACGGCCGCTCCGCGCGGCACGCTCCGGCCGCGTCGCGCACGTGCTCGGCCGGGCACGCGCACACGTGGCCGCCGGCCGGGCTGGGCCGGCACAGCTCGCCATCCGGACACGTGCCGTTGCGGCACGCGTCGCGTCGCGCGCAGCCGGCGCCCTCGTCAGAGGCGTCAGCGCAGTCGGTGTGCGTGTCGCAGACGCGCGCCGCCTCCACGCAGCGGCCGCCGTCCGAACAGCGGAACTGGCCGGCCCGGCAGGCGGCCGCCGCTTTCGGCGCGCAGTCCCGCTCGTCCTCGCCGCCGGCGCAGTCGGGGTCGCCGTCGCAGCGCCATGCGGAGTGCAGGCAGCTGCCGTCGGCGCACCGGAAGCCGCCGGTGCACGAGGCAGGGCAGCCGGCCTCGTCCGCGCCGTCCAGACAGTCCACCTCGCCGTCGCACTTCCACTCGGCGAAGACGCAGAAGCCGCACCAGAGGTTCGGCGCCACGCACTGGGCCTTGACCTCTTCCGGCGAGCGGGTGAACTCGACGCAAGCCAGCTCGTCAGAGCCGTCGCGACAATCCCGCTGGCCGTCACAGCGCGAGGTGGCCTGCAGGCACGCCCTGCCGTCGGTGCAGCGGAACTCGCCGACGCCGCACCGGGCCACGCGCAGAGGGTCGGCCGCGTAGATGGCGCCCAGCGTGATGGGCAGGACAAACGGAGCAGCGCTGGGCGGTCCCCAGCTGGCTCCCAGCAGCAGCAGCGCGCACCACGCCCACAGCGTCCGCATGGCGTCCGAGGCTCGCACGGACAGAGACCGTGCCGCCGACGGCACCCAGCGCCAGACCTCAGGTCGGGTCACGTGACCACGCCCGGGGGGTCGCGCAGGGGCGGCGCCAGGCTACCAGCCGGCCGGGAAGCCTGGCGCCGTCAGTGTTGAGTGTTGAGCCAATGTTGAGCGAGTTCAAAATGGTATGCCTGCTCCAAATATATCATACTTAGCAGGCTCATAACGTGTTCGTTATTCGACTTGCTTGTTATTAACCTGCTTGTTCTTAAGTTGTTCTTAACCCAACTTGTTCGCTATAGCTTGTAAGTTTGGCTGCTAATCAGGAATATGTGCAAACCGCCTCTTGGTAAAGATCACTGTTTTGGTTTTTGGTTTTGGGGCATTTGCCTTCTTCAAACAGAAAACTGCATCTCTGCTTGCGGGACTTTGTAAGGCTTTACCGAAGACGTTACCTTTTCGGAGACTGCGGGCGCATGTTTGCATTGTGCTGCCGACTGGAGGCGCCCTTGCCAGCCGCCCAGCGCCATCTAGCGTGAGGGCTGTGCTTGGCGCCCAGTCCTCCCCACAGATTAAAACGCAAATATTTTATGTTTAACTCGCTGCAAGGTATCCAGTATACAATGGCAATACAAATATACAAAAACAAATATGCAAGTGCCAGGTAAGGTGTCAAATGCGATGATTAGTAGGATCGTACCTTGCTTTGTCGTCGTTGCCCCAGAGGATTTAATATTATCTGCGAGTTATGGGGCATACAACGCCGACACGCGCATAAGACGTCAACTGTGCCTCCGCTGCCCGATGCCTGTACTTATACTATCCTGGTGTTGTACTTATGCTATCCTGGGCTCGTACTCGTGTACCTGACGGCGGCCGTCTAACTGACTCATCGTGCGCTGCACCCAGTTTACACGTCCAGAAAACATAACGCAACGTTCTCGGGCGTCCGTGAAGTTGTTTTTTCCCCACCCCGCGTACACTTACCGTTATCACAACGTGCTGCCTCCTCATTGCAACATACATCCTATGTGTTATCAACGCAGGCTCCACACTGCAGCACACCACCACCGCCAGCGCAGACGACCAGTCTGGCATACACCCTCGACCGCAGCACCACCTATCCGCCGCGGCCGGTACTAAGGTCGGTCTGAGGCGGCCGCGCACGGTCGGTCGGGTGGTATGCCATCGGATGGCCACATGTCACGGCCTGGGTCACCGCCCGCTCGGCCGGCGCGTGGCATCGATGCCCGGCGTCGGAACCAGACTGTTTTCAATTAACGGATCCCGGGTCGGACCTTCGACAAAATGAGCCATGTAGGTCCTGTTTCCTGAAAGAGCCTCAGCAAGGACTAGGGTGTGATTGCGAATATACTTAGTACTGATATTGTACTGGTCGAAGCGCCGTCCGAGGAATTAAATGCACGGGGTTCGATTACCTTCGTAATCCCCCCCCCCCCCTACTTCGCTGTTCCCGCCAGGGCGAAGAGGCAGGCGACGTCATATAGCCTTAGAAGCTGAGTGTTTCGTAAAACCCAAAATCACACAAGACTTGTTGTTGGAGGGTAAATTAAACGACGGACACTTGAATGGCGCGTTTTGACTTCAGCCACCCGTTCATTGGAAACAGACCCGTAATACTATGTGGCCTGGTACCATAAAACCTCTGCACGCCTTCGGTGCGATTAAGAGACCCGCTTTTTTGTGTCGGCACGTTTCATGTCAGCGCAATTCCAAAGAACGACTGGAGCCTTTTGTGTTCATGTACACAGCCCTTGGCACCGTTCCAGAGCATATCCCTAGCCGTGTGATCTTCAGAGATCTACAGGTAGCACGGGCTATATCCCGTGTACCTTTGTGCCCGTGTACCTTTGTACCTGCACCCGTGTACCCGGCGGTTTGGAGCGCGATGAACTATTACAGAACTTACAATCATGACCGCATATTCGCCTCAGATCGGTAGCAGTGCACAGTTAGCAGTGTGACGCCTGACCAGCGCCCGTTTGGTCGCGAAAGTTGAGCTGACTGGGCGTCTATCTGTGTACTTGGCGTGCGAAATAATTTTATTTGAAAACATAATGATAAGATATAACATAAACCGAAAGTGTTAACCTCTACGTCTACGAGGCAAGCGCAGGCTCTGGTGCTGATACACATGTTGTTGCGTCGTTGACCTTCAAGCGAAAAAAAAACAGGTGCGATGGGCGCAGCTGTTCATCTCCCTGCTAGACCATTTGGAATTTAGGGTTTATCTTTTACATCATTGTCACCATTGAGGATCCTTTATCGCGAAAGCTCCTGGACACTACGCTGTCGGCAGTCTGATAATGACAGACGGCACATTCACGCACTGTTTAGCGCGATTTATCTTTAAACGGCACATTCAGGTGCTATTTAGCACGATACGCCTATAAAACAGCACATTCACGCGCTATTTAGCACAACTCAACTGGTCCGAACAACTGCTCTGACTCCGAACGTTGGATGATGAAGCCTGGGTCGGTCGCATTGGAAATTGACAAACTAAGCCCACTTCATCTCTATGGACATGTACGTCGCCTGGATGTTTTGCTGTTCACACTAACTGCATTAGCCGTAACAGGTTGTTCTGGGTCGTGTAGCTGTAATGGTACAGCTAGCCATGCCTTTTTGGCTCTTCAAGCCGGTGGGAGATATACCGGTAGCAACCGGAACAACGTTGCTTGAGACGACTGACGAGAGCTTCTTCAGATTTGCACCTCAGCATAGACGTGGTGGTGGAATCTAGCTGACTCTTGTTGCTGTGCGTAGCTGTTAATCCATTGCGAGGATCAGTCTGAAATATGCACCCCAGCTTGCCCTAAGCCCATTTAAATGAACCTCATCGAGCATTTAGAGACAGAACTCCTCCGTACATGCTCGTGATTTCTTTTCTTCGTAGACGATTTTCTCAATGTACAAAGCAGATCAGGTGTTCATGTGCCGGCCATGAGAGACTCTGCTCAGACTCACTCTGATGTGCATGGATCCATTTTAGGTTGTATTGCTTTCCTGCGCCCTTTTAGCGGTAAACGAGGCTTCGGGAACTCCGCTGAGTTTGAGTTATTCTTATTTCTTATTTTAAAGATTCTGCGTACATTTGTGGTTAAGCATGTTGGGGAGGGGAAATAAGCCCTGGTATGGCGACAAATTAAATATGGTGAAGTCAGTGTTCCATTAAAAGAATACAAATGGACATCCATGTCATTGAGATTCATGAAATGACTTGATATTGCCAACAATCAGGAGGCCCCAACTGAGCGTGTTCTAGGGGTTTCCCATGCAACCAAGCGACCTAATATTGTCTGGAAACGAGAGGACTCCAGCCTACGTGGTTCAGTGCAACCATTTGCCATGAAGCGGTCTCGCGTTGTTTTAAAACGAGGAATTCAGAAATGAAAATTTTGGGACCTATACACGGTCGAACACTTTCCTCCCTCCCTCCCTGAATCTTATATGATTTGAGTCCACGCCCTTAACAGAGTCGGCGCGTCCTAAAATATAAACAACAAAAAAAAAACGAAAACAAAATTCCTCGAGGAGGCGAAACTCCGTAGCTGACAAAAATGTTGGCCATTGTTAATACCATCCACCACGTGACCGAGCAACATCTATGAGCTTGCAACAATTGATGACTTTTCATAAACCGGTAATTGTTGTTGTGTAATGAAACATTTAGTGTTGAACAAGAAGCATACCAGACTAACAGATAATTCTACTACTGCGCTAGGTAAGGCCAAGAACGCCTTCCAGGAAGGATCGAATCTCATTTCACAGGCGACCGCTCTTCCGACAAGTAAATTTGAAACGTGAAACCCATGAAAACCCACGTTTGAAACCCGTGTGCCCCGGTAAGCCAACATATGCATCCCAGAGTCAGCATGAGCCCTTCGAAGAGTTGTGAAGAGCCCATCAGTATTGTGAAATGTCCAGAGCGATTGTGAGTGCCTCGTAGATAGGGCAATTAGGGCCCTGAAAACAGCGAAGGGTTGTACAAAAAAATGCAAATCACCCGAGACCAATGTCGTGAGGCCCTCGAGCAATCGAGAGCGTCCGGGAATGCTAACCATAGCGCCCCCGATAAGAACGTACAACCCTCCGCAGATGGGAACAAGCAGGTCGTAAGTTGGTGCCAAGGAGAAAAACAGCGGAATATGCACACAAGATAACAGTATCACAAAGGCTGACAACTACATAACGGGTTATACATCATGACAACTGCCGTGTTGAATGGTCATGACACACGCAAAGGGCACGAGCCAGAGGGTAGGAAACTGATTGCTTCAGACTGACAATGAGAAATACGGGTATGATGGAAGATTGGAGCTTTCGGGATGTCCGGGGATCGCCTCTGGACATGAAATCAAACCACACGTTTAGAAAGATCTCATGGAAGACGACCTGGAAGTGTTGTAGTGAGTAGTCGTGGGGAAGGAAGGAGAAACTTTGCTATACCAAATCACAAGTGGATATGGATTTGGACGGGTCGTCAGAAAACAAGCTGTCTGGGCGAGAATAGGAAAAAATGCCGCGTGTCCGCTTTGTCTTCCACCTTAACAAGCGCCCGGGCGGGGAAGGTTAGTTTGACGCCCCCTCCCCGAAGGTTTTCCAGAATGGTTTCCAAACGGCGCGGCTTAGCAGCGTCAAACACTGCATGGCTGTAGGCAATTTACTAGCAGATATTTTGATGTGAAAATAGTTGTACGCTGTGCGGTAGCTGACCTTTGCCAGATGAAGGTCAGGCCCTGACTGCCAGCGAAGGGCATTTCTAGGGAATTATTCGATGTGATACAACAACATAATATCATACGATACCATGCACATCTAAGATGGTTTCTTAGGCAATGAACCAAGTTAATTTAGAATTAAAGCAAATTCCACTAACCTAGCATCACGCATAAAGGTCAGACCTAGGTTAAAAGAAACCTGCTCTTCGCTCGAGAGCTTAGTTTAAAAGGTTGTTTATGATGCTTATTTTGAATTTATTTACGACAGGGACCGCAACAGACAGGTTCCATAGACTTTTTAAAAGTCGGAGTACGTCACTGACCTACAATGACCCTAGTCAACAGTTTGTTTCCAGGGAGAGTACCGCCTAGTGTAATCCTTGACGCTCATATAATATCCTACACGCTTATTAGTTTGATTTGGGTGCCAAAATAAAAACAATGTCATCGGCGTTTGGCCACTTTGACCTTATAACGTTCAAACAAGGTCACCGACCGTAGCTGAAGACTATTTAACTTTTGCTTAGAAAAGGTATGTAGCAATGCGGCAGTTGCACGAGGAAATTTGGGGCACTTACGACACCAAACTGGACACTTTGACCTTATTTGACCCGAAGGTCATGACCTATGAACCTCAAATTTTGATACAAGTGAATTCACATGCAGGCCAACCAACCCTATAAGTTTGGTGTGTCTAGTTACCTTGATTTTTAAGATCTTAGGGGTCAAATTGAGACCCGCTCCACCCAAGCGAAGGGTATTCAACCGGCCACCCGGGTACGTGCACTGCTAGATCAAACGCGTTTGATTTGGTCGATCAAGACAGCTATTGCGAAATTCTTCTGAGTGGCTTAAAATTTTGATTTGAAGTAGCCGCTTTGGCACCAGAGATTCCGTTGGCCTTTCTGCTCACCATCATGAAAATATTCCTTTTCATTTTCTTTGCGTTTTCCAGCAAGTGCGTTACGCAATGCTCGCATGTTCGCGCGGTGCATGGTACGAGAGCTCAAAGTAATCTACTTCCAAAAAACATGTACAGGTATGAGACCATCATCACGTGAACCCAACGAAGCGTTCTACTATGCAACAAGGTTCCACGCATGTACATGATTGCTTGTTTGTACCTTGCCGTAGCATCATCATCAGCGGGCTTTGTTTTTTTCGGCCTCCCATTGTGGAAAAAACCGGAGCTACATCACCGGGGGATCCAGGGCGCGGGACCCAAGAACTCGGATTCTAACCTGATTGGACATCGCGAATGACAATACAGATGGAGATGAGAACGACCTGTGGCACGTTGAAGCCTTCATAAGAAGTAAGCCATTCCCGAAACTGTACCTTCAGCATACTAACAATATTTCGACGCATGAGCATTTGGTTAAAAAACATGTGCTCATTATCCTTCGCCTAACAAACGTTTCTGCACTTAACATTCAAAAAGGAATATCTCGGCCAACAAGATAATGTTCCGAAAAATTAACAGCCAACTTAAGAATGGTTTGGCTATTAGCAGTCTGATCAAGAGCGTGTCGGCAAACTATATTTCGATCATAGGACACCTGGGCAATTAGTATTCGACTTCAAAACTGTCTGAAAGGTAAGAATTTTACTGAACAAAATTTCCGGAAATTGGCTATCGTGAAATGCGTCTTTCGACTTATAAACAGCTCATCAACCTGACACATCGCAAGGAGGGATACTTAAGAAAAACGAATATCGGTTACAATATATATATATATATATATATATATATATATATATATATATATATATATAAGGTATGTAACGTAAAACACAAAAAAACTTCGACTTTTTAGGACATCGCCTCATTGACACGGCAGCGAAAAGATGCGTTGAAAAATAACGTTTGGCGCAAACAGATCTGCGGCTAGATGTGTCGAGATCATTTGTCCTAAAACCTTCCGCGTGAGCACAGGCCCAATATGGCGCTCCGGACACAGACCGGAGCCTGACTACCGGTACAGCGGGACTCGGCTCGGGTTCAACAGGACTTCACTGAGTTCCGGTGGGCTTTGTTACTTTGATCAGTGCATCCTAGAGGGAGGGGCTTTCGAGGTCATACTCCCCCTCGCCTGGAGGAAGTGGCGGAAAACTCAATATTTACAGGGAGTTTAAAGCGCCTGAAGGGCTTCTAAAACAACACGATCACGAAATATCATAAGGGCGCGTTGTGACGCTGCACATTGGAAATATAAACAGCGCGATCTTGATCCCGTTGTTTAACCAGTTCGTACTGGTATAATATTTTTAAACAAAGATTGATTCGAACCTTCGTGCATGGACGGGTTTCTGGGACTGGGATCCATCCATCCCGCCACGAGTGGGTGGATCGGAAGGCAGGTGCTCCAACCAAATGAGTTATTGGCGGAGCGGGCGGATGGAGTATAATAATTTTGAACGTCATTAAATCGGTTGGTCAATTTGTAGCCGGTACATTTGTCTACACAGTGCGTTTGGTGTCATGATGTTATGTAATTGAGTTTCTAAAACCCAACAAACAATCAAGCAACCAAAAAGCTGACAAAAACGATCGGATCCATGGTTCCGTGACAGGCGGCCGGGCGCACACAACAGACCCTTCTTTCGCATCGCGGGTCTTCCCCCCCCCCCCCCCCCCATTAGACAAGGCCAGTTTCGCGTGGCTGCGACGCCCGACCTCCGACGTCTGGCACCGATGCGGCCGACGAATGCAGCTCTTTCTCAGTTTAGTATTTTGAGTCCCCCACTTTCATGGTGTGGGAGGCTTTTTTTGCACCGCAACGTTCCAGAATATTAAGGCCGATCAGATAGCTCGTAGCAATATGCCGTAAAACTCGTACATAATGAGTTTGAAGAGATGGACTCGCGCCTACTATTTGCGAATGTGCACGAAGCTGTAAGCAGCGGTGGTATTTTTTCAAGAGAACGCGACAGTCGGGTCGGACGGGGAACTGAAGTTGAAAGTGTCGCACCGTTTTATCAACTCAGCTCTGCGGCTCCAGGACTATTCGGGCCTGCAACCTTCCTCATGATAATCGCCTGCTGTCCATTCAATAGTCACCCAGGCATATATGACCGACAAAACTTGTCTTGCTGTCACACCTCCTGGCTACTCGTATTGCATCTCCCACCTGCTAGCCGTAGTGCAGCGACCTGTCCTGTAACGGCGACCTAAGTCTGCTTATCGCGCTTCCCAGTAACAGTCCGCTACCTACCTGCATCCAAGGCCGCACAGGCGCCTGCCCGGGGCGTCACGGGTTGCGGGTGCGTTCGCGGCCTTGACAGCGTCCTTGTCTGTCGCCGGCACCTGCGAACATCGCCCTGCGCCTCCAGGCACGGACGGCTGCGTGCCTTTCTCCGCGGCCGGCGTCGCCGCCGCCGCCCGGGGCGATGGCTGGACGGGCGGCGGAACAACGCGCAGCGACCCCGTCTCTCCGGCAGCGCGCCTGAGCCGCATTACAAGATGGCTGTGCGGGACAGCAGGCTCCATTTTGGGAGGGGTTGCTAGTTGTGTATTGAAATCGAATCAACCGGAGGTGCACGTTCGTCTCGGCGATTTGATGTAAGAGGGCGTGATTAGTGTGCTGCAATGTTTTCTCGTTTTCCCTGTAGGATTTATTTTGACCTGTGCCGCGGTTAGACCATTTGGCGGCCAACGTGGCGCAGCTTTGCTTGAGCGTTATGGGCGTTTTAAATGGACTTGCATACGATTCTTAGCTATGTAGAGTCTCATTTCTAAACACCCTGGTTGTTTGCTGCGTTGCAGACAGCATATTTTGAAGTCATTTTGGAGATTACATTACAATATGTGAACAGGTCCAGGTTGTTTGCAAGTGCCTAATTGGTTGGCCCCCCAAATATAGATATTTGCCTCTACTTGTGCCCCTAAAGAAGGTGTGAGTGTTACCAATTGTCTTGTGTCCTAAAATCACATGCAATCTGTTCATTTTTATGTATCCTGTATATACAGAGGGTCAACAATAGAAGTGGTGGTCTTGATCGGTGCCTGAGGTATGGGACATGTTCCCCAGTCCCTCCCCCCAGCTCCGCCAATGTGATACGTTTTTGAACGACCTTTCCGCCTTGTTGTATTTTGGGCCAGGCATGTAACAAAGCTTATGTTGACATCTGAGGACTAGTTTTCATATGTTTTGTCATGTTTTTCATTTTTAAGAACAAGTGCATGTTTGAGGTGGAAACATGTTTTTTAGTGAAGGGACTGCCTTTTCATTTTTCCTTCCTTTGTTAGTGCCTCTATGATCCACATGTATAAAAATGCAAGACAATGGAGGAAGCAATTTTAAGCTGAATTTTATGAAAAGGAGTGAATGGAGATATTGTAATATGATGATTTATTCCCTCCTCCCATCACATTGTATATGAAGGGCAGAATTGTGTTGTCAATTTTCACAGCCCTGAAGGTTAAAATGCATTTCTAAATCTGTTTGGGCTGAAATTATTTTGCTGCATTTTTAAAGTTACTTATATGGCAAAGGGGGCTTTTTACTGAAATTAGCCACATGATCTTGCTGTTGTAATATAACACCCCTAAAAGGAATAAACATTCACTGGAACATTTCTAGTTATTGCAATGACAGTAACAGTACTATGAATGTATTTGGAGCCCATTCATTGTTATCTGATTTGCCATCACAGGACCTTCAGTTGTCACAAATCATCTTGCACACCATCATGGCCCAAGTCCAAAATGGGTGTGCAGGTGAGTCTTCTGGGGTCATGTTTGGCGATGGCTTGGATCAGCTGGTAGAGATGCATCACAGAGCTGATGTAAGTGTTTTGTAATGAAGTATAAATGCCCATGTACTGTGTGGTGCCACAGTGCAACAATATCCGTGCTGTTTTCTTTGATGCTGCAAATGCTGACTGTTATGTCATTAACTTCACCAGCTGACCAGCCTCTTCCCAATACAGACCAAGTCCTACCACTCCGCGCCACCATGGCGCCGACCAAAAGCAACCCGCGCCGGATCGTGCGCGCGGACGGCGCCGCCGAGCCGCCGGCGACGCCGCCCAAGCGCAACAGCGAGCGCCTGGCGTCGCTGCGCCGCAAGGACGACATCGTCAGCAAGATGGCCGAGATCTTCGACGACGTGGCGCCCATGGAGTCGCGCTCGGTGGTGGCGGTGCCCGTGGCCGTCGACGACGCCGTCATGCCCGAGGTTCCTGGAGAGCCGGTGCCGGGTACGTGCCGCCGCCCGCACCCCGTCGGGTGGCAGGCGAGCGTGTTGTGGCGTGGCTCGCTGAGCCTTGCGCGTGCCATGTCATGTGCCATGATCGGTGTAAGTGGGGATTGATTCCGTTTTGACGGGGGTATGGTGGGAGTAATCTCACTGTAGTGGTGCACGTGATTGGGTAAAAGGCGTGCATGGTTAAAAGCAAGCCACTCTAATATTTATCTCGTTGTTATGGACATGATACAATTGAAGCCTGCTGAAGAGGCACAGCTATGATGCCACAAATAACTGCCCGGACCGCCACGGCAAAAGTCAGCAATGTTTCGCGCGTTGGTTGACCCATCCCGCCGTCTGTGGAGGCCGTGTGCCTCCGTGTGTGCGTGTCGCCGTTCCGCGCGCGCGTGCGCCGGCGGTGAAGCCCGTCGTCCCGTCCGTTGGCAGACATCACGCTGATGCCGGTGGCGCGCTCGGAGCCGGGGCCGGCCGGCGCCAGCTCGGCGGCCGGCCCGCAGAAGCAGGAGCCGGCGCCGCCCGACGGGGACCACGCGGCCGGTCAGTGCGGCGGCCAGCCACGGCGCCCGCGCCTGTCCTCTCCGGGCGGTGACGGCCCGCGTGGTCAGCCGTCGTCAGCGTCTGGCCGGCAGAGCCAGGCTGAGGGCCGCGCTGTGTTTGACAGTTGCATCTGATGTCTTGATATGGAGAGATGCTGTGTCCCAGAGACGACCGTTTGGAGATTGGAGCGATTTAAATAGGCCTTCGGTGTCACGACTGGAAGCATCTTCCTTCGGGCTGGGGCGCCTCGAGTCGTCTTGCGCGGACTGCACCAGTCTTTGAAGGCGTGTCTGAGCTGGGTTGGCCGTGGTCAGGTCTGACCTCGCCGCACCCGGGCACCACTGACCAGCTCTGACGTCACGCTGACCGATCGTGACGTCACCTCGGGCAGGAGACGACTTCGCGTCGTCGGTGGTGCTGGTTGGGTCGGAGCCGGTGGACCTGCGTCCGCCGGTGCGTGTGCTGGAGCAGGGCGAGATCCTGCTGCCAGACGACCCCGAGCAGGTCCGCGTGCTCATCGAGCACAACCTGCTGCTGAAGGGCGCCGTCACAGGTCAGTGGGGAGCTCGGTGCGGCCGGCGGCGCCTTCACCGATCACGCCGACACGACATGTGCACGGGCGTGTCACCGTGGTGCTCGTGAACGCGAGCTGAGTCTTCAGCCGGATGCTACGGATTGTCAGAGCGGGTGTGTGTGTGGGGGGGGGGGGGGGGCGGGATGCCGCTCTGCGCGAACGCCCCAGAGCAGTCCGGTGGAGCCCGCGAACGCTGCTGCACGGCTGTACAACCAGCCGCAAGCAGCCACGCTGGAGGACCGTACAAAGTATCCTGCCTCGGTCCGGCGCAGTTGGCCCGGGCGTTGTGTTTCGTGCTGCGCTCGGCAGATGTCAGCAGCGTCGCTCTCGCCGTGTGGGCGGCGCGTGTCGGCGCCTAGGGCCGCCGACCTAAGCCGCTAAGCCGAACGCCGACATAAACCGCCCTGCCTCCCCCGCTGTCCGTAGACGAGATGCTGGAGAAGGTGAACAAGCTGCTGGAGCACATCTCGGCCGACAAGTGCCACTGCTGCGGCGAGAGCATCGACACTGCACACAAGGTGGGCCAGCCGCCGTCAGTGGCGATGGAGCCGACCGCCGGCCGTCCGGGCACCACCAGCCACGTGACCCGCAGACCGCCGCCGCGGAGGCCGGGCTCCGGGGCTCAGACGCCGTCAGTGGGCCGTGTCGTGACGCCGTCGTCTGGTGGCGCGCGCTGCTGACCGCCCTTCCCATGCGCTTTAGAATCCCCGCAAGTCTGACTCAGGCGGGGCAATGCCATTTAGTCTTGGATATTACCGTGTGCGCGCTACACCAGAATATTACGGAAGCGGCTACGAAAAACGGTCGCCACGTTGCATAGCGGTCACCGCGGCCGCTCCCCGTCAGTGTATCGCCGCTGAGCCACCACCCGATGGCCCCCTGCGCGAGCGTAAGCCCCCCCCCCCCCCCCCGCGCCGCTCCGTGTCGGCCGGCACAGCTGAGCGTCGGTCGACCGCGGTCCGCAGGGCGGCGAGTTCCCGTGCGACGTGGCCGACTGTCTGAAGACGTTCCGGCTGAAGTCGTCGGTGGACCGGCACAAGCGCGTCATCCACCACCAGGGCGACGTGCACCAGTGTCCGCAGTGCGGCGCCCGCTGCGCCGACAAGGGCACGCTGGCGCGCCACATGTACACCCACACCGGCCTCAAGCCCTACACGTGCGAGGTGAGGCCCGGCCCGGGCGCGAGCTCACTGGCGGGGCGGCCGCTGCCGGGACGGGGTCGAGCCTGCGCCCGGTTCCGCGACCGTGACGCCTGTGGGTAACTGGGGAGTGTTGCCTTTTTCGGATTTTGCTGTAGTCTGCTGAGGCCCAGTTACATATGGAGCCGCCGTCATGTATCAGAGCAGGGCGCCACAACGCGCTCAGCCAGTCGCTGCACCCGTCCGCTGGTCGATCGCTGCGAGGCCCCACGTGGCCACAGGGCTTCCCAGCACTGACCGGCGCCGTCAGCCGACGACCGGCTTTCGCGGTACACTTTCGGTCGTTTCAGATGTGCAACAAGCACTTCAGCCGCAAGTACCACCTGGACCGGCACGTGATGCAGACGGGCTGTGACGGCAAGCCGAAGGCGGCCTACCCGTGTCAGGTGAGTGAGCGGCCGGCGCCGGTCCGGGCGGGGAGGGTCCCCCGTCGGAAGGCGGCGGGGAGGGGGGACGCTCGCGGATCGCCCCGTGGGACTGCCGTGTGACCAGGGGAGTTTGAGCGCGGAGGGATGACGGCTCGGTCCGCACTTGGAATCGAGGGCGTTCTGGTGCCGACTGAGTTGGCCGCTGTGCCCGCGAAAGGGGCTGGTGCATGCTTGAAGCGGTGGGTCTGCCTGACGGGGAGTGGTCAGTCACGGAGCACGTGCTGGTGATGTGGCGGTCATTGGTCAGCTTTGCTCCGAGAGTGGACTAGTTTTAGACGTAGGGCGCCTGTGGTGTTTTAGGATAAAGTTGTGCATGGAAAAAGTACGTATACATATAACACACGTAATTCTTCGTAAGCAAACGTGCGTAAGGTATCAAGTTCGTATGGCGGAAGTTCGCTGGCAAAAGTTCGTAAGCAAATGTTCGCATGGGAGAAAGTGCGTATAAAAAATGCTCATGTTGAAAGAAGTTTGTCGGGACAAAAGTTCGTGTGGAATTCGTATGCATCAACCATGTACACAAATGTTCTCAAGCAATTATGTTCGAGAATATGATAATGCATACGCGATGAATTATGAGCAGCAGGGGCGTAAGAGTGGGCGGCGGGGGGGGGGGGGGGGGGCGTGGATGCACCCCACTTTCTGAGAATGATGAACATTAAGCGTATGGCGACGTACGGAGAGGGCTGACTTCGGTGTGGTGGGTGATGCTTCTATGAGGAGTATTCCAAGACATCTTTATCCATACGTACTTATGGCATTCCGAACTTTTCCCCATACGAACTTAACACCCTTCTTGCTTTATCCTGACGAACATTAAGCATACGTGCTTTATCAATACGTACTTGTCTCCGCAACCCGCGTGTGGTACATGCATGTTAGAACTCACGGAATGTTCTTGTCTGTTTATGGCTACAAGGAGCCCTCGAAGGAGGGCGATCTGAACGAGGTATGCTGAATTACACCCGTCCGTTGTGCTCGGTCCTGTGGTTATTGATCTACCGCTGTTGTGTTCCGGCATCGGTCTTCTACCGCGCTGCCTTGCCGCTCCCAACTCGTTTCGTGTTCTGATACAGTGTGCGCGCAGCAGACGTTTTGATCCATATTATTCTTTAACAGGTCAGCTCATAGCCGCATGAATGTAGCATCCGCTTGTCCGGCGTGGTATGCGTGTTTGTCGTTTCTTGGTCATAAGTGTGACACAACTCGGATAAGTAGTCCGTTTTGAAATGCACCTTTTGTTTCCAGACCCTCGTTTGGTCACGCACGCCTCTGGTCTTCATCACACTGCTTTGGAGGCTCAAAGTCTTCCGTGTGTCCATTTTATATCCGTTCCACGCTACACCATGAAGCCAGCCTCCCTGAAAATTAACTCACACCTGCCCATCCTATTTCTTGAACGGAGATCACTAGCTCGTTCAATTCCTGACGAGTATAGCAGCGGACATTTTCGTGCCGCCCATCGCCGGACATGACGCACACACAGTGGAAGTGCTGGTGGCGTGTGATGGGGTCTGGACCGCCATGAGCGCCAGCTGCGGCCGGTCCGTCCAGCAGGGCTCGCGGCCCCGCCCGGCTCAGCTGACGGCAGGGCTCAGCTGACGCCCCGCCCGCCGGCCGTTGCAGGTGTGCGGCAAGATGTTCACGCGCAAGGACAACCTGCGCGAACACCTGCGCGCGCACGCCGGCCAAGTGCGCCGCAAGAAGTGCTACACCTGCCACTACTGCGAGAAGCAGTTCTTCGGCTCCACGCTGTTGCAGGTGAGGTGCTCGCCGGCCGGATGGCTGGGACGGGAGCCGGCCGGATGGCTTGGGCGGGAGCCGGCTGGACGGCTGGGGCGGGAGCCGGCCGGATGGCTTGGGCGGGAGCCGGCTGGACGGCTGGGACGGGAGCCGGCCGGATGGCTTGGGCGGGAGCCAGCCGGATGGCTGGGACGGGAGCCGGCCGGATGGCTGGGGCGGGAGCCGGTCGGACGGCTGGGGCGGGAGCCGGCCGGATGGCTTGGGCGGGAGCCGGCCGGATGGCTGGGGCGGGAGCCGGCTGGACGGCTGGGACGGGAGCCGGCCGGATGGCTTGGGCGGGAGCCGGCCGGATGGCTGGGGCGGGAGCCGGTCGGACGGCTGGGGCGGGAGCCGGCCGGATGGCTTGGGCGGGAGCCGGCCGGATGGCTGGGGCGGGAGCCGGTCGGACGGCTGGGACGGGAGCCGGCCGGACGGCTGGGACTGCAGTGGTCGGCGGTCACCTCTCTGACATAGGCACGCCTTGTGACGGCT
Organism: Pollicipes pollicipes; assembly: GCF_011947565.3. Classification (NCBI taxonomy): domain Eukaryota; kingdom Metazoa; phylum Arthropoda; class Thecostraca; order Pollicipedomorpha; family Pollicipedidae; genus Pollicipes; species Pollicipes pollicipes. The sequence goes on along the minus strand of NW_023597034.1, from coordinate 39,769,866 downwards.
GGGGCTGCAGTGGTCGGCGGTCGCCTCTCTGACGTAGGCACGCCGTGTGACGGCTGTCAACACAGCGTCGTGGCAGATGGGTGTGATGTCCTGCGCAGCCGAGCGATGCCGAGCTCCCAAACACCATTGTCACAATGTCGGGCGTGCGCGTGTCTGGCTGGCGTCACCGGTAGCTTCGCCGTCCTGCCGCCGCGAGTGACGCGGGTCCGCCGCCCGGCCGTCGACAGGTGCACCTGCGCACGCACACGGGGGAGCGGCCCTACCAGTGCGACTTCTGCGAGAAGAACTTCCCCTCGATCGGCGCCTACAAGAAGCACCGGCGCATCCACACGGGCGAGAAGCCCTACGAGTGCAAACACTGCCTGGCGCGCTTCTCGGCCAAGGAGACGCTCAATCGGCACGTGCGCACGCACACGGGCGTCAAGCCGCACACGTGCCAGTACTGCGGCAAGTCGTTCATCCAGGCGTCCCAGCTCAAGAGTCACATCTTCCACCACACCGGCCAGGGCGGCTTCAAGTGCGCCCACTGCGACCGCAGCTTCAACAGGAAGGTCCGGCTCAGGTGGGTGACGCGGCGGCTCGCCAGCGCCGAGCGAGGCATCCTGTGTAGCAGCCCGCCCCTGGTGAGGCGGGTGGACGGGGCTGGCTCGCTCAGCCTGAGTGTGAGGGGGACGGTCACCGCCAGGTCGTTCCAGGTCACCGCCCATTGCCTTGCAGTGACCGCGTGTTGAGAGGCAACCATGTGTCATAATGAACAGAAAACCGTCCGGTTTGCGCGTTTTCCCTGTGTAATACTGAGCCTCACCGCTCTCCCTCCCGTCTCCGTCGTCCCTGCGTCTCTGCTACGGTGGATGTGGCGCAGCGAGGCGGTCGTGCTGCGCGTCACGGCCCGTCACCCGTCAGGGGGCCGTGTTTGCCGTGCGTCGGCGCGGATTGACAGCCGCCGCCGTCGGTCCCGTGACAGCGCCGCCCCCCCCCCCCCTTTCACCACCGGCAGGATGCATGTTGAGTACGTGCACGAGGGCAAGAAGGGCTTCGAGTGCGCGACGTGCGACAAGACGTTCGTGCGCAAGGAGGACCTGGCGCGTCACAGCGTGCTCCACCGCGGCACCAAGGTGCACCGCTGTCCCATCTGCGAGAAGACGTTCGCCATCAAGCCCTCGCTCAAGATCCACCTTGCTGACGCATACCAAGGTGAGTGGCCAGGTTGCGGAGGCCGCAGTTGTGGGACTCATGCTTGTCAGAGTCTTGTTGCGTATCTTCAGAAAAAGGCGGGAAAGCCCAGTGAATGGCTTGGAAGTAGTAGAATTAAACATGGTCCTCTTCACCAAATTTCCGGAACACTTAAGCGCAGCGCAGCCCCGGCCGTCTCCCGGCTGCTCGGTGCCCCTGCTGTGCCGAACAGGGCGGACCTGTCCGATGACCGTTGACGGTCCGTCTGACCGATAACGGCCGACCGGTGGGCTGACCCGCGCGGGCCGCCGACAGGAACCGCCCCGCTCGTGCGAGGAGTGCGGCCGCGCCTTCATCCGGCAGGACTGCCTGCTGCGCCACATGCGCAAGAAGCACCGCGAGATGCTCGACCAGATCATGGCAGAGGCCGAGAAGAAGAAGATCCAGCAGCAGCTCATCTCGTTCAACGCCGAAGGTACTGGGCGGAGCGCTGGCCGATGCAGACGGCTGTTTCGTTCACAGATGAGAACTTGTTGATTTCCGCGGAAGGGTGGTATTGGGTGTGCCATTTGGTGGATGTATTTAGTGCATGTCGTTTGCGCTGCGTGTAATAAAGCGAGTTTGGTGATGTCAAAATGCTGTTGCTTTGGCAAAGACGTTTTTGCTCCGCGCCTGGCTTTTCGGCGTGTGAGGTTGTCGAGCCACCTCATTTATTTTACTGGTGACGGACAGCCAGCGCCAAAACTTTCCCACAACTGGGGACTGAAGGCACCGCATTTAGTGCACTCGTGTTGTTAAGTTTTCATATTGTAAATTATTGGGCTGAGTTGATTAAAAAACTGATCAAACACTGATGTGTAGGTATGCTCTTGTCGCATGTGCTTTACACTACGCTTTCAGGCATGCTAGGCTTCCAACATCATTTGCATTTTGGCATGTGCGTGTTATGAACTGTCAGTACGTCCGGCTGTGTGCCCGTCAGCCACATTTCTAGGTACCTGCACCTGGGCCCTTCACAAATCTTACACTGACGGAATTTCCGAGGATCTTGGGTTATTACCTGGGAGATGATCCCGCGCGGCCGCTCCGTGCCGTGCCTGCCGGCGCTAACGGTGACCCCGTGACCGGGCAGGCGGCGGCGCCGCCGGGGCCGAGGCGCTGCTGGCGCCGCTGCCGGCCGAGCAGCTCGACACGTCCGGCCGCGGCACGCTCTCGGACCAGGCCCTGGGCGAGGCGCTGCGCGAGCTGCTCTCGCTGCTGGTGGACGACGCCACCCTGCAGGCGTTCGGCCACCCGCAGCAGCCGGTGGAGCAGGTGCTCGAGTCGGTGATCCGCCGCTGCGGCCACGCGCCCATCGACGACGCCCACCTCAGCTACGACGACCGGCTCAGGTGCGACGGGACGGGGACGGGGACGGGGACGGGGACGGGGACGGGGACGGGGGACGGGGACGGGGACGGGGACGGGGACGGGGACGGGGTACGGGGACGGGACGGGGTCGGGGGGGGGGGATCGGGGATCGGGGACGGGGGGACGGGGAGGGATGGGACGGGATGTAATGGAACGGAACAGGACGCTGTCAAGCGCGCCAGCCGAAACAAATGTGTTGCCCTTATGCATGCTTCTACCCGACCCGGTGGTCGAGTGCCTGGCCTGGAGCTGTTTCAGCGGTGTCCACCTGGCTGGCGTCGGGCTGATCCGCGAGCGTTGACCGAAACCGCGCCTCCTGCAGGGAGAACGCCAAGCTGCTGTTCACCGTGGTGATCGACGACAACGCCGTCAAGACGCTGCTCAACAGCCAGACGGTGGACGAGGTGATCCTGCACGTGCTGCGGCTGGCCAAGTCGTAGGCGGCGGCAGCGAGAGAGCGGAGGGCGGGCTAACCTGTCGCCCCGCTGCCGCAGAGCGACGGCAGCGGAACCGGGCCCGGCCGCCCGCTGGCGCGGCGCCGCCGTGGGCCATGCGTGGCCGCGGCCTCCGCCCGGACGTGTACAAATGGCTTGGACGGGACGTCCCGTGCGTGACGCGGCGCGGATGCGAGTCTGGCAGGTCGGTGGCCAGCAGCCGCGATTTGTACCGGGGTTTGTACAAGTGGACTTGTGAATCAACTACTTACTGCTGTGGCCGCGTGCGAGGGCGCCGGCGGGCGCGGTGACTCGGCCTGCGCGCGCGAGAGACGGCAGCCCAGACGCTGCATGCCGTGCGCTGGACCACGTGTGGCCGAGACGCGCGGCCCCGGCGCGGGGACCCGTGCGCGGCCCCCCTGCAATCGCGTTGTTTGTACTCTGTTATCGTGGGCGCGGCGCGCGCTGCCGCTCCGCGCTGCGGCGTGTGAGCCGTCCTTAACGCGTCGCCCGGCAGGGACTCTTTTGTATCCGCGCATGCCTCTCTGGCCTTCGCTGGGAGTGGCGGACTCGCTGAGTCGGGCGGCAGAATATACACGGACGTGGCGGTCGGGTGTTGTATTGCGGTCCTGCACGCGTGGTAACTCGTTACACCAGCTCGTCGCCGACGTTGCGTTGCACTAGCGCTGTAACACCGCGACTCCGGCACCTCGCGCCCGGCCCGCACGGCCTCACAGCACTTCTCTTCACCTCCCGGCGGCGCGGCCAGGTCAGATCCGCTCCTTCGCCCTCCGCCGCTGCAGCAGCGCCCTCTGGAACGCGTCGGCGGCGCTCGCCACCACGGCCGGGTCTGTGACGGCCTGCACCAGGGCGGCCAGCACGTCCCGGCTGTCGGCCGGCGGCGGCGAGCTGGTCCGTTCGTCTGCGGCGGCTGGCGCGGCCGCTGCCGGGCCGGGGCCGCGCAGCAGGGCCGAGGGGGCGGATGCCGGCACCCGGCGGCCTCCCGGCCAGGCGCGGAACGTCGCCCAGAAGGCGCGCCGGTCGGTGGGCTGCGGCGCCGGCGGCCGGCGCACCGCCTCGGCCGTCGCCTGCAGCGTGGACAGGCACAGCTCCGGAGGCCACGGCCGCTGCGGGAAGAGCCGGCGGCGCGGTCACGCTGGGGTGCAGGGGTCACAGCGCAGCCCACTCATCCCCAGTGCATAGCGGCGCGCGCGCGCACGCTTGTATTCACGCACGTCGTGAAGAGATAAAAACTACCCAGACGTCATCTGCTGCGAAGGATTTTCGATGCAATACAGCATGTAAAACCAGACCCCCCACTGTCAAGTAGGATAGCGAAGCTCATAACATTGGTACCACATTCAGCACGTCACATATAAAGCGCAAGGACTGAGGGCAAGCAGGCGTGAAATACAATCTTCTGGATCGATACAGTCGATGATGGTGATGATTGGGGTTTTAAGGCGCGCCGACTTCTGGGGTCATTTTGCGCCCATAGCAGCTAGGTGTTTACCGAGGTGTATAAATGGCTGTGAATCCTACGCTTCTCAAAAATGAAAACAGCTGTCCGGTGCCAAGCATGCGAGAATCGTCGCCAATAAGGTCTGAAAAGGTAAGACCTGACGCATCTCGTCTGAAGTTAAGTGCCCGCTCTTCGTTGAACTGTGGGCAGGAGTGAATTACGTAGCAAACCGTAAGTAGCGCATCACAACGAGGACATTTAGGCCGTTCTCCACCGCACAAAAGGTAGCTATGTGTTGCGTGCGTGTGGCCAATTCGTAATCTGCTGAGGGTTATTTCCTCGCGTCTCAACTTACGTGAGCTTGACTGTCCAGGCCATGAACCCAGTTGTGGCTTGAACACCTTTAACTTATTGCTTACAATGGCGTCCCAGCAGCGTTGCCATTTCCCTTTCACAAAGGTCGCGATGGACAGGGTAAAAGTCCCTTGCCGGCAGGGGTAAATAACAGGTGCAAGGTGCACGCGCTGCCCGTTTTGCGGCCGCGTCAGCACGTTCGTTACTTGTGATACCCACATAACTCGGTAGCCAACATAAGACGACAGTTTTAGCAGCAAGATGCAGCGCTGTCAGGCGAACTAAAATATCCTGTATAATGGGACAAGGTGGGTTAAAGGCTGTCAGGGCCAACAGGCTGCTCAAAGAATCGGATAAGATCACCTGTGAGTTGTTCTCACCGACTTCGATGAAGCATAGGGCTTTACTGATTGCAACGAGCTCGGACGTGTAAACTGAGGCGTGTTTCGGTAAAGAAAAGGACTGGATGGCTTGTCCATTTACAAATGCAGCACCAACGCCCACCTCCGTTTTGGATCCATCAGTATCCGTGGCTTGAAAACCTATATACGACCCGATGTGCTCCAGAGCCTTCGATCTTAAGTCGCATGGGATCGCTCCCTGTTTGCTGGTGTATGAAAGAGATACATCCACTTTTGGTGAGATTAGCTCCCATGGAGGCACCAATACAGGACGCGACCTTAGCACACCACGCGGACTTATGTCACTTTCCCGGAACAGCTTCTTCATCTGGACATCAAATGGAATAACGGACCGCCTTCCGCTACTTTGGAATATGCTTTCAACATCTCGTGAAAAAAATTGCTCGGTGAGTCGGATGGTTCGGAAATTGAGCCAGCTTGCAAAAGTACCGCATGCCAAGCATTTCCCTTCTCAGTGCCAACGCCGGCTCATTTACTTCCACGGTAAGGCTAGCAACTGGCGACGTCCTGAATCCCCCCGTCACAATGCGTAATGCGTTATGATGCACGGTGTCTAGTAAACGTGTGCAGGAACCCGGCGCGCGGTCATAAATAATACAGCTATGGTCATGTTTCGAACGTATAAGTGAGCGGTATAGCAGTAACAGTGTTCTTCTGTCCGCTCCATAACATGTTCGAGACACATACTTCAACATGTTCAATGCTTTAAATAGTTGTCACGTGGGGTTTTCAGATGTGACCCACACATCAAACGGTTATCAAACTGCAGATCCAAGAAGCGGGCACCAGATTGGTTCGGAATGGTCTGGCTGGATAACCTTAAAGCCATGGCGAGACATTGACGACGTCGTCTGCAAAAGTGCATAGCGACTGTTTTCGAAGTCGAGAAACGTAGTCCGTTTACTTACCTACTTTCCTACTACTAGGTGTAACCTGGGAGACCCCTCCCCGTCCTGAGCGTGGTTCAGCGCCGCCGCCCCTTGACCCTGGCCGCTGCGCACGGCCAGGTGCCCCAAGCGGAGACCCGCACGGAGCACCCAGCCACAGCGCAAGCGACAAGCCGCTAGACCCGTGTGGGCTCCACGGGCTCCCCGCGCCCCCGGATATCCTGGACAAAGTGGGGTGTTGGGACGCGCCGTGACTGACCCGCACGACGCGTCCCTCAGCCACCAGGATCCGATCAACCCGGGGACGCGGACGAGGGGGCATAGCGATCCCGATAAAACGAGGATTAGGAGTGGTGGTGGGCCGGATGCAGGACAGCGGGTATGGGAAGGGAGCGGGCGGGACCAGGAGCGGGAGCTCACGTACCGACAGGATCGCTACGTCCTGAGAGGAACAGCTTGCACTGTCCACCTGTTACCGGAGCTGGGACCCGAGGGGGCGCTAGTCCCCTACACCGGCCGAAGCCGGTGCCTCTGCGGGGGGATGTATACAGTCCAGCCACGTGCCACTAGAAGGGCGCCGCCGTGAGCGCGCGGCTCGAGCTCTACCGTGCGCTTATGCACGTGTCTCCACAGGTGTCGGCTCTCGTCGCTGCCCCCTCCCCATTCGCCGGCGGCCGTCCGACTGACCTCGGTCGGATCATTGAGCAGGAGCCGGTGGGCGTCGGCGTCGGCGGGCAGCCGGCTCACCACCGTGCGCACCAGGGCCTCCTCCAGCCGGGCGGCGTCATCCGCCGGCTGCGGCAGTGAGCGGCGCGTGAGGGGAGGGGGCGATGAGTGCCGCTGACCGGGGCAGGCTGGGACGGCCGCCAGCGACACGTGAGGGGGGGGGGGGGAATGATGCGTGCCGCTGACCGGGGCAGGCTGGGGCGGCGGCCAGCGGTACGGCCCTACAACTAGCAACTATCAAGTGTGATGTTGTCACTTTGATGGAGCTACCACCAACGACAACCTTACGTTAACTTTGGATACAAGTTGCCGTGATAAACCGTTGGATTTATCGGCATCCACAGTTCTACCACCTGCACCGCCATCTATGGGGTTTGGTTATGTCTATTAGGATTCACTTCCAAGAAAAGTAACTGCTCGAAACGGATCGTTTCCATTCACTTTTCGCCTCACGTAGACCAGCAGTGTATGCAGAACAGAATCTTAGAACACGTTTTACAAGGGACAAGGCTGCCCAAACATGGATCCAGGTAGAAGGGCAAATATGACAGACATTAAAATATACACCGCGCGTCACCGCAGCCATCAGAGCGCCGACTGACCAAGTTGACCCAGGTGTTTATGGATACGGACGTTTCCAGGTTTTCCACCAGGTGCCACCAGTGTCGCGGCACCAGCAGGGCCTCACCAGGCTCCAGCACCACGATGTGTGGGTGTGTAGACGCCAAGTCTGGGGAGCACACGTCCGTGTTGGAGAGGACTCGGCGAGTATGAGCATCACGTACATCTGGCCGGGCGGCCCATCTAACACGGTTTCAGTCATGATCGCGCATCGAGGATGCCGCTGCAGAAAACTGGGCATTGTTCGTGCTCGGAACGTGAAAGCCGATACACGCGGTATGAGGAAAACCCACCGGCCCCGGTCGGCCTGCCGTTCGTTGCGCGACGTCGGATGGCGCCCGTTTTGACGAACCTGAGCTTGTCAGAGGCGAATGGGAGCGTCAGCGGAGTTCACAGCGCACAGAAGCCACCTCCGAATGGGGGCAAGCGTCTACAGCAGGTCACGCACTGAAACGCATTCACAGTCGGGTCGCCTACACCCGGTAAGGGCACGTCTCTGCTGGACAGGAGCCCTGGGACAGCCATGCGCGCCGGGATTGAAACAGGCTCCTGACATGGGCTTCCGAACATCTGCGTGCGAGGAAGTAGTATGTCCGGGGCGAGGACAACTGATGGCCGTCCATCATGTAACATTATCGATCTTGAGCTATCGTGACCCGAGCGAAATGGAATTATATGGCCCTAAGCGGAGGTCGCGGGAACATATTCAACTAGGGCATGAGTAATGCACACGAGACAGGAAGCGGTGCAACAGCCGTGCACCAGATCGAACGATTAGCATTACTTTCACGCGACGCACAGCGGTCTGCCTCCCAGATCCGCACCATCTTCTTCCGAGATCTACAGTAGCTGCACTGCCGTTCAGCGGCGTGCTAGCGGGCTGCGGCGCCGGTCCGACCGACGGCCTCCACTGACCTGGGAACCGGTGGAAGTCGGGCCGACGCAGGTCGGCGGCGCTGAACACGGTTGATTCCTCGTACGGCACGCGCGTCGGGTACAGCAGGGGCCCGTCCGCCGGCGGGAATAGTGTCCACCGCTTCCTGCAAGGCCGTAGCGGTCATTCTACCGAGACGTGCCGCTCCACCGCGCGCTCCAGCGCACACTCCAGCGCACACTTCAGCGCACACTCCAGCGCACGCTCCAGCGCACACTTCAGCGCACGCTCCACCGCACGATCCAGCGCACGCTCCAGGGCACGCTCCACCGGCTCCGTGCACCGTCTGCTCCCGAGGCGATCCAAACGCGGCGAGACATGATGCATGGCGGCGCTGAGCGCCACATCTCAGAACGAACCGCTCGGTTGTCGGTTTGCTGTTGAATGAAAAGGCGGTGACTTTGGAGAAGGTGCACTACATACATGTGGTGATAACAATATCGGTGCAGCGGGTGCGACATTCTAATCATACCTTTGACACATTGCTTCCTATTACTTGGCTAAAAAATGCAATATTATTTTGACTTCACATTCCTGAGCCGTGAGAAATGCATAGTATTTCAAACAATATTAAATGGTTATGGGTGGAAGCATATTTATGACTCATTTCTGGATGTATGGATTTCTGGTGCCAGAACAAACGCTTGCTGTGTCCGTCCCAGCACCACCATCTCTCGTGAAAATACAGGTCAACCGTACAGATCCGCGGCGAAATATAACATGCCGCAAAGCTCACCACGACCCTCCCGGCCATCTGCTGCCACCTGCGCTTATCACGCCTGTTCTCACCGGCCGCATGCTATCCCAGTCAAGGACAAACAGCGAGCTCTTAAAGCGACTCGAACCCACCCCACATCAGACAGGTGAATCAACAAACGGACGCTCTAGCAGAGTTACCGGAACGGACAAACTGACACGACCTATCGCACCAAATGCGGTGGGAAAAGACAATAACGTGCACGCAATAAGCACAGAACACAGCGCTATCGCAGCCATGAGGTGAGCATCCCCTTTCATTTCTGGAAAGTCTTCACCATAAACGAACGCACGCAAGCACACGTGTACACACGGGGAGCACCGGGCTGGCAGCCGGTCGGTGCTGCCTCGGCCCTCAGCCAGCGCCGGACGCCGGCTGGCGGACTCACCGGCCCGCCAGCTGCACCACCAGGTTGAGGCCGTACGTGTCGCGGTGGCAGAGTGTGTGGGCGCCGGCCGTGCCCAGCCAGAAGGTGCTCTCCGCCGCGCCCCGGCCGGCGAACCCGAAGACGCCCCAGTCGATGCCCTGCGGCGGTAGCGGCGCCGGTCACGGTCGCAGTGGCGCGAGGACGGCACGGGACCTGACTGAGGACCGGCGCCAGCCGCGGGGGCAGGACATTGCCACAGTGGGCGAGTTAACGGACGAGAACACGGTCAACCCGACTCTCACCCAGTGCCGGCCGACCCGACTCTCACCCGGTGCCGGCCAGCCCGACTCTCACCTGGTGCCGGCCAGCCCGACTCTCACCCGGTGCCGGCCAGCCCGACTCTCACCCAGTGCCGGCCAGCCCGACTCTCACCCGGTGCCGGCCAGCCCGACTCTCACCTGGTGCCGGCCGGCCCGACTCTCACCCGGTGCCGGCCGGCCCGACTCTCACCCGGTGCCGGCCGGCCCGACTCTCAGCCGGTGCCGGCCGGCCCGACTCTCACCCGGTGCCGGCCGGCCGCGCCGCGGCTCTCACCAGCTTGGCGGCGGCGTGCGGCGTCATCAGGTGCGCCAGGTGTTTGTAGGCGAGGTAGGCCCAGCAGCGGTCGGGCGGGTAGGCGGCCAGCGGCGGCAGACATTCCTGCGAGCGGCGCCGCTTGCCCGGCCGGCCGGCCGCCCAGTCCAGCAGCTGGCGCACCGTGGCTGGCGCGGCAGCCAGACCCGCCTCCCACTGCGGCCCGGCGCCAGCCTGCCGGGGGCACGGGTGGAGGGTTCAGTGTGGAGCAGCCTGCGGGAGGCACAGAGCAGAGGATGAGGGAGCTAGCACAGCAGAGCAGAGGATGAGGACAACAGGCAGCATCAGACAGAGGGTGAGGGCAGCAGCCACCTGAGGCAGAGGGTGGGGGCAGGCACCAACTGAGGCAGCGGGGAGGGCAGCAGCCACCTGAGGCATTAGGGTTTAGGGCAGCAGCCACCTGAGGCAGAGGGTGAGTGCAGCAGCCACCTGAGGCAGAGGGTGAGGGCAGCAGCAACCTGAGACAGAGGGGAGGCAGCACCACCTGAGACAGAGGGTGAGGGGCACAGCCACCTGAGGCAGAGGTGCGGGCAGCAGCCACCTGAGGCAGAGGGTGGGGGCAGCAGCCACCTGAGGCAGAGGGTGAGGGCAGCAGCCACCTGAGGCAGAGGGTGGGGGCAGCAGCCACCTGAGGCAGAGGGTGGGGGCAGCAGCCACCTGAGGCAGAGGGTGGGGGCAGCAGCCACCTGAGACAGAGGGTGGGGGCAGCAGCCACCTGAGACAGAGGGTGGAAGTGGGAGCAGCTTGACAAGTAACAGAAGATGGGAGAGCACCCAGCCCACTGGGAAGCAAGAGACAAGGAATAATGACAGTAGCCAGCCAGGCTACTATCATTCAGACATGATTAGAACATGTCATGACTTCATGACTAGGGTAGTGTATTATGACTCATTGCTGTTATGGGAAGCTCAGAACAGAGCAATATTTGAGGTTCGGGATATCACCATGGCTTGTAGCATATGCTAGAATATTTACATAAACATGCAGTACAGGTCCAGCTAGAATTAAGCCATCTCTGAGCCTCATCAAAACAAAAAGAGGATATTTTAATGAACAATGCCATCATAATGAAATGATGATAGCATCATTACAAACAATACCATCCATTGGGACTTAGATAGCATTAAAAAATATCACAATACCCATCACACACAACTTGATGGCATACCAATTCATCCTGTTTTCCAACCCTGAAGTCCAAGACTTGATCTCCAAAGCATGTAGCCCAGTCTTCCAGGGACCAATGAGCACAATCCCATGTCCCCACCATGGAGGAGAACACAACTGGATGGTCCAGATGGTGGAGAATGCCTTCTTTCAAAATGGATGGCTGCATTATGCCTAATGTCTGCCACACCTGGTGGGAGTGAATGAAGTGGTCAGAGTTCTCACTTAGTAGTAGCACTGCAGATTGATATAAAGGTTTTTATTGAGACTAATATTGCTATGAAAAGAACAAAAAGAGAATCAAAATTGGACAACTGCATTTAATCTGATGGAAAAAGTACTGTGACATACCCTTACACACAAAACCTATCCCTGAAAATGTCTTGCCTTTAGGGTATAGAGTGGCTGCTGGATAAATGTACAATAGATTTTCAAAATGTCATAAAATGCTAAACGTCATATACAGACAAGGGATATCTTCACAAGTATATGCAAAGGATGAGAGACCCCTTCAGGATCTTGCTGGGATAGGACTTGAGTAGAAACAAAGTTTGGGACAGATGTTCTAAATTTTCACACAGAATGTCCCAATGTAGGCAGCACATGCTATTATGAGACGCCTCATACTACGGTAGATAATACATTTACAGGACATTAGCCCAGACCCTCAATTTTTCATCCACTTTGAATCCATAGCATTAAATCATAGTGGGTGACATTAATGGTGGGTGACATCATCAGCAATCTGTACAAAGGAACACATCAGGCTGCAGCCTAAACGTCACTGCAAAGGAAATACGTTGATAAATATTCCACAGCCGAATAACTGCCTACCACATTTGCTAGGCACCACCGCTCGGACCGGTTAGAATCCAAAACACCAAAACAATGCTCGCTAGAAACGTATCGGCCACGCCGCGATTGTAGACAAATGCGCTATGCTCGGTGCAAACTCAGTTTGTGCACACACTTCAATGCACCAATCACTACAAAGAACATTTATGACGTCCTAAGTCATGTTGTTTTGAAACCAACATTTCCGTTCCATTCCCAAACGAATACTTTGGACTTCCTCTTAACCTTTTCTCGAATGTGTATTAAGTCGTTTCCAGTTGACCTAGCACTGACTCAACAAATATGTATGGCTTTTTGATCCTCTCAGTGGTGCCCGAGCTGTGACGTATTCGTAACTTTTTTCGGCTTTGGTTTTGCCGTTTCAATGAAAAAGCCGTCGTTTTCTTTGCAGACTGATGTTTTTACTTAAGTCGTTTCTTAAATCAAAGTTTCTTCAGCGTGCAAAATGCTTTCAAAGGAGCGTCAAGCAGAGCTATGGTAACATGGCAAGAGCCACAGCTGGAACGACATCCGTCCCTGGATGCGCCTATTATCATGCCCTAAGGCAATGACAGCAGAAACGGTCTGGTACCGAACAGGATATCTTCTCCGTGTTCCCCATGCGTTGCGCCCGTGCGCGCGTGGGAGTGGGCGGCACCGAGCTGTGCGGAACGTGTTAGGTGTGTGGTGTGTTGGTGGACTCGGTTGGTCGCGGCGCGGGGTGGGTCCGTGGTCGCGTGGGTAGGTATTTGGTGGTTGGGAAGACGTGTGTGGTCTGTGATCAGTTCTTCTGATGTGGAATGGAACGGGGAATGGTAGAGTTGTTTGCTTTCGCCAAACTGAGCCGGCATGGGCTCTGGTGCTTTGTTGGGAAGCTCTGTCAACTCCGCCATGTGATGTGGCTGTGGACCCGTACCACACAAGGACAAAAGTCAGTGCCACGATTCGTTTTGCGTGGGACCTAGGGAGTGAAAGTGGTGGGAAGTATGCTTTTGGAAACTTGTAAATCATGGTTAGTAGGTACAATGGCCACTGACTTTCATTACTTCCCTCCCAAATCATCTGTTTACATTCAACCCACTAAATCCAGGCTTGTTCCATCTAAGAGAGGCTGCATTGATGGCTGGAAGAAACAGATCTAGCTAACCTAGCTAAACCTACTTAAACCTAGCTAAGACCTTGCTTTGCATTACTGGCTCAAAGAGTACGGAAGCCTGCATCCATACTTTGTTTTGACTACGTGTTTGCAATATGTGCCAGTTAACAGTGCTACTACTTTCAGGATAAAATTGGGCAGTTCTGCTGGACAACCATGAGGACAAAATATGATTTGGATGCATCCAGGGAAGGTAAGCTTGATTTTCTTATTACTGTCCAGGTGCAGCAGGCTCATAAGTATCAACAGCACTCAGTGTCTCAGGTGTTTTTTCTTTTGCATCTTGCTTTGGGTAAAATTTGTAGCATCCCTCAAAAGCAGCCAGCAGTTATTCATTGTGGTTGCCAGCTGGAACTACTGTGATATTACAGCCAGATCCAAACAAATCCAGTCAGAGGATTTTAAACCAGCTTGCCATTCTGGCAGACCACCCGCTGGAGCCCCCACCACAAGCGTCATGTGAAGGATGGAGGTCCATGCACGCTGCAGCCGCTTCTCATCCATCTATGTGATGAGTCCTGTGAGAGCAGCTCATCGAGCCATTTCAATGACTGGCATGGTGCCCAGGTCGCCGTCCAGCCGGCGTCGCCGCGTTGGCCGGGCGCCGCCTCCGGCTCTGTTCGCCGGTCCAGCTTCGCCTGTTGACGGAGCGAGGCGGCGGTGGCGGTCGACGTTGTCGTGCTGTTTTGTTAGGCCGGCGACGGCAGCTGTTGCGCCGGCTGACGGCCGCCTGTGGCGTCGGCTGCGGCCCGGAACACGCCGCTCGGTCACGGCACGAGCCGGGACCGTGGCCTCTGCCGGCCGACTGGGACGCCGGGACGCCCCTGTGACGGGATACGCCGCGGCCGCGTCCGCCCGGTCCCAGGACGCGTCCGCCCGGTCCCGTGACGCGTCCGCCCGTACGACGCGTCCGCCCGGTCCCGTGACGCGTCCGCCCGGTCCCGTGACGCGTCCGCCTGGTCCCGTGACGCGTCCGCTCGGTCCCATGACGCGTCCGCCCGGTCCCAGGACGCGTCCGCTCGGTCCCAGGACGCGTCCGCTCGGTCCCGTGACGCGTCCGCCCGGTCCCGTGACTCGTCCGCCCGGTCCCGCGACGCGTCCGCCCGGTCCCAGGACGCGTCCGCTCCGTCCCATGACGCGTCCGCCCGGTCCCGTGACGCGTCCGCTTGGTCCCGTGATGCGTCCGCCCGATCCCTTGACTCGCCCACCCGGTCTGGACGTGGATTTACCGCGGAGGAGGCCGAGCGGCCCTAGGCCGGTCCCAGCGGCACGAACTGGACCGCGCTGCAGACGGATGGTGCCGGCGGCGGCGCCAGCCTGTGGGGCTGCCCTTCCGGTCACCGGCGGACGGTGGGCCGTCTGGAGTGGCGCCAGTCGGCGAGGCCTGGGGGCCCGGTTGTGGGGCCGCCACGTGCGTCAGAGCTGGGCGGAACACGGGCTGGCGCGGCCCACCCAGCCGATTAGCGGCGGCGGCGGCGGGGCTGGTGACCCCAGTGACCGGCGGCTGCTGCCGCCACGGGGCGGGAACCAGAGCCGCAGGATAAGCAGTCGGCCGAGACCGGGCCTGTCAGCTGATCAGGGGTCGCAGCCTCGTTGGATGGTCTCAGTCTTCTGCGAGGACTGAGCACGTGACTGGTTCTCAGTCTGCTGCCAGGACTGAGCACGTGACTGGTTCTCAGTCTGTCGCAAGGACTAAGCACGTGACTAGTTCTGTCTGATGCCGGGACTGAGCACGTGACTGGCTCTCTGTCTGCTGCCAGGAGTGAGCACGTGACTGGCTCTCTGTCTGCTGCCGGGGCTAAGCACGTGACCGGCTCTCAGGCTGCCGCCGGTACTAAACACGTGACTGGTTCTCAGTCTGCTGTCAGGGCCAAGGCCCTTTGTCAGGACTAAGCACGTGAGTGGTTCTCGGTCTGCTGTTGAAAGTTAAACACGTGCACATCCTGGTTCGCGCCCAGGGCCGCATCCATGACATACTGGTGTCCCAACACGGCCACAACAAGGCGATTGAGTACAGATGTTTGGGATTATGGAGAAGAGGACGTGCAGCCCGGACGAGAAGATAGCCCAAAACCTTAAGCGTACGTACAAAAGCACACACCGTTGCATTATTTCCGCGGAGTCGTTTCCCTCTTTTAAGTCTTACTGTCCTCCGGAGGAGGCCGGGCCAACTTCAGCTTGACAAGTGTCCCGGGTGGGTGTGAGAATTGTAAAGGCGCCGACTCAGCCCAGCTGGCGCGAGTGTTCGCCCAGAGCGGCGCGTCGAGCCGTGGCGGGTCCGAGTCGGGGCGCCGGCCCGCCGTTCGTCGTCCTTCCGCCACGAGGGGCGCCAGACATTGCGACGCCAGCTCCCAAAGAAGTCCGCCCGCGCCGGAAAGCAAGTTAGATGTGTGCATGTTTGTTTGTTGCATGATGCTATTTCTGTATCATGTATGAAAAATCAATAACTTATTGAGCAGCGCGTCACATTCTGAACAAAGTGCGTCTTACGATCACGTTTCGTCCATTCCCGGGTTTGGCGGGGGCGCCGTGCAGGCAAGCTGCTGAAAGCGGCCTTAAAGCATTAAAGCGTGGGGCCTTTCCAAATTTTGTACGATATCATCCATACCATTAACAAATGGGAACCCCGAAGCCCCGTTTTGAGTTGTAAGGATGGAAAAGGGGGTACATGCCGGGCGACCACTCCTTTATCAGATGAGAGGAATACGACTGCTGATCCTTCCTCGTGTTTCGTGCCTTTTGCACGCATTTTCAAGTTTGTGAGGCTTGGAAGCCTGGGATAACTCCTCAACCGGGTGTTCCTTAAGAGCGTCGTTAGGAGGATGAGCTGAGGCCAACATCCAGCGACCCAACTTTGTAACTGCTCCATGAAATATATCAGAACGTTGTAAACACCGATAACCTTGGTAAACAAAGGCACCGTGTTACTGATGGTAGAAGCAGTATGAGATCCGCCGCGATCTTTACTTGCGCTGCAAGCGTGAGCCCCGCCGGAGCTCCGTGCAATGTGCTTGCATTGCACGGCCAGGGGTAGTCTCCTAGTGCCCCACACCGCCTCCTTCAGGGGCGGTGCACCCTTTGCTCTCGTTATGAAGGTCTGGTGGCATGGCATGACATTCACGTACGGAATTCGGCCCTGACACAACGTCATTTGTGGTCTGGCAACCGGGGGCTCCTGCAGTGGGCTTGGAGTGTTTACAGAGTCGGTGGGTTACAGCACTTCGCTTCCCCAGGGCTCTCCGCCGGTGGAACTCTGCCTTACGTAAACTGTTATGGAAACACGTAGCTCATGGTCTGGCAGAGAAAATATTTATGACAGTTAAAGACTGATCGTTAGGCTGCTGTTGCCGTTGGCTGTACCGTCCGTTCCAGTGGGGTCGTTGTCATCAGATGGGACCGGGTGTACTTTGATCGTAGCCGGACGGCGCCGTGGTCGTGCCGGGGCAGGGATCGGCGCCGTAGTTCGCGTGGCGTCGCCAGCCGGGCGTTCTCAGCCGCTGTGTCACGCGTCTGGTAGACAGGACGTCACGACATACATAGACATAGACATAGACAGGACGTCACGTGCCCTCGAATCCCGCCGCGGCCGTGCGTCCCGCGCCGCGCCGCTGTGCGACCGCGTCTGCGGAGAGGCCGCGAGGGCGAGACGAGGCGGCAACTTCAGTCACAGGATGCAGAAATGATGCCGTGAACTGTTGAGGATATGCGATCCGGCACAGTATAAAGGGAGGGGGGGAGGGGGCTGTGACTGGAGCCGGTCTGCGGGACGCCGGAGCAGCAGCGCGCCGCAACACCCGGGGAGCTGGAGTCTCCCGGACACGGGGCGCGACCATCCGGTGGCGAGAGTTTATCGGCGGACGGCGTCGCCTGCCCTGTCCGCGTGTTAGCCGACCGCCGCACGCCACCAACCGGTCTCCCCTCGGCTGCGGTAGCCTGTTGTGCTGCTGGGTGTCTGCTGATGCCTGTCGCCGGCTGCTGCGCTGCCACTTCCGGCTGCCAGTGTGTGCGACGCGCCGTGTTCGGTCATTGGCTATCGTAGGCAAGCGAGAGCACGTGCTGGTCTCGTCGCCCTGAGCGTGTCCAGATGTCGTCGAATTATGCTGGGCTGGTGCGGCGGGTCCTTCCCAGCCAGCTGCTGTTGACAGCGCGCTGTCCGCGCCAGCGGCCCTCGAGACGTGTCGCATGCACAGCTCGTCCCCCGCGACACACAGACCCACACCTGCCCGGCCGCTCTGCCGGTTCTGCTCTTGGAAGAGGCGCGCCGCTGCCTGAGCGCCGGTGCCCCCTCCCCCTCCCCCCTCCCGACGGCCGTGCGGCCCCGCGCCAGGTGACCGCAGTCAGCTGTCGTCCGCCAGGTGACCGCAGTCAGCTGTCCTCCGAGTCGCACCCGTTCGTGGACCCGGCGTCGGCGCCGCGGCCGCTGGTCGTACACACCCCGCGACGAGCCCGTCAAGCTCAGCCCGGCCTGGGAGGCCAGCAACGTGCCGCCGGAGCAGCTCAACTTCCTGGACGTGACGGCCGAGAAGCTGCCCGACGACGCGGTGCCCGAGGACAGGTCAGTGCCGTCTCCCGGACGGGTCAGGGCGTTTTCCGAGGGCGGGTCAGGTCCGTCACCCGAGGACGTGACGGGTTAGGTGTGTCCTCCTGAGGGCAGGTCAGGTCAGGTGTGGTCAGCTCCATCTCTGGAGGGCAGGACCGGTCAAGCTTGTCTCCAGGACAGGTTAGGCCAGGAGTGACCTCAGTCTAGGTGATTAGTGTATACCGTTCGGGGGTCGGTCCTAACAAGGGAGGTCAGTGACAGGTTGTTTCTTTGCCTGGAACGGGTCAGTTCCATCGCCAGGACAGGCCAGGGGTTGCCAGGGCGCGTAGGGCCGGCGCTGGTCGACGAGACCGCCCCGCCAGCTTCCGCTTCGTCCGGAGCTGGGCCGGGTCGGGGAGGTCAGGCGCAGGTCAGCGGACCGCCCAGCTCCCTCTCTTCCTTCCCTCGTGGTCAGCGGACGGACCGGTCCCGCCACCGCGGCCGGCAGCTGCGGCTGGCCTAAGGACGGCACGGGCGCCGCCGTCCGCTCAGCAGGGTGTGACACCCGCCCCCCGGCTGTCCTGCGCGGCCGGAGAGCCGGGGATGCCGGCGGTGATGGCCGCACCGCCCCGTCGCTGCCGTGGGTGTGGCGCCGGCCGGTGATCGTGCGACCGTGCAGGGACGGGCGGCCGCGGGCGTCGCCTGCGAGCCGGCCGGCCGCCACGCCCGACGACCCCGGCTCGTGCTGGGCTCGGCTGCGGCGGCGCCGCGGACAGCGCCTCGGACCGGCCGGCGCGCTCGGGTCCGGCCCGGTTCGGTCGGCGGGGCTCGTCACCCTTTGTCCGCCATCGATCCCGCTTTGAGGTCTGCCCCGCCCCGCCCGGCCACGCGTGCTCGGGCCGTTACCGCGTGTCGAAACGACTCGCACGGCTCGCAGCGGTACCGAGCCGGCGCCGCCTGAGCGCCGCCCGGCGCCGCCCGAGCCGGGGCCACTGAACCTCTGTGTGTGTGTGTGTGTGTGTGCGCCGACTGCCGGCCGATGACGGGCGACCCTGACGGCCGTGAGAAGGGCCCCTCGTCGCCCGGTGCCGGCCGGGCGAGAGGCCCTGGCCCGATGGCGTGCTGCCGCGCCGCCGGTGCCGGCGGACGGCCGGCACGGTCCCGCAGACCGGCAGCGGGACGGGGCACGGGCCGGCCGCTCCCAAACTGGCCCGCTGCCCCTCCCCCTCCCGCCGGCCGTGACCCGGTGTGACCCTCGCGCCGAGGCGCGCCCGCCCGGACCGCCGGCCGACCCGCACCTGAGTCAAAGCTCTGCGACCCAGCCGCGCGCCGTCCACGGAGGGGCCGCCGCCAGCCTGTGTCGTGCGGCGGCGGCTGGCGGTCATTGATTTTCCTCTATCGCTGCGCGAGGCTGATACCGTCGTCCGGGCGTGCAGCGTGTGTGGCGGCCACCCGGGTAATCAAGCCGAAGCGGGGGAGAGGAGTCCGTCGTGTCCCACCAGATTCTATCGCTCTGGTGCTCCGCCTGAACGAGACGACGGCGGTGTGAGGCGTCAGCTCAGTTACGGTTCGTCGAACGCGGACGGGGCTCGTCAGTCGATACTTGCGCGCGCTGTGGGGGACAGTTTCCGAGATACGTCGTGGTCTCACTCACCTTTGGAGGTCTCATATGAGCCGGATGCATTCCAACGCGTGCTCAAGGGCTCATGACCCGTGTCCACATGCGGGAGGGGTTGATTTTGGATGAGGCTGTTTGAACACCGGATCGCGGTTGATTTAAATCGTGATTAGTGGTGTTTTGAAGGCAAACATCCAGGCTGCCTGAATCTCCTGACTTACCTTGTTCCGTAGGTGGGCCAGTGGTGTCATTTTGTTGGACGATTAATGATATTCAGATTGCGGCGAAACATCAATGGTAGAGCTTTGATTTCACAGCGAAAAGATGTTCAGGCGGGGACTGGCGACTAAGTGAGCCACGATTTACCTTACGGCGGTCAGCTACAAAAATGACGGCTATCACCGACGGGTAATTAACTTGAGAGTTACATGCATACATACGGACATGCACACATACATGCTTACATGCATGATGAATGTGTTATGCCCACGTACACAAAACAAATAGTTATGCAGGCATGCATAACATTTACGCCGTAAGACGGTGGAAAGACTGCGGGGTCCGATTTTCCCGGAATTACTCTGCACTTGCACCGAATGATCTAGCCTTGAGAAGTTCGTCTGGAAATTCACCGAGCCTGGTTCACAACGGGGACAGCGGAAGTATTTGTGTAACTGTCACATGGGCAGTCCAGCAGAAACATGCTGACATTGTAGGTCAGCGTCGCGGGGCACGGACCACGAACTGGTGCTTGTTTGACCCGACTGACTCGACAAGGTCAGCTGGCAGCGGGCCAGGATAGGGTCGGCCTGGCCTGGGACGGTCCCGTTCTGGCATTGCACCTAAGGCTATCCGCAGTCTTGTCCGAGTAAGATGACCAGAGGTAAAATTATCCCTTGAACTGGAGTGGTAGAACTTAAGTGACAGCCCTACGGACTTGTATAATGCGGGCGCTCCTAACGGAAAACCGTCCACGCACGTAATCCCCAGCGATGTCTTTTATGAGCAAGCCGAAACGTTGCCGAGTGAGACTTACTCAGCCGGGTGTGACTGGGGCGTCAGCAGTGCGTCCGCCGCCAGGAGTGCGCGGTTGTCCTCGGTAGCCGGGTGTGACTGGGGCGTCAGCAGTGCGTCCATCGCCTGGAGTGCGCGGTTGTCCTTGGTAGCCGGGTGTGATTGGGGCGTCAGCAGTGCGTCCACCGCCAGGGGTGCGCGGTTGTCCTCGGTGCACCGGAAAACGCGGCGCAGCGTCGTGACTCGTGACTTTGTGGCATTCATGCACCGATTACCGGGTGCCGTATGACGACGGTAGTCGGCGAGCGCCCCAAGGCTCAAATCATCATCATCAAGGTGGTCGTAGTTCTGATGTCACAGCTGCACGTGTTCGTGACCGGTTTCGCGTTGTGGCGACTGGCTTCCGCATCCATGGGACGAACGGAGCTCCGAAGGTGCAGGCATCACTTAGTGTCACCCGCCATCTCCTCGGCGTCGGAAAACATCACCCTTATCGCGGCGCACGTATTTGACGCGCCGTCATAACACACGCCGGCGATCTGTCCGGGCCTGTTCTCCTCTGCGGGCGTGCTGCGCTGGCCGTCTCCCTGCGCCCTGTCACGGCCGGGCCGCGCCAGGTCAGCGCGGTACGAGCCGTGCCCGGCGGCGGCCAGTGACCCGCGGCGCGTGCCAGGTGTGGTGGCCGGCCGGCCGGCCGCCGCCCGTCCGCCGGCCGGCCGGTATTGATTGTCAGCTGAGCGGAGGCGGCGTCGGCGGCGCGGCCCACGTGTCCGGCCCGCCCCCCCGGCCGCCGCCGCAGTAGGCCGACGGTGCTCCCCGCCCGCGCCGGCCGCTCCGCGCACTGCCGGCCCGCCGTGACCTCGCGCCGTGTGCGTGTGCGTGTGCGCGTGGGCCGGACGTTAGTGTATGTGTATGTGTGGGTGTGGGCGTGAGCGCGCGCCGGCGGCGTTGGCCTCGCTTTAACGGCGAAGTGGCTGTCTGATTCGCGCGGTCCCGCCCTCGCCGCCGCCGCTGCCGCCGCCGCCGCCCAGCCGCTGCTAAGCTGCCGGCCGCCCAGCCGCCCAGCCGCCCGCCGCCCACCTGTCCCGCCGTACTCCCACGACAGACGGCGTAGTTACGTTACTGCCGCCGCCGCCGCCGCTGCGTCACCGGGCTGAACGGGCGCCTGACAGACCCGGCCGCTGTCGCCCCGCCGCCCGACGAGCACCTGTGGCCGTATTTGGGCTGGGGGCCGCCGCGGCCCGGTGCGGCTGTGAGCTCCCCCGGCGTCCGCCCGGTCAGGCCGCGGCGTTGGCGGACGTCTGGTGCCGGCCGGACGACGCGGCGCCATACACCGAGCGGCGCCGCTGGGGACGTCGCTGGCGTGAAAATCCCCCCCCCCTGCCCCCCCCCCCCGCCGGCCCCCCCCCCCGGGGCTATCAGACAGGCGCCGCTGTCACAATTTCAAAACGAAATCCGTGCTGTGGAGTAGGTAAACGGAAAGCGGGCTGTTTTGTTCGGCGCCGCACCCGCGGTGCCTGATCGCGTCAGACGGCGGCGGCGGTGGCGTCAGCGCGCGCTCGAGAGGCGCGGTCACGCGTCTGGCAGTGAGAGCTCTGGCTGGACGCTGTGTCGGCCCGCCCGCCGGCGTAGCCGTCTCGCAGGCGGCGCCGCGGCCCGGCCGGCGCGGCCGTTTTTGCTCCAGTTCCCGGGCGGCGGAGGCTGACCGCGGGGCGTCGTAACTTACGGCGCGCCGCCTCCTGCTGTCGTGAGGGACGGCCTCGCCGGCGGCGGAGGGCTCGGTGTCGAGGCTGGGCGGCGGGTCTCTGCAGCCGCAGCGGCCGCCGCCGGGCCCGGATCGCGTGCCGCGCAGCCGCGCAGCCGCGCAAAAGTGCGGGCGTTATTTGGTTGTGGGGACGCGAAGCGCCTCGTGGCGCGACAGCGCGCCGGCGACCGACCTGGATGAATGGTGTTTGACGTGCCGTGATCAGTTATCTTGCTCGCAAGCAAGCAAGCTGCGGGGTGATAATGCCGGTGACGCTAATCCACGATGACCAATGTCTGCCGCCTGTTTGATCGCTGGGCGCCGGCTGGTTTGACGGGGCGCACCGAGAGCCGCTCAGCTGGCGTCCCGCTGGCGGACGGCGGGACGCACACGCGGTCCGCAGTCACGTCAGCCGGCAGCGGCGGCATGTGCGATGCTCAAACGGCTCCTGTCGGCTCAACGAGCGGGTGACAAACACGTGCCAGGTGGAAGACCACCTGGCATGCACTTGCACCTCTAGTCCCGAGTAACACTTGGGGCCGGCGGAATGACGGGTGTGGGGGGGGGGGGGAGGGGAGGGGGGGCGGCGGCGCGACGTTACATCACCACGGGTTAGCAGCATCGGCGTTCATCAGGGATGCTACCAAAGCGCGGTACTGATATACTCGCGACTTTTTTCGGGCCCCGTTTTTTGCGCGTGTGGTTCGGGCACATGTATTACCTCCTTACTTGTCCTTTCTTCCTCTGTCCCTGTTTGCCTGCTCTGTACTTAACTGTCGCCCTGTCCCTATTCACCTGTCGACACCCCTTTGCTCCTTCGTCCCATTCCCTGCACCCGCACATGCTGCCGCTCGCTCCCGACCGCTTCCCTGAGTCGCTCTTGACTGTTTCCTGAAGCCGCTCTTGGCCTTTCCCTGTAGTCGCTCCTGGCCGTTCCCTGTAGTCGCTCGTAACCGTTTCCTTTAGTCGCTCCTGGCTGTTACCAGTAGTCGCTCCTGGCATTTCTCTGTAGTCTCTCCTGGCCGTTTCCAGCAGTCGCTCCTGGCCGTTCCCTGTAGTCGCTTCTGGCCTTTTCCTGTGGTCGCTCCTGGCCGTTCCCTGTAGTCGCTCCTAACCGATCCCTTTAGTCGCTCCTGGCCGTTTCCAGTAGTCGCTCCTGGCCGTTCCCCAAAGTCGTTCCTGGCGTTTCCCCGTAGTCGCCTCTGGCATTTCCCCGTAGTCGCTCCTGGTTGTTCCTTGTAGCCACTCCTAGCCGTTCCCCGTAGCCTCTCTTAGTCGTTCGTGTAGTCGTTCCTGGTCCCTGTAGTCTCTCTTGGCAGTTCTCACCGCTCCGGCCCAGCCGGGAGGTAGTGGCGGCGGACGGCGGCGGACGGCGCGGACCGCGAGCGAACGGCCAGCGAATATCTCGTCGATAACTGCGTCGGTCGACGCATCGGCCGCGTGACGTGACGTGACCGCGTGACATCGACCGCGTGACGCGTGCGGGTCGTCACCCGCACGACAGAGCCGTGACGTCACCGGTGCGCGCGTCACGCGGCCAGGTGCACCGCTGTCCGCCCTGCGCTGTCCGAAGCGTGTGTGCTGCTCGCGCTTGATGGATGCCGCTGCTGCTCGCGTTGCGCTTCATTAACAGCAGGATTTTGTTATAGGGTTCTGTTATTGCAAGCGAAATCAGATCGTCCGCTGGCGGATGCGCCAAATTGACCAGACTGGGAGGGACTGGGACGTTGCCAGCCGGGCCGCGCGCATCCTGCTTGGCGGTAATCGGTGCGGCGAATGAATTAATCCGCCGCTGCCGGGCGACGCCGCCGGCGCGTGCTGCAATCGACGCCGGCGACCGGGAGACGCCGGGCGCCGCCGGCCGCCGGGCACAGCGACACGGGGATCGATCGCCGCTGGCCGGCCGGCCGCCCCGCCGGACACTTGTGGCCTCCTCCGACCGGCGTCACGCCGTCGGCGGCCAGCGCCTGTGCGGGGAGCGGCGCGGCCGCGAGCGCCGGAGCCGAGGCCGGGCGAGGCCGGGCGAGCACAGGCGAGGACGGGCGCCGGCCGCTGACCGGCGCCGGTGTGCCGCAGCGCGATGAGGCCGAGCGGCGGCGGCGGCGCCGCGGCGCCCCTGGCCAGCCAGGAGGACCTGAGCGGCTCGGCGCTGGCCACGCCGCGCACGCTGGCGCGCCAGGCCGGCCCCGAGTCGGCCCAGCGCGGCCGCGACGCCTCCAAGCGCATCTACGACCAGATGCGCCTCTCGGACGTCGAGGAGCTGCCGTTGCAGGAGGAGCCGCACGATAAGTGAGTGGTGGCGCGGCCGCGCGCGCCCATCCCGGCGGTTTGCGAGATGCGGTCTGTCGTGCTGTAGGTGTTCTGCTAGTTTCGCTGTGATGCTGGAGCTGTGATGTCCGTTTCGCCCTGGCTGTTGGCTAGAGCTGCAGTCACCCCATCCGCAGGGGCGTTGGCTGGCTTCGCTGTGGATTGCGGCAGCCGGGCTTGAGCGGCTAGCTAGCCTCGACGCAGGTCTCTGTCGTTTGCGCCTGTCCTTAAGCTAGCGATGCTTCCTTTGAACTAAGTCGCCTCGAGCTCCGCTTCGCCTGGTGGTTGCGTCTTCGGCTGTGTGGTAGCGTTTTGAGACGGCGGCAGGGTGCAGACGGACTTGGATGCATTTGTAATCGACCGCCCGTGTCTTCGTCGCTAGTCTGACTGCCAGTCGTTCTGCAAAATGGCACCAAGACCGTCTGGGGCAACGGATTGCCGTCGCTCTAAAAAACTGGTCATTCCCAACCGGGCCGAGAACGCTCCACATCATTGTGAACTTCTGTCGCCGCAGAGCCGCGCCGCGTCAGCTCCGGAGCGCCTTTTTCCTTGTCCTCACGCAGTCGGCTTGCGACCGGCAGCGTTGCCACCGACGCTTGGAGCGCTAACGTATCTTGCCTGGCGTCGAGGGAGCCCTCTGCACGTGCTGAGCGTGCTGGCAGCGGCCGGCTGCGCCCATCCACCGTAACGCGAGCCCCCGGCGGCTCCGCCCCGCCCGATCTCTCGCGCGAGCCTGACCGCACGCCGCACGCGCGCCGAAACGCGCCCGTGATAGCATCGGCCATCCGAACCGGCGATAGTATCGAGGGAGCGCGCGCTGCCCCGTGTCCTTCGGCCGGCGCGGCGGTGGCCGCCGGCCTGTGCGCCCGATCCGCCCGGTCCTCCACTGGCCCAGTCTGCTGGACCAGCAGCCGTCCGCGGCGCCGGTGTTAGCAGAGCGACTGGCCGTCGGACCGCGCGCGCTCCCGGCCGGCTTAGTCCCACTGGCGGCCGCCCGGGCAGGTCGGTCGCGGAACCTGTCACAACGGCCTGTTTTGGACGTGCCGCTGTGCCGCGGCCAGACAGCGGGGCGGCGGGACGGGGTGCTGCCGGCCGGCTCCACCGCCTCACCGGCCGCGGCGCCCCACCGCTGGCCGTCCGGCCGGCGGCGGCGCGGCCGGCGCGCTCCTGCGCTCCTGCCGCAGGGGGTCACCGGCCGGCGTGGCGCGCAGCGACGCCCGCCTGCAACGCGACCCGCGGCGACCCGGGCGTCTGACCCGCGTAATGCGAGCCGACAGAGCCGTGTCGCGGCGCTGTGGAGCCGCCTCTCGGCTCCGCCACGGCCGCGCCCGTGCCCTGTCTGGACGCTGCGTGGGCTGCCCTGGCCTCCGCCCCTCATCTGGCTCTGAACCCGCTGTGACCCGGTGCGCCGGTGTCACGCCGTCGTGCGCGACCGCCCCGTGTCGGTGAGAACGGGGCGCAGTTTCGCGCGGGCCTACTCGCCCTTACAAGGCTGCCGCTGCAGAACCGGTTGGGGTCGGTCGCTGTGCGCTGGCCGGCGGCGGAGCCGGGGGTGCGGCCGGGACGGGCGGGGGACGGTAATTGCAGCCGTTCAGCGCTCTGCAGGCTCGCCGAGTCCCGGTCCCGCGTCCTGCCCCAGCGGCCGCGGGGAAGGTGTCTGGGTCCGGTCCTGTTCCTGGCGCCTCACACACCAAGCCGTGGGTCGCTGAGATTACCGGCGGTCCCCCAGGCAGCGCCAGTACCCCGCAAGGCGGCCACCGCAGGAGCAGGCGCGAAGTTTTGGAAAATGAGAAGGGGATGAGCAAGACAAATGACTCAACGTTCCCCCAACTCACGCCCCTAAAATCGGTTCCATCTAAATTCGATCCACTTTCCGCTCAAAGCCGGGGGCAGTTCCCAACTGAATGGGAACACCCCTGCACAGATGTGCTGTCTCACATGTGTTATATGTTGGCAAGATGTCATCTCGGGGAACTGACAAACGAAACAAAGGACATTGGGGGAGGGCAGCGAAAAGTAATGGTTTGAACATTACATAACATGCTCCATGGAAAAACCGTCCAAATCCGCCGTCTTACATTCAGGAGCCGGCGCTGCTGCCTTTGCGAGAGACACAACGAGCCGTCACATGCCCAGGTGCCGTCAAAAGGGTCAGCGACACATGAGGCGACACTGGTGACCCGTAACTTATCACGGGATCCCGACACGTGATTCGAGAAGTCCTGCCGACGAGGTTTTGTCGCTGTGTTTCGGCTGCTGGACATCGGCTCGCCCCGCGGACACGTCGGGCGGTCCCGCCGTGCGGTTACCCTCCCAGTCCGTCACCGGCTCCCTGTTCGAATGCCTGAGTCACGTTGCCTTCAATGCCGGGCTGGAAGTGCTCAGTGGCCTCACTTGTCAGCGAATTGCAAACATGACTGCGCAGCGAGTGACCGTTCGTGCCGGTGGGATCGTTCGACCAGCGGCTCGTCTGCGCGTCCAGTTCCCACACTCCCGGTACCTCAGCTGGGTTCGTCACGCTCTGGTCCGCGCCTCTCCAGTCTCGCGCCGGCCTTCAACTCGTCACCGGCCACCGAAGCCCTCCTGTTCGTGACGTACGGTGTCCGTCGCCGGCCTGTGCGGTATGCACTGCGACGTGTCAATACAGCCGCCTGATGTGGCGGTCTGGACGCCGGGCCGGCCGCCCGGCCGCGCCGCCGCGCCGCCGCGCCCGGCCCGCTCGCCGCCGCCGCGTCGCCGGCTGGGTCGGGCCGGCCGCTCCAGGTCGTTTGCCCGCTGGCAACGGGGCCGTGACGTCAGAGTCGGCCCCGGCCGACCCGGCCTGCCAAGATCCACAGCCGGCGGTCGGCCGGCCGGCGCGGCGGCCAGCGGGCCGTGACGGGTCAGCGGCTCGACCCGGCGGCGGCCCGACCTCGGGTCACCGGCCAGTCAGCGGCCGCTGACGCCGCCTGCACAGTAGTGCCGTCTCACATGGTATATGCTTTCAAGTTATCACAACGGGGAACTGGCAAACGAAATTTAGCACACTGGGGAAATGGTCGCGAAAAGTAATGGTTTGAACATTACATAATGTGTTCCATGGAAAAGCCGTTTAGACCCTGCGCAGACGCCGCTGGAGCTGGAGCCGCACCGACGCGGTCCTGCTCCCTCGACGGAAGGACTCGGGACCTCCCGGTCGCAGGGCCGTGGCTGGATTGTCCTGATGTGAACTGAAGCTTCCACCTTGGCTCCAGGCTGCGCCGTAGGGATATGCGCTTCTTGATTTGCGGAATTGCGCCCGGTGTGGCTGGGCTCTGCACTTTGTGGCTCGGCTGTGCCTGGTGTGGCGCACTGCCCGCGTTGGCTCAGCTCTGCCCGGTGTAGCTCAGCTATATCCGGTGTAGCCCACCTCTGCCCGGTACGGCTCGTTTCTGCCCGGTGTGGCTCTTCTCTGTCCGGCATGGCTCAGCTGAACTTGGTGTGGCTCTACTTTGTCTTATGTGGCTTACTCCCCGCGTTGGCACAGGTCTGCCTGCTATGGTCCAGTTCTGCCCGGTGTGGCTCAGTTCTGCCCGCTGTGACCCAGTTCTGCCCGGTGTGGCCCAGTTCTGCCCAGTGTGGCTCAGTTCTGCCCGGCGTGGCTCAGTTCTGCCCGGTGTAGCCCACCTCTGCCCGGTGCGGCTCGTCTCTGCCCGGTGTGGCTCAGCTCTTGTACGCTGTTGGGCTTGACCCGCCCTGTTTGATGGACGGCCATCATCTGTTGGCGATGATATCATGTTTGTGCTCCGGCGACGAAGGACGTGGGCGAGAGGCGCGCCGGAGGCATGTCGGCTGAGGTATGCAGTGCGTTGGCGGTGCCTGGTGCGATGGTGGACAGCCTCGGCCGAGCCGCGGGCGCGGCCCGGCACGGTGGTGGACAGCCTCGGTCGGACCATCGGTGCGGCCCGGCATGGTATTGGACAGCCTCGGCCGGACCACCGGTGCGGCCCGGCACGGTGGTGGACAGCCCCGGCCGGACCACGGGCGCGGCCCGGCACAGTGGTGGACAGCCTCGGCCGAGCCACGGGTGCGGCCCCGCACGGTGGTGGACAGCCCCGGCGGACCACCGGTGCGGCTCCGCACGGTGGTGGACAGCCCATAGGCGCCGGCCCTGCGCGGCGGCGCTGGAGCAGCCACTGTCACGGTTAATAGCGGAAATGAAGAGGTGTGAGTGCGAGGAAACCTGCCAAGACGTGCCGTTTTGACAAATTGCGTTTTAAAGCGTGTTCTAAAATGATGCGAGTAGAACCAGGTGTGAATACACATGATGCGTATTGTCGAAATTACTGCTGCTGACTTGACTGGTGTAGAGCGCAAGGTAAGCAGGGGGGGGGGGGGGGGGAGAACGACTCTTTACACGGACGTGGTTTCTAAATGTAACGCCAGCACCGCTGGTTGTCGTGTAAAATGGCAGTGCAAGACCACTCAACAAGCTCACATGATTCATCGATGTCCATAGCTGGGTCGGAAGGCCTTCGCCAGTGCGCCGGTCGCGCGTGGAAGGGGGGGGGGGGGAGCGGGAAGCCGCACTACATCAGGCAGCCCGCTGTGGGCCGGCGCATTAGGGACGATGACTGGCTGGCTGCCGACGTGGCCAAATCAGCACGGTCACTGCCCGGAGTGTGGATAATGACCTCCTGCGCCGCGGCCGGTCCGAGAGGCTGCTCTCGAAGCTCTCGGCGGCGGATCAGCCCCATTGGGAGGGCCCGCCTGTGGGGTGGGGTGGGGTGCGGTGCGGTGCGGTGCGGTGCGGTGCGGTGCGGTGCGATGCGATGCGGTGCGGTGCGGTGCGGTGCGGTGCGGTGCGGTGGGATGGGGTAGGGTGGGGTAGGGTGGGGTAGGGTAGGCTAGGCTAGGCTAGGCTAGGCTAGGCTAGGCTAGGCTAGGCTAGGCTAGGCTAGGCTAGGCTAGGCTAGGCTAGGCTAGGCTAGGCTAGGCTAGGCTAGGCTAGGCTAGGCTAGGCTAGGCTAGGCTAGGCTAGGCTAGGCTAGGCTGGGCTAGGGTAGGGTAAGGTGTTTGTGTGTGTGGGGGGGGGGGGGCTTGTGACGTGGGAGCAGTCCCGGCCGATCGTGACACGGACCAATCCGCCCTGCGGTCAGGCTGCGCCACGCCCGAGATCCGCGGGGCTGCCCCCGTTACCTACACTGTGCCCCACCAAGGTTGTCTCCAGATCCCCACAAACGGGCCGTCGGGACTTTCGTACTCCTACGGAGCCCCGCCGAGGGCAGGCTCGTCGCTCCCTTCGGAGCCCCCGTCGAGGGCAGCCTCCCCGCCCTGTGTCCTGTTCACCGAGAGCCGGGCTCGTCGCTCCCCTCAGGGTGCGCGCGTAGCCGAGCCAGGACGGCTTTCACGTCCGATTGATCGTGGCTTATTACGGCGAATCGTACGCATGCGAGGCGGAGCCGAACAGGGCCGCCCACTGACGCCGCGCTGCGCCGCCGAGGGAGGCCTGTGACATCACCCGGTCCGGTCCCGGACATGGTCAGCTGGCATGACCGGCGGGATGTCATGCAGGAAAGCCGCTCAGACAGGCATAGGGGTATCGGTTTTGTTCTGAGATGCTCAGGGGGGCAAGTGCAAATGAGAGCAGACACGCGTGCATAGCGCAAGTCCTGATTTTAAAGGGAGTGCTCCAGATAGGGGTGGGGTTTTGGACTGAAACAGCCATCTTGAAGATCATCCGGTGCAGTCCGCAGCCCTGCCCTTTTTAACGCCCAAACTCTTGAAGCTTCTGGGCTAAACGCCCGCGAAGGTGTGCAGACTATTTCGGGGCGGGGGCTATTTTAATCTTTCCCAGTTGTCCATGACGTCTTGACAACGTCATTCAAATAATGCCATTCCATCGGCCATGCGGCGATCGAGGCCAAGAAGAATATACTTGTCGAGTCGCTCATATCTGGCGGTCGTTAGCACGGTTTCCAGATATAACGGCCATCATCTTGCCCTTTTTCAGTGTTTTGCAAGGTACGATGACATAATCAAACAATGACTTATTGAGGAACACATTCACAAAGCTGAAATTGTGCTGTCTCGGCCGGCATTTTCCAGTCAAAAGTGTACCGCTTGTTATAAATGAGCTTTTCCATCGTATTTGGCGTTGCTTCCATGTCTTCAAATGAGGAACACTTTCTTTCGTAAGCTGGATCGGTGCGGCATCGCGGCTGCCTCTCGTAAACTGAGCGCGTCACGTGACCACGTTCCGGTCACCCAGACAGCTGTGTGATCTTGGGATAGAAGTGGCATCATGCTCTCAGTACACAGGTGGCGGTCTTTTGTGGGAGTCCTCCCCAGCGGTGCCCGCCAAGAAGAGCTCCTCCCTGTGCCCGTCTGCCAGCGGTGCCTTGCTGACGTCTGCCGTGCTCGACAGGTGTTTCCTGATCTACCTGGTGTTCGTGCTGCACGGCATTGGCACCCTCATGCCATGGAACATGTTCATCACCGCCAAAGACGTGAGTCGATGCGCCGCCGCTCCGTCCCGGCACAGGCACGCTGGCTTCGGACGTCTCGGCGGAATCGATGACGGAGATATTGAGCTTCAGACGCGCATGGGTGTTTGCGCTGCGGAGCTGCCAGCAGCGCCCTCTGTGTTGCCGAGGCCTGGCTCTGTCGTAGTTTGTTTACGATCCTGCCGCCGTCTCGCCGTGCATCTTGTCCCCCGCTCTCGGTGTTTTATTCAGCGCCGGCCCCGCCGATCGCGTTGTTTGCCGGCCGCGCCTGCGGGCCGGCTGTCCCCGTGTCATTAGCGCGCACTGGCGTTTCGACCGGCGACGGCGGCCGCGAGGCACGCTGTCGCCATGGCAACCGTCCAGCTGTGTGGGGAGAGCCGATGCTGGTCCGATCGGGATGGTCGGATGACGTCAGACACATCAGATTTATCACGCTGAGAAATTGCCGGCGCTTAATCGAGCCGCCGCGTCGCCTGACCGGCCTGTATTGAGCCACTCGCGCGGGGCGGCTCGCCTCCGGCCCGCCGTTTTCACTCGGGCGACTCCTCCCCCCCCCCCCCCCCCCCCTCGGCCGGCGGCGGCGGCGGCGGCGGCTCGCCCGGTCCCTCCGTCCCGCGGCGGTCCGCTGACTCGGAGCCGGCGCTCTGGCGGGCGCGGCCCCTCCAGGCGTCTGCCGGAGACATCGGACTCGGCCGGCCGTCTGCACGACCGCGGGCGTCGCTCGGGTCAGATGGCGTCTGCTGGGCCCCCAGCAGTGGCATGTTGACCCGAGCCGGCCGGCCGGCGGGGAGCGGGAGGGATGGGGGTCAGACAAATGGAAGTGTCACTGGCGCCATTTCCAGCTGTGCCGGGGTGGGAGAAATTTGTGTTAAAAGCTCACAGATCTTGTGCCAAATATTCAGCAGATGCTTGGAAGTGAAACGACGGAGCGACTCAAAGAGAAGACGACACAGACGGTGGCCTGTTGTCTCGTCGTCGCCCGCCGCAATAGCGGCGAGCGGCATTGTGATGCCAAATGATCAGAACAAGTCTTAGGATTGCTAACATTGTGAAACACAGACGAGAATGTCACAGCCAGCCAGACGATGTCTGCGAGTGTGTGGACGTGACCCTGGACGTGACCCTGACGTGACCCTGACCCCATGTGACGTCTCCTGACTGGCATCACTCGCTCCGGTGTACTGCCAGGCCGTGTTTCTCAGCGGTGGCGGCCGCCCTACGGCCACCCCAGCTGTAATCTCGATCGGTGTCCGCAGTACTTCGTCAACTACAAGTTGTCGGCAGAGTACACCGGCGTGGTGTCAGAGTACGCCACCAACTTCCTGCCGTACGTCGGCTTCGCCTCCCACATCCCCAGCGTCATGATCAACTGGGTCAACGTCTTCGCCCGCATGGGGTGAGTGCGCTGCGCTGGCCGAGGCCGCTGCCGCGGTGTGTTGAAGGGACCGGGGTGGCGCAGGCGGCTGGGTCATCATATTCCAGACAAAACATAACGGCAAACGAATGGTGTTAGACAAGATCAGACACGAATAGACACTCCTGAGAGGGACACGCGGTGAGAGACAGAAAGACGATCCGCACGTTCTTCTGAAGAGCGTTTCCCGGCTGCCGTGTGGCCCGCTCAGGCGGTGACGGCGCGGCCGCCGCCTCTTGGATCCTCTCCCTCTGCTCTGGCGGCGGTCCAGGCCGCCGGCGCGCCTGTCGTCTGCCGGCGGCCGAGGCGCCACCACCGGCCGGCCGCGGTGCCCCTGTCGTGTGCAGGTGATGCTGCGGAGAGGCGAGAGGGACACTGTCCCGCCGATGAGAGGGAGTGTCGCGGGGGCGGCGCCGCATTGGCCGGGCCGCACCTGGGCGCCGGCGGCGAGCTCGCCTCGACGCGCGTCTGGCCGAGTGCCGGGCGCGGCGCCGCGCAGTGTTGATGCTGCGTGTGTTGATCGGGCGAGAGCCAGAGAGTCTCGTGGCGCGTGACGGACCGAGGGTGACAGCCGGGCCGAGTGTGACATCCGTCACCGTCACGGGCGGGCGACGGCCGACCTTCGCCGAGAGCGCCGCGCCGCGGCCGGACGAGGCAGGCGCGCCGCTGCGGCGACGGGCCGCGGCAGGCCAGCCGGACCGAGGACCGCGGCAGGCCAGCCGGACCGAGGACCGCGGCAGGTCAGCCGGATCGAGGACCGCGGCGGGCCAGCCGGACCGAGGGCCGCGGCAGGTCAGCCGGACCGGGGACCGCGGCAGGTCAGCCGGACCGAGGACCGCGGCGTGCGGGCGCAGGGCGCGTGGCTGCGGCGGGCGCCGGACGGCGGGGCGGACTCGCCACTGGAGGCTGCCGCACGCAGCGGCCCACGGCGGCACTCTGGGAGGGCGTGCCGCCGGGTCCGCCCGTGCTCTGGCGCTGTCACTCGGCGGCTAACGAGCTCCGGTCGGCCCGCCCGCCGCCGCCCGCCTCCCGCGGTCCGCCGCCCGCCGCTCGCCCGGCCGGCTTCCTGGAAACGCCCGCTGGGCCGGCGCCCGCTGAAGAGCTGAGCGCTCGGCCCGTTAGGCACCGGTCGCCGGAAAACGGCCGTGACGAGACGGCTCGGCAGCGACGGCGGGGGCCTGACAGCCAGCGCTGGCTGGCTGGAGCTGGGCTCCGATCGTCCAGATATTGGTGGAGGTGGACACATCGATATATTTCTGTATATGAGGTGGGAGGTGATTTGGGGACACGCAAATTCTATGGCGACCTGGTTGAGATGGGAAGGCCAGGGGAATTGCAAGATGTGGGCCACTCGGGCTGTATTGGCCTGGTTGCTGTCGGGGCTGCTCTAGCTGTATCGGGCGGGGATAGGATCGTCTCCAGATGCCACCAAAGCTGCTGCCATCGGGTGCCGCGCTGGGTTCGACGTTCACGTCATTGCTCACCGCCAGTGCCTGCGCTCACGGAAAGCTTAAGATTAGGTCTGCATTGAGCGGGGTGCGCGTCTGTCCACCTTCATCGGCGGCGACATATTCTCACATGACCGCGGCCGAGTCCAGTTCGAATCCAATCCCGGCACCAGAGCCGGTCGACTCCCGCCTCTGATTGTCGGTCGCGACGGCGGCGCGTGCAGACGGCCCGCCGGCGCTGGGCCGCCCGCGCGTGATGACGGCGGCGGCGGCGTGTGTTGGGCGCCGTCCCAGCGGCGGGACCCGCGCCGCTGCGCCACCTCCGCGCCCGTCCCGGCCGGCTATTCTCGGCCAGCCGACCGGAGCCGCGCTGTCGCTGGATTCGCGCCGCTTACCCGATTGGAAGGTCGCCTGCGCCGCGCCCGTACGGCCCTGGCACGCCGAGTAACGAGCCGCTCCAGCACGCTGTCCCTCGCGGCGGAAACATTGGATCGCATGCATTGCCACTCTGTGCCGATGAGATGAGCTGGGGGCGGACCAGGTCCGGCAGGCTCGCATAAACAGCTGACTTGCCATGTGTGCACACGTGCAGTTTATATACAGTCCGTTGGTGCGGGCCGGGGAGCATGGGTCACCGGTGACGTCAGCGTCACGTGCTCGGGCGCCGTACATCCCGCAAGCGGACGGGCTCGAACGGCGCCGACTCAGCTCCCCCGGGCAACTTCACCGCCAGCCTGAGGGCCTCTAGGCCCAGCCGACCAAGTCGAACGTTCGCTGTTCACCTGTTTGTCATAGCCGGAGCAACGCCTGTTTTGTTTGGCCGCCTGGCGCTGCTTGTGCATCTGTCAGCCAGGTTTAGCCCAGCGGATCTAACGAGCGGCCGTCTGCTGTGGTTGCGTGCGTGCGTGCGTGCGTGCGTGCGTGCGTGCGTGCGTGCGTGCGTGCGTGCGTGCGGGTGTGGGTGTGGGTGCGTGCGGCGTGCAGGTGCGTGCGTGCGTGCGCGCGCGCGCGTGCGTGGGTGTGGGTGTGGGTGTGGGTGTGGGTGTGTGGGTGTGTGGGTGTGCGTGCGTGCGTGCGTGCGTGCGCGTGTGTGTGCGACGGTGGGTGTGACCATTTGTGGTTGGCAGCGGCTCGCTGGCCCGGCGGATCATCTGGAGCCTGTGCATCATCACGGCCATCTTCATCTTCACCGTGATCCTGGCCATGGTGGACTCGTCCAGCTGGCCCGGTCCGTTCTTCTTCACCACCATCACCTCGGTGGTGATCCTCAACGGTGAGCACCTCCCGCAGGGAGATACGAGGCGGGTCGCTGGAATGATGATCAGCTCGGCGCGAGCACGCTGAAATGGAGGTCGAAGTACAAGATGTCATTGTAGGTGTCCGTAACCCTTTCTCGGGCACGCTCATTATAACAGGGCACTGAAAGGTCCCCGCAGAGAAAGGTTCACGGCGCCGCGTGTTTCGACGAGTCTCCGCAGTGTGTGCTCTTGAGATCTCTTCATATCTTGGATATCAGAAGATCTCTTGAGATCCAGCGTGCGAGTGAATATGTTAACGAAGCAGTGGATGCATACGGCTCTGTCAACGGACGGGATCGGGGCTGGATGGCGGCTTTGCGTCACGTCTCCTGGTGAGCGACTCCTAGGTATAGCCTCCCGGCTGACTGCGGCTGGGTCTGACCACGAGTCTGGCGGGGTCGCCCGACCTGACATGACCTGACCTGACCTGACCTGACCTGAGCTCTCCATCGGCAGTGGCCAACGGCATCTACCAGAACTCCGGTAGTACGGGTTGGCGGCGCGCCTTCCGTTCCGCTACACCTGGAGCCGTGGTGCTCGGGTCGGTACGTACCCCGCCCTCCTCCTCGGTCACCAGCTCATGCTCCCTCCCCTTCTGCCTGTGCCAGTCCGGTCGTTTGTGTGGTATTAGGTGCCGGTTAGTCTTGATGTGTGTTTGCCCGCCTGCGTTTCGGAGAGAGCGCGAGGGCAGATACGCCAGAGAGCAGAGGCGGGCGCGCAGGGACGGAGCAGGGGTGCTTAGCCTGGAAACCGTAATTCCAGTCTCCCCGCCCGATATTGTCTGAAGTGGCCCATCTCTTCCCACCACAGCGTGACGGACGGGTTTTATCGGCATGACTTTGGCCACGTATACTGCCAAGCGGCCCCCTCTGAGGGCGTCAGGTCCGCTCGGCGCCCGCCCCCTCCCCCCCCCCGCCCCTTGCTGTACCGCTCGCCGCCGTCGCTGAACCCCCGCCGTGTCGGACAGAACGTGAGCGGCACGTTCACGGCGCTGATCAACATCCTCTCGATCGCGATGGCGCCCAACCCGCGCACGGCCGCCATCTACTACTTCATCACGGCCCTCTTCGTGCTCCTGGCCTGCTTCGACACCTACTTCGCGCTGCCGCTGAGCGTGAGTCGCCGTCGGCGGCGGCCGGATGTGATGTGTTCGAATCGGAGGCTGTTGTACGGCCGTGCGGTGCTCGGTATTAGGACCTGCACTGACGTCAGGCTGTGGGTTTGGGTCCATCGACAGTGGCCGGATCGGCAGCGTCATCAGCGGGAAGCGGGGGACGCGAACGCGTTTGGGACCGCGGTTTGAGGCTGGGATTGAGTCTGAGCTGGTGGCATGGTGCCTCCGGGGCTATTAGAGCCTGGTCTCTTGTTGCAGTTAAACCGCTCAACGCGCAGTAAATATCGGGTGGGTTGTATCGTACCATCAGGTTTTGTATGTACGATTAATATCCGCGGCGAACGCTCAAATGCAAATTTTGCTCGTCGTAGAATGTTGTTTTCATTTCGTGCCGGATTTGCGGCGATAGAACAGCCTGACATGTGTTTTGTTAACAGCCGTGTGATCGACAGATTTGTTATTATCGCGTGCCGCACACATACATCAGGTTCTGGTGGCAGGGTATGACTTCACGTGTGATGTTGTCGATGTGGCCGGTTCTGACTGCAGCCGGACAGCGGTAGGCCGGTCGGTGCCGGCCGTCATCGGCTGACCGAGGGGCCGTTTTCAGCGGTTCTACCGGTACCACAAGCTGAAGTCGATCCGTTCGGGCACAGACGCGCGCGGCCCCACCACGGCTGTGCCCTACTGGCACGTCTTCAAGAAGGCCTTTCCCCAGCTGCTCAACGTGTTCCTGACCTTCTTCGTCACGCTGTCGGTGTTTCCGACGGTGCTGGCAGGTGCGCTGGTCCCGCCCAGTGGGACCCACCGGGCGGGTCCCACCGGACCCGGGATCACTCCCCCGCCGCCGCTCCCGGGCGGGTCCCTCTGGTCCCGGGAGCACTCCCCCGCCGCCGCTTCCGGGCGGGCCCCACTGGTCCGGCTTGAGCGCCGGCACGTGCGCCGGCCCGCCGCGATGGACGCTGTCCCGATGGCCAGGTCACGTGTGACAGGCGAGCTATTAACGATGTAATCCCAGAGCTGTTCATTGCCCTGGATTTGCCATTTGCCCATCACCGTTGATGAGGCGGCCAAAAGACCTGCGACGTGTTTTAAAAAACGGGCAACGCCGAGAAGTGCATTTGACGAGCTTTCTGAACGCTGCGAGAATTTTAACCATCGTACCATTCCAGTGATCCCGTTGGTAATCATTGTCGCGTATCCATACTCGATATGGTATTTGATTAGAGGTGAAGTACGCTGCTAGTTCCTTTCCAGTCAGATTTGGTGGATAGCCGCGTCTCAGCGTACCTTACTCGTGGGCAAGGCCAGTGGATTGTATTCCGTGCTAACTGGAATAGGTACGCCACGGGCAAGATGTGCCATAACTTGGCTTGTTTTCTAACTCTCTTCGCTTTCTCTGTTATTAGCCGTGGTCTTTCCGGTGACTTCGTTTTCAATCACGCTTCTCCGTGCGAGCATTAGCGATGGACACAGACGTGTGTGTTTGCCTGCTAGTCGGCCCCGTCGAGCGCCGTTCGCGCCGAGCTGACGCGCGTTTGGACGCCGGCAGACATCAAGCCCGTCGACGAGCAGTTCATCGTGTCGCCCAAGTACTTCGCGGCCGTCCTCTGCTTCCTCACCTTCAACGCCACGGCCATGATCGGCAACCTGCTGCCGATGTTCTTCGTGCTGGTGCGTCGACGCGCGCCCCGCACCACGTTCTGTCGCACGTGCGGCGCGGCGTCGATGGCCTCCTGTTCTGCGGTTCTAACGCCTTGCTCCTGAGATGCTGAAGTTTGAAAAGTTGAGATGCTGAAGTTTGCAGCCCCCCCCCCCCCCTCCCCCTCCGTCGAGGCTGTCGGTGGTATAGTCTCGGTGGAGCGCTTCGCCACGTGACTCAGAACGTCGCGTCACGCGCGGTGCGGAACCAGACGCAGGCCGTCATCAGCGTGTTCGTAATTGGAAGTGGTCTGACATGCTGTCCCGTCCCGCCGCGCGGCTTGTGGCGACGTGTTCGAGCTCTGCCGTTGTATGAAAGCCTGGTCCTCGCCCGGCGTGACTGCCGTCATCGCGCGGTGTTCCCTGCGGGCGAGTGATGACGCCGCGGACGGCGCGCGCCCACAGCCGACGCCGCGCTGGCTCTGGCTGCCTGTGGTGCTGCGGTTCGCCTTCATCCCCTACTTCGTGCTCTGCAACTACCTGCCCGTGCACGTGGAGCGGCTGACGCCCGTCTACATCAACAACGACTGGGCCTACTGGGGCATGGTGGTGCTGCTTGGCCTCAGCTCAGGCTACTTCTCGTCGCTCGGCATGATGTACTGCCCCAGGTCAGTGGCTGGTGCTGCTCTAGGTCAGTGAGTGGTGCTGCCCCAAGTCAGTGGCTGGTGCTGCCCCGGGCCAGTGGCTGGGGGTGCCCCAGGTCAGTGGCTGGTGCTGCCCCAGGTCAGTGGCTGGTGCTGCCCAGGTCAGTGGCTGGTGCTGCCCAGGTCAGTGGCTGGCGCTGCCCCAGGTCAGTGGCTGGTGCTGCCCAGGTCAGTGGCTGGTGCTGCCCCAGGTCAGTGGCTGGTGCTGCCCAGGTCAGTGGCTGGTGCTGCCCAGGTCAGTGGCTGGCGCTGCCCAGGTCAGTGGCTGGTGCTGCTCCAGGTCGGTGGCTGGTGCTGCCCCGGGTCAGTGGCTAGTGCCGATCCAGGTCATTGGTAGAAGGACGGATCTGAGGCGTTGCTAGGCGGTCGATCGAGGGGTCTGAAGTGGGCCTGCTCTGTGATGCTGGATGGTGAGTCAGGGACACACTCCGAGGGACAGTCTTGGACGGCATGTTCTTAGTTTGGTACGCCGCCTGAACAGTGTGATGGGCCCTCTAAAGACCAGTAGTGGGGTCACTGGGTTTTCAACAGGTTTCTCGGAAGTCAAACAGAAATATGTCGGAACGCGTTGCCCCGCCCCCTCTCCCTTCGACGAAAACTTATCGATGCCATACGTCTTCGTTGGTTCACTGCGGCCCGCCACTGCGCCAGGTACCGCCCGCTTGCGGAGCAGCTCGGCGTTCTCGTCCATCCCCGCGCGTGCTCGCCGGGCCCGGCCGTCTCCTACGTGAGCCTGGTGATCGTGTACCCCCTGTGCTGCGTGACTGGTGATCGCTTACCCCATGCGCCGATCACACGCGAGTCGAGCTGGCCCGCCGCGGTCCTCGGCGCGGCGGACCTCCCCGCCGCTCGGCCCCCGCCGCCGCTCGGCCCTGACCTCGCCCCTGTGTGCGTCGGCAGGACGGTGGAGCCCCAGTTCGCCTCGACGGCCGGCATGTTCGGCGCCGCCGCGCTCGTCACCGGCGTCTGCGCTGGCGTCCAGTTCTCGCTCGTGCTCTCCTGGTTCGTGCGCAACGTGCGGTTCGCGTAGTGGCCGCCGGCGCGGAGGACGCCGCGCCGTTCTCGGCGTCGCGCTCCGCCGGGCGTCGGCGCGCGCGACGAGCGAGGACCGAGGCGGCGCGCCGGGGCCCCGCCGCCGGCCGACGGGGCGCTGCGACGACGGACCCGTGGCTCGGCGCCGCGCGTGGAGCTCCCGTCCGCAATCTCACGAAGCGGCGGCTCTCGTGGCGGGCGGCCAGCCGCGGCCCGCCACCGCAGTGCAGTGCGCGTGACGCGGCGTCGGCGCAGCGTCACCTGTCGGGTCAGGGGACGCCGGGGCGGGCGGCTGGACCCGGTCCGGACGCTCGCCCGACCCTGCAGCGGCCGGCCGCGCCAGCATGGCTGGGTCCCGTGTCATCGCCGGCAGCCTGCTGATCTCACGAACTCCCGGGCACCGCCGCCGCCGCCGCTGTCGCCACCGTCGCTGTCGCTGTCGCTGTCGTCGTCCGCGTCCGCGCGCAGGAGCCAGGCCTGGTGCGCGGCTCACCTGATGAAGTTGTTTGCGTTAGCTTGTTAGCAGCTCAGTCAAGACCGCGGCGGGCGCCACCGCCGGCCGCGCCGTTCTGTTTGGATCTGTGGTATTTTGTGGTGCTCCGCCAGGTTTGTCGCGCACGTTATTTTTTCGTTACTTGAGTGGCTTGTTCTGCTTGTTGTTTTAGCGCACGTGCCTTTTCGTTTCGCTGCCGCCCGGCCGGCGGTGTTCGGTCTCGTTCTCGGCCCGCGTGGGCCGTCGGTGGCCTTGGGGGCCCGGGTGGTCCGCCTTCTTGTCAGCCGCCGCCCCACAGGTCCGGGCATGGGGCGGCGGCCGCGCCTCCTCAGGCGACGCCGCCTTTCTTATGGATGTTTGCGTAAGGAATACGAGGCGTTTATACAAATACAGTGTATTGAGCGCGCTGGAAGCGAACAGCATGGGCGTTGCGCGCGCGGAGGCCGACAGTACGCTGTCATTATGAAGAAACTTGCCGTGCTCTGCTTCTCTCTGTTGGAGTTACGCAGCACTTCTCTCGGGTGTGTGATGCACAGACCCCCGACGAGAAGCAGGCCTAGAGAGGGCGTCACATGATGTTGGCCGTGCTGTTGGACAAGTTGGCCATCAGCAGCTCCATCTTGTTTAGGAAGTTGCGTCCCTCCATCTTCTCCCACTTCACCTGCGGAACAAGGTTATCTTGACATCCGTAACAAATGCAAACGTATCACGTCCGGAAACTAGCCAAAGCGAAGCTCAACCACCTCAAATTGAAAATCACGGAACCCGAGGGGGTGCGCAAGCGATGTAGCAACGTCTAAAGAGACATGCATGCCCACAGTATTCCTGATTACGTGGCCGGTGTGGCCAACGTGGCCAACGCCGTCGCTCGGCGCCCCCCGTCCCACGTCGGCCCGGCGCGACAATGTGCGGGCGCGGCGCCCTCCGTCCGAGGTCGGCCGGACCGACAATGTGCGCCCTCGCCGCGGCTGACCTGTCTGAAGGCGCCGCCCAGCTGCTCCCACTTGTGCTCGGTCACCAGCGCCGTGGGGAAGAAGTCGGGCCGCGGCGACTGAGCCACGGCCACCTGGATGGGCTCGCCGTGCGGCTGACACCGCACCGCCACGTAGCACTGGCCCGAGGGCGCGGCCAGCACGCAGCCGCCGCCCTGCCAGCCGCCGCTGCTGCGCACCGTCCAGCCCAGGATCCGGCCCAACGACTGCGCCGCCAGCATGTTGTGCTGAGACACCTGGCGGCCGGTGTGCGAGGTTCAGCTAACAGGGCGGATGTTAGAGGGCGGGAGCGTGGTGATGGCCTGACCAGATACGCGGCTGACGTCCATCACACTGCGCTCGCACCTACTCCAAACAGCACAGTCGGCAGTCAGTGACTATACATTT
This sequence comes from Pollicipes pollicipes, assembly GCF_011947565.3. Taxonomy (NCBI): domain Eukaryota; kingdom Metazoa; phylum Arthropoda; class Thecostraca; order Pollicipedomorpha; family Pollicipedidae; genus Pollicipes; species Pollicipes pollicipes. The sequence continues at coordinate 39,728,340 of NW_023597034.1, read as the reverse complement.
CCCTCCTCAGTGCGTCGAACGTGTGACTCCTTTGCTGACGGGTCCGAAGTTCTGAACTCACGAAGCACGTGGTACCTACATCTTACCACACACGTTAAGCACCACGCATACACTAGTGCCACAGCACAACGCTGAAAACCTCCGGCTGGCCTCGAGGCTCAGCAGACCACCTACACGCCCCGCGCTGGCAGAAGATGGCTCCTCCCGCCCCGGCCGGCGCACCTGGCAGAAGATGATGTACTGCAGCTCGGACGAGTCGTAGCTGAGCGTGAGCACGCGGCCGTCGCGGCACACACAGCGCAGCGAGTCCTCCAGCACGTTGATGAGGAAGGTGGTGCGGTGCACCGAGTCGTAGCCGTGTGTGACGATGTTGACCTGCGGGGTGCGGGGGACGGGTCAGGCCGGCTCCGCCTGCCGGAGCGGCCAGGCCGGCGGACGGCTTAGGGCGGGGGGGGGGAGGGGGAGGGGGATGCGCTCCAGCCGGCCGCGTTCGGGGAGTCCCGTCAGATACCAGGCGACGCAGTCAGTACGGTCAAGGCTTCACGGCGATAGCACGGCGATGGAACCAGAAGCCTCTCGGAAGGCTTAAGCGGCGACTGGCGAATGGTAGCCGCAGCGGTCAGAACTGACGTCGTATCTGCATGACTCGAGTATATTCTGGTGCTGGCGCCACTGTCAGCAGCAGCACTGCATACCTTGCAGCAGCACTGCGTGGGCGAGTTGACCGAGTTCCAATGGGTGACGATCAGCGGGTCTTTGATGTCGCGCGCGCAGCTGTCGATCACGAACGCTGTGCGCATGCGCAACACGACGTGCCGGGCCTGGCGGATGATCCTCTCCAGCAGGGTCTCACTGAAGACAGGGGGACGCATGAGATGCAGCACCAGCACATCTTTTCAGCTGTAACATTTCGAAGACAAGGTACACGCTTAAGGTCTGCCACTGATCCAACAAGGGCGCTTTCCCACCAACACCACCCAGAGCCGCGTACACGAAAGCCCACCGGATCAGCCGCTCCCCAGCCGCCTCCCACCCTCCGTCCCCGGTAAGCAGCTCGCGCAGCGGCCCACCTTTCGACCATCTTGACGAGCTGGGCGCGGGAGGCGGCGCCGGGGCCGGCCTGGCGGCGCCGCTTGCTCATGCCCATGGACGCCGAGGCCGGGTGCGGCATGGCGTGGTGCATGTTGCGGTGGTGCACGTGCCGCAGCAGCTGGTGCAGCGAGTGCTCCAGCACGTAGTTGTTGTCGCTGAGCGGGCCGGCCGGCGGCGGCGGCGGCAGCTCGGCGGCGCGCCGCTCTGACCGCGCGCTGTGCGCCAGCCCGATCACCAGGTGCATGCCCGGGAAGATGGTGGACGTGATCTCGTTGCCGATCACCATGTGCGGCAGCTTGGCCTGCAGCTGGACGGCCTCGCGCGCCAGCTGCGCGATCAGCTCCTTGCAGAAGAGCACGTTCTGGGCGGCCTCCAGCCGGTCGTTCCAGTGCTGGGAGTTGGCGGCGGCGGCGGCGGCCGGCGCGCCGCCCGGCTGCGTCAGCCGCGCCGAGCACAGCGTCTCCTGGTCTGCCGTGGGGGGGGGGGGGGGGGGGCGGTCACGAGCTGGCCGCACCGGTCGCCGCGGCAGGACAGGCGGACGCGGGGTCATCCGACGACTCACAGGCCACGGAGGGCCGGGCCAACAGCTCTCCCAACGCCAGAAAACAACCGGGTTGCGAAGATCCCGTGGGTCCACCGTGCCTCTCTCATGCAATAAAGTCACGACAAAGGCACACGGCCGCCCAAACAACCTCTTGCGGTAACTCCTACCGGTGGCTGGGCTGCATTACACCACGACCCCGCAGCATGAAGTCCACACCAGCGACCACTATCACAGCCAGCGCCACCCAGCAGCCGGTCGGCAGCGGTCGCCGACCGCAGCCGGCGGCGGCCACCGCACCTTTCCTGATGGTGACGTAGATGTACGCGACGCCCTGGAGTTCGCTGGGCACGGTGACGACGATGGGCGGCGGCGGCGGGCCGACGGCCGGCGCCGGCGTCTCCTCCGCCTTCTTCACCTCGAACGTGCCCGACAGCCAGAAGCGCGAGCCCACTGGACGCGGACGACGACGGGAGAGGTCAGCTGGCTCGTGAGCGCGCACCGGCCAGAGTTACGAGCCCGCTGATTGGGCGTGGAGAGCGGAGCGTGCGTCTCACACGCACACGCAGGGCGACTCACAACCCGGGATCTCAGACGAGGGTCCGTGCTAAACTGTGGGACAGTTCGCAGACCACGCCTTCCTCAATGTTCGGGCCAAAAAACAGCGACTAAGGATCCCTCTGATGAAAACAAACGCCAACGAAAGTGCACCAAAACATGCATCACTGAGAGAATCCAGCAGCAGAGCCCTAGCCAACAAAGGTGTCTCGAAACAGTACCAACATACACAAGCTCATCGGAATGGACGGATGGGCTCGTGATACATCCAATCAACAGACGCAACACGTGACCGATGAGCGGAGGCAGATACCTTGTTTGTAGCTGAGATCACCGATGATATTGTTGCCGACCTTTCTAAGCCGCCACCTCTGGCGCAGGCGCAACAGCTCAGTGTAGAAGTCGTTGTTGTTGCGGTTGCGCCGCTGTTCGGCCACGTTCTCGCGCATACGGTCAGCACCGTCGTTCAGGATCTGCGCCGCCGCCCCAAGACCCTGCCGGGGTCAGGTCAGGTGCTGAGGAGCGACCCGAGGTCAGGGGTGGGAGCTGTGGCCAGCCCCTGCCCAGGTCAGGTCAGGCCGGGGTGACAGGCAATGTGTGACGTGGCTAGTCGGATCAACAGCACAAGGAAAAACGAGCACATGCCCACGTCCGTCCCGACAGCCTGCTTGGTTACAGCACAAGCCTCTCGATTCACGCACCCGTGTCGGGGTGGGTTCGAGACCCTTTAAGCGATCGCTCTCGTTCCCGACTAGGACGGCCTGCGTCCGGCGACAGCGGCCGCAAGGGCCAGGTGACGTCAGAGGGCAGGACGAACCGGGTCGAGCATTGTGGCACGGCGAGCCCTCGCCACAAAAGGTTCTGCCGCTGACCCGATGCATCCGATCCAGAATTATACGGACGGATGGTGGGGTCAGGACTCACGCAACAGCTCCTGATTAGCGCGCGCGCGCGCTGGTACCGGAAATCCATCCCATAAAAAGTTGACGTTAAGTCCAAGAAAAACAAGTTGCGTGCGCGAGGTACCTTCTTCTTGCTGATGACTTGGACGAGCTGGCGCGACTCCGGCGCGTCTTGCGTCACGCCGTCCAGCACCATGTAGCGCTTGTGGCGCGCGATGCTGAGGACGTCCGAGAGCACGCACACCTCCGTGTAGGCGTCCCTGCCAGCCGCACGGCAGCGCCGTTAGTTCCCGCACGGTACGGCCCCTGGCACGGGGGGAATGGCTAGATCTGACAGCTAGAGCTTACAGGCCGACACCAGGTTGAGCGTACAGGAGTTGTGTGTATATTCCGTGTGAAAACATAGTGGATGCTGTTCACCTTTCGAAAGCAGTAAGAAGAAGTATGCACGCAATCAGAAGCAAACAAGTATACAACAACTCAGAAGTAGTATACGCTCAATTGAGTTTATTAGCTGGCAGGTTGATGTTATAATCCAACCATATAGTTCGGTAATTAAAGAACATTTTTCAGATCCCCGATTAACCCCCGGCCTGCACGCCAACGTGACGGAGCCGCCGCAGCGCGCGAGGAAAGCGCAGCCTCGGTCCGACGGTTCCCGAGTGCCGGGCTCCGACCGAGCCGAGCCGCAGCGCGCCCGCCCCGCCCACGCACCTGATCTTGTTGCGCACGCTCTCCCAGGGCCAGGCGGGCTGCTGGAAGGAGGTGACCTGCTGCTCGCCGTCGGCGTCGGGCTCGGCGGCCGGCTCGGCCGGCTCGTCCGCGCCGTCCGAGCCGTCGGCGCGGCTCCAGTCGATCTTGGCCGCCAGGCGCGCCAGGTTCTCCGACATGGAGAGTGGCCTGAGGGGCGTCGCCGCGCCAGCGTGGTCAGTCAAGACATGTGTGAGGTTGCACACAGCTTAGCTGATACTGGGTGGGCAAAGCAGCTGTGGAGCACCTGAGCATGCACTTAGCAGGGCAAATGGCCATGAATGTGCAATAATGAACAATAAAATGGTAAACACACATGACATCCTGACATAATGTGCAAACATAAACAGATGACTTTATATTTATATTGCTCATCCAGATGTTTTTATATAACAGCATGAATTACAGTTTGACCAACATTTCTGGGCACAAGTTTATCTTTATTTTAATCAAGGTGACTAAATTTTGGTTAATGATTGCTGATGGCCCCATCATGAAAATCATTGACTTGAGCTCAATTTCTATGCTTGAACACATACCAAAGCACGATGCGCTACTTACGGCTGAAGAATCTCCCTTCCATCATAGGTTATCTCATACACCTGGTTTTCAAGAGGTGTTTCTATGCTTATCTTTGGTCCAGACATCTTGGTGTTCTGCAAAAAGAGACAAGCTTGTCATTAATACACTTCAACTGGAAATTTATTCCATTTCCCATCTTCATCCACATCAAAACTGCGCCTGACCATGTACTGGGCAATATACAACCCATAAACATGCTGCTTAGCCTCATCACACACTAGGATCTAAAAATTTCCAAAATGAGCAAATTCAATTGACAGCAAATTAGCAGAAGCCTCACACCAACTTCCAACATATCTAATATATATATATATATATATATATATATATATATATATATATATATATATATATATATATATGTACTGCAAGCTAGAAGCAGCAGTCCAAAAACTGTTTGCTGCTTGAAACATTACACATGAAAACAGCATCAGTACAGTATGAGTGCAGCAATACATATGGCATAATAAGTATAGTGCATCAGGCTTCAGTGGAACCAGATGCAGAGTTTAACTCCATGCTGTGCTCACCCTTTCTGCAGAGTGAGAGACAGGCTAGTCTGCAAACTATGGCAAACATGCCAATGAGATGTTTGGCACAGACAGGATGCTGCCTTAACAGTGGTAGCAAGCTGCCACATTGGGGCACATTCTAGTTGCATCACTTACCCCAAAAACATTATTTATCATGACAGTTGTCAATTTGACTAATACTGTTTTATAAGCTAGAAAAACATACTCTGATAGGCTACATAGTCTAAGAAATAATTTCTGCCACAAAATTTTGGTGAGCTGTCAAAAACTGGAAGTTGTGCCCGGCCTCTGCCCCAAAAAGATTTCATCAAATTCTGCCATGAGCTGGAGACTGCAAGGCAGGCAATGCCATGAAGACTCAACAGTTAATCACAAAGTAAACCCAAGTTGACAAATACAATGCCATTATTTCCCCACAACACCACTATAGATTCATTATGCTGCACAAAAAGTAGGCCTTAGTGACCGATCTTACATTCCTGACCACGGCTGCTTTGATAACGTTCGATACCCGGTGCACTTTTTACAGTCAGATGCTGATCAAATTGACGATGTAAATGGTCTTTGAAACATTTCAACCATTTCTGAAGCATTCAAACAGATCATTGCTAGGACGTGACACGACAACACGCTTGAGCCCAGGAGGCTATGCGCCCTAACCCAAGGCAAGTGACGCGAAGTCGCTCAAAAATGTCCTGCATCAGGCACATGTCCACATACAAAATCAGCTATTCGCAAGGCGACCGTGCAAGACGACCATTTACCAACTGTGTGCTGGACTCACCGTGAGCTTAAACGATCGCCGGGCTCGCTACTTACAACCACACACACCCGTCACACCGGCCTCTCCCCACTCGCACGGCCTTGACTGTTAGCATTTGCGCACACCCACGTCATGAGCTCACGCCAAGGCGACTTTAACACCAAGCTGCCAGTTGTCGATGTTTTGGAATGTTTCGAAAATGGCATCAAAGTAATAATGTAAACTAAAAACCGAATGTAAATCACATATTTTTAACAAATCACTTAGCTCTACAATTATTTTATAGAATACAGTGATTGCATAGTGATTATTGCTTGTCATTCCTAGCTGAATATTTTAAATTTATCCACTTTAAGTACCTTAGCAGATGCCTACAAGCACCTCTCCTAGTTTGAATCTTGGCTTTTGTTTCAGTCAAGTAGGATATGATGAACTGGCAGCCTAGTTAGTTATGATATGACTAATCGTCCAGTTGGCCGTTTTGGCGGTGTTGTGATTGATTATTCGCGCTGCGTTGTTGAGCTGAGGGTGGTGGAAGTTGGTTGGGCACTTTGACATGACATTCCACGTAGCTTTTACTGCATCGCACTCTACTAGCAGAAAGGGTCTTAGGCGGCTGTTCAAATGAAAAATGACGTTTCTCGCGTTTGTGGCATTCGGTGTGTGATGATCTAGACTGTTGACGTGGCATATGGTGAGGTTAGGCTTTTGTTGGTGTTATTCTTATTGTGCCTGTACAACTGTAAAGCTGTTATGTTATCTACCTTGAGAACCAGCCTTGCATTATATTGTGCATAGAATGCAATCTGAGGATAACAAGGTGGGAGGGGGGACCATGTGACACAGCATTGGCCAAGCTTTAGTCCTTTGCAACATGTTTTAAAACTTTCAAGCCAGGTACTGTTGACTTCCTCTCATGGCATTCAACATGCCCATCTCCTTAACAGCTCTAGTCCCATCAGGAGATGGACAGATGCTACCTTTTGAAAAGTTATGCCCTATGCAGCTGAACCTGTGGTATGTTTGACAAAAGTGGATGACATGCTTTGCAGCATTTGTTCAATTGCTGGCTGGACAATTATCACCTTTTTTAGAATTGTTGCATTGTACAGTGCAACCTGCAGGGAGGGTGATTGTGCCCAGTTTAACTAGCACTTGACCATAGGGGGCCAATCTGCAATAGAGCCATCCACTTCACTGAATACCTGCATGTTAAAGTGTGCTGAACATTGTACTGGTCTATTCCAAACTTAATTCAAGCTAATTTGTGATGAATTTTCAACAAAAAATTGTGTGTAAATATGTTTGGAGCATCACAGCCTAAAATTACCTTCACCACACAATATTTTGTAGAAACACTTGGCTTGCTACATGTTGAAATTGATGTGATCTGCTTATGGTGCTGTAGGTGCCTGGAATTATGGTCTGCATGTCCGGAATTTTTTCCTGCAATGTTGCTGCTATGTCAGACATTTTGGCATGACAGATATTGTTGCAGTCTTAATGGGAGGGAGGATAAGGGTTGAAAATGGTTTCAAGTGTGTAGCATAATTTTGGGATAGACCCTTCGCAATGCTTGCATAGCACATTTCGGATTTTGTGCTCACTGTTTTGGATTTTGTTTTAGGGTTCTCCAGATAGGCCTAAATACCTGGGCAAGTAGGCACCTGCATTACTTAAGATGAAAAGCTTAAGCTCAGATTAAGTGAGAGATTGAATTTAAACATGATCAATCCCTGTTAGTGCTGTTTACAGTGTGCTTAGCATCATGCTTCACGGCTACATCGCATGAGAGCCTGGTTGTTGTTTGGTACTTTTATACAAGTGTGAAATGTTGGGCTATTTTTTACAGGATTTTAACATGCTGATGAATTCAAAAACTGCAATAATGAAATGATGTTTGTGTGAAGCCAACATGATGCCAAGGTAATTTTTCATTCTCTGCATGCTAAAGCAACAGCTTGAAAAAGAGAGTTAACAGCATATTACCCACTGCCAAAACTAACAAGTACATGATGACCAAAGCACAGCCAGCACATGCATTGCTCAGTGTTATTATGCTGGATCAGAGTATATACAAAGAGCAAAATAACTGGGTTGCATGAGTGTTATTTGATGTTTGCCTTGTGGGTGATAAGTGATCTTAGGTTGTTTGATTACCAGATGAAGTATTTGAATATCACAATATTCAGATTTGAAAGCATATACCACATTCACCCAATTGATATGAAGCTCGCAGCTCCGCGTGACCTACACAGGTGTGCAGCACATGGCCGTGCAGCAGCACCTGTGCACCATGGATTCGTTTTCTGGGGCGCCTGCACAGGTGCACAGTGAGGAGCCATACAGCAGCACCTGTGCACCATGGAGTCGTTTTCTGGGATGCCTGCACAGGTGCACAGTGAGGAGCCATGCAGCAGCACCTGTGCACCATGGAGTTGTTTTCTGGGGTGCCTGCACAGGTGCACAGTGAGGAGCCATGCAGCAGCACCTATGCACCATGGAGTCGTTTTCTGGGGCGCCTGCACAGGCGCACAGTGAGGAGCCATGCAGCAGCACCTGTGCACCATGGGCCTTTGTCCAGGGTGCTGGCCGGCTGTGGCGGCCGGGGCCGGTCCGCCGCGTGACTCGCCGCTCTGCCGCAGGATCGGCCTGCCCTGCCTGAGCGGAGCGCTGGCGCAGTGGGCGCAGCAGCTGTGCCAGCGCTGGGCCGCCGGCTGGACGCTGGCCGTCAGCGTGGTGACGCTGGCGCTCTGCTCGCTGGTGGTGCTCACGCAGGCGCTGGCCGCCGTCGGCACCTACCAAGGTTTGGCGCGACGCTCGAGCCCGGGGCCTCCGGTCTTCTGTCTGGATAGCAGCTCTCGGTTGTACTCGCTGTGGTGGGAGCATAATATATCAGCGTCTGGACACGGAACAATACCCCGTGCGCAAGTTAAAAAAGATGCAATCTACCTACGATATTTGCAGTTTGCCGCGCATTTCCGGACCAGTGGCGGATCCAGAGCGGGGAGAGGGGGGGGGGGCATGGGTCCATGGTCCTATGGCCTCATGGCCCTGCTTGGAGCCGAGGGGCACCAAAATCCTCATTTTGGGGTCGCATAACCATTTTCAAAACGCACCAAACTTCAGAAGCACCGCAAACGGCCGCAAATCTTCAAGGTCAACGTAAAAAATAATGGAAAATTTAACTCTGTTGGCTAAATGCGGCTCGCCGCTCCGGTGCAAGATATTTACCTATTGAGAAATGATAATTCAAAAAGTTGCCGAAATCTTCGTTGTGAGGGTGGTAACGGACCACAATGAAGCGTAGTCACTCTCCTTTGACGAAATCCGGGATTCGCCCTTGGTCTGGACTGCATTGTCGCGCTCCTTGGCGGATATGCTGCGCCACGTTGATGATGCTCCCACTGAATGTGCTGAATGTACTGACCCTTGAGCACTGAGGCTTTCTGCTCTGTCTGAGGCTGGCACACTCGCTAGCATGTTCTGCCCAGCTCCCGGCCAGTCCGTTCGTTGTCCGTCCCAGTCCGTCACCCGGTCCATCCGCTGTCACTCCACGCCCCCGCTCCCCTGACCTGAGCCCCCGGCCCCTGCTCTGACCTGCGCCCCCGCGGCTGGACCCTGCTCTGACCTGCGCCCCCTCGTCTGGATCCTGCTCTGACCTGCTGCGTCCCCGCGGCCGGCCGGTAGACCTGTGGAGCGGCGGCGATGGCGTCGAGCCGCGCGCCGAGGGGCTGGGCTACGCGGTGGTGGTGGACGCCGGCAGCTCCGGCAGCCGGGCGCATATCTATGTCTGGCCGCCGCACACGGGCAACCGGCGCGACCTGCTCAACATCCAGCCGCTGCGGGACCTGGCCGGCCAGCCCCGCGTCGAGATGATCACGCCAGGTGAGCGCGCCCCCAGCGGCGGCCGGGCGCCGGCGCCGCCCCGGCCCGACGCCGTCCGCGGCTGGCCGGAACGCCTCCACTGGAGGAGAGTTTGACTTCGCTGTGCATCTGCTGCGGGCGCAACAGACGATGAGAATTGCAATGGTTTTTAAGGAAACACATGCGAGGTGATTGTGTTGTTTCCAATGAGCTGGTTAAGTCGCATTAGGGGAATACAGCTCGAACAGAAGGATACCCGGTACAATGATAGCAGCTTCATCGCTGGCATGTCGCCAGTGGGTCGGGTAGCCCTGCCGTCTGTGTGGCATGCTCTTGAGCGGGGCTTGGTGTCCGGAGACTGACGCTGGTAGCTGGGCAGGTCTCTCCTCCATGAGGGCGACCCCAGACCGGGCCGGCGCGTACCTGAGGCCGCTGCTGGAGTACGCCGCCGCTCACATACCCAAGGAGAAGCACAGGGAGACGTCGCTGTACATCATGGCCACCGCCGGCATGCGGCTGCTTTCCAAGGAGTACGTGGTGACGCCCCGCTTCCTTAACACAGCAGCAGCTGGAGGGCTGTAACATTGCCTGGGCGCCTGCCTGAACCTCGGGTGTCGTTTCTGAACCGTCCTGATTGCTTTCTGAATATGCTCGACGGCTTGGTTGGTAGCAACTACACTCCCGGCTGAAGTCTATCATATGACCCGTTGCATTACAGCCGCGTGCTGACGTGACGGGGATATTGATAAGTGTTGTGGCGTGTCGCACTGGGTTCCGCGTTTGGACCGGCCAGACATACCGCAGTGTCTGTGTCTGACCTGACGGCCAAGCTGCGGTGGAGTGTGACTCCCGTCGCCAGACTACCACGGTGTCTGTGTCTGACCTGACGGCCGGCCTGCGGCAGAGCGCGACTCCCGCCACCAAACGTACCGCAGTGTCGTGTCTGAACTGACGGTCAGTCTGCGGCGGAGCGTGACTCCCCCCGCCAGACATACCACAGTGTCTGTATCCGACCTGACGGTCAGTCTGCGGCGGAGCACGACTCCCGCCGCCAGACATACCACGGTGTCTGTATCCGACCTGACGGTCATCTGCGGCGGAGCACGACTCCCGCCGCCAGACATACCACAGTGTCTGTATCCGACCTGACGGTCAGTCTGGGGCGGAGCACGACTCCCGCCGCCAGACATACCACAGTGTCTGTATCCGACCTGACGGTCAGTCTGCGGCGAGCACGACTCCCGCCGCCAGACATACCACGGTTCTGTATCCGACCTGGCGGTCAGTTCTGTGGCGGAGCACGACTCCCCGCCAGACATACCACAGTGTCTGTATCTGACCTGACGGTCACGTCTGCGGCGGAGCACGACTCCCGCCGCCAGACATACCACGGTGTCTGTATCCGACCTGACGGTCAGTCTGCGGCGGAGCACGACTCCCGCCGCCAGACATACCGCAGCGTCTGTATCCGACCTGACGGTCAGTCTGCGGCGGAGCACGACTCCCGCCGCCAGACATACCGCAGTGTCTGTATCTGAACTGACGGTCAGTCTATGGCGGAGCACGACTCCCCGCCGCCAGACATACCGCAGTGTCTGTATCCGACCTGACGGTCAGTCTGCGGCGGAGCGCGACTCCCGCCGCCTGACATACCACAGTGTCTGTATCTGAACTAACGGTCAGTCTACGGCGGAGCACGACTCTCGCCGCCAGACATACCACAGTGTCTGTATCCGACCTGACGGTCAGTCTGCGGCGGAGCACGACTCCCGCCGCCAGACATACCACGGTGTCTGTATCCGACCTGGCGGTCAGTCTGTGGCGGAGCACGACTCCCGCCGCCAGACATACGCAGGTCTGTATCCGACCTGACGGTCAGTCTGCGGCGGAGCACGACTCCCGCCGCCGCAACATACCGCAGTGTCTGTATCTGAACTGACGGTCAGTCTATGGCGGAGCACGACTCCCGCCGCCAGACATACCGCAGTGTCTGTATCCGACCTGAACGGTCAGTCTGCGGCGGAGCGCGACTCCCGCCGCCTGACATACCACAGTGTCTGTACTGACTAACGGTCAGTCTACGGCGGAGCGCGACTCCCGCCGCCAGACATACCGCAGTGTCTGTACCTGACCTGTCGGTCAGTCTGCGGCGGAGCGCGACTCCCGCCGCCTGACCGCGTCCGGCCCTGGTCACAGGACGCAGGCGGCCATTATCTCCAGCCTGCGACAGGACATTCTGCAGCGGTACGACTTCCTGCTGGCCGAGCAAAACATCCAGGTGATCACGGGCCGTGAGGAGGGCATTTATCAGTGGATCGCCATCAACTTCGCCTTGGACAGGTGAGCACACAGCTGCCGGTGTCACCGGCACTGACAGCCGACGCGGACGAGGCGGATCGGGGTTGTGTGTTGGATCTGAGAGTGGGCTCCGCCGATTTGATTTCTCGACCTTGTGTAGCGGCGTGGCGCTGAGGCAAGGTGTGATTGGGGCCTAATAACGCACTCGCTACTGTGGCAACATGGTGTCGCCTGCCTCTCACCCTGGCAGGAAGGGCGAGCACCACGGGGAATCGAACCCCGTGCCTCTGGTTTCCCAGACAGGTAGCTTAACAACTACGCTATCATTCCCCTACGCTGGTATATTGCCGCTTCCTATGCAATGCTTGGCAGGGTTTGAAACGCTGCTATTCCGCGTAAATTGTCAGATGAGGAGATCCATCTCGCGACGTGTTTGACGCCCCTGTGTCCGTGTGTCGGACGTGCGTGGTGTCTGATGTCGCTGCCCCCCGACGGCCAGGTTTCGTCATGCCCACAACGGGCCGCTGGTGGAAGTGGAGACCGTGGACGAGAAGCCAATCAAGCGGCTGAAGACGGTCGGCGCGCTGGACATGGGCGGAGCCTCTATGCAGATTGGCTTCGAAGTGACCACCAAAGCGCAGCAGAAGGCCCTGGTGAGTGACGCAGTGCAGTGTGACTGTGGAATCCACCCGGGTAGCCGGGGCATTGGCGGCGATGCTACCGCCGTGCCTGGAGGTCATTGCGGTGTGAAGTAGATCTTCTGTGGGATCTGTGGACTTGATTCTCGGCTAAAGCGTGGTATCACATGCCACTTCGTAGAACATAGCAAAGAGGGCATCGAGCGCAACCGGGCAGCAGAGAACATGCCGGTAGCCATGTCCACCGCGTCAGCTGGGTAGTCTTTGCCGACTCCAAGCCAGACCGCCGGCAAGGGAGGGCGGGAGGGACGGCCGCCGAACAGCGAGCTCTGAGTGGCGCCGGCTGGGACTGGGGTTTGGCCGCCGGACAGCCTGCCTGAGTGGAGTGGCCTCGAGTGATGAGTGATGCCTGGCTCTCGCCGCAGGGGGGCCACCGCTCCTCCATGGCGGTGATCAACCTGGGCTGCGCCGACCACGACCGCGAGCACACGTACCGCGTGTACGTCACCACCTTCCTCGGCTACGGCGCCAACGAGGCGTTCCGCCGCCACAGTGAGGCCATCCGTGCCAGGTGAGCCGACCGCTGGGGGCGCTGGGGGGGGGGAGGGGGGGGGGGGGGGGGGGGCGCACGCCCCTGATCAGACCTCGCGCCGTGCTGAGACGGCTGTGTTCGGGATGCGAGCCTGGAAAGGACATAGAAACGTTTGAGCGGTGTTGCGACGCCGAAGGTCGCGTGCTGCATTGAATGGAAGTCCTCCGTCCTTGAGAGCGATGGGTTAGCCTCATGTTGAAGATTTTTGTTTGTAATTCGCACAGGGTGTTTCTTCCCAACATGGGGTGGACTAGACCGTCGCTGCCGCACTCGGTCTGTCGCTGCAGTCGTCAGACGAGTCAGTTCATTCTGTCTTTCACTGAGGCTGGCATGCATTCCCTCTCCCATATTTCGCCAGCTGTTAGACGCTGAGGTGAGGTTGTGAATGGCACGCAGCCAGTGGCCGGTTGCCTGCGGTGGTCGGGCGGTGGCGCCCGCCAGGCCCGTGTGACCGGTCTGCGCCCTGTCCGCCTCAGGTACACGAACGGCACCCGCCGCCTGTACGACCCGTGCCTGGTGCGCGAGTTTTCGGACCGGGCGCTGCTGAAGAACACTACCTACTGCTCCGAGCAGCAGCCGCCGCCGGCCAACTGCTCGGTGCCCGTGGTCGGCACCGGCGACTGGCACCAGTGCGAGGAGCTCGTGCGCAAGCAGGTGCGTCGCTCCGGCCGCCGGCTGTGACGCTCCGCCCTCCCGCGCGGCTGGGAGTACGCGCCGCTGCTCCCATCCTCTCCCACCGGCGGGCTGCCGGCGGTGGTGACGTCTGGCGAGACAGCGGCGGCGGCTGTGATGTCCGGGCGTCCCGGCTGAGCCCGCGGACGCGTCCCCGGAGGCCGTCAGAGATAGACCGCTGGGCCGCCGCCTGTCGGAACTGCGCGTTCCCCGCCGTCCGCCCGTCCGCCCCTCTAACGACGCCGGCGTCGCCGCAGATCGTGGAGGAGCGCAAGACGCGCCTGTGTCCGGAAGGCCCGGACGGCTGCACGCGCACGCTGGTGGCGCCGCCCGTCAACCTGAGCGAGCTCGAGCTGTATGGCTTCTCCGAGTTCTGGTACTCCATGGAGGACACACTGCGCAGCGGCGGCAATTACTCCTACAAGCGCTTCAGCCAGACGGCCAAGGTGAGCGCGAGCGCCGCGTCGCAACTCGCGCGGCTTCAGGCCGGTCGGCGCTACGCCGCGCAGGGCCCAGCTGTCCTGGTGGGCGCTGCCCCCGCGCGGGGCCCGGCTGCCCCGGTGGGCGCTGCCCCCGCGCGGGGCCCAGCTGTCCCGGTGGGCGCTGCCCCCGCGCGGGGCCCAGCTGTCCCGGTGGGCGCTGCCCCCGCGCGGAGCCCGGCTGTCCCGGTGGGCGCTGCCCCCGCGCGGGGCCCAGCTGTTCTGGTCGGCATCGGCCCTATTTGAGCCCGGCCGACTTCGCTCACAATTGCTGACGGCTGTCGCCATCCAGTTCTGGCCGTGTGTGTTCGTGTTGTTTCGGTGTTTTGACGGACAGCCCGCTTGGCTCACTTCGGATACGGGACTTCAGCTCGCAGCTCTGTGCAGGGTTCAGTAGGGAACGAAGCTTTGTCGTGCGCTCTGCCCTGGGGCTTTTGTAGTATGGTACCACATTTTGTTCTATTTGATGTCTAGATGAGGAATACTAGAGTTGTTACGTAGAGTTGTCAGTTAAGTGTTTCCATGCTGTGGGCCCCGTACTGTGACTGACCCTGCCCGTACCCATCCGCTCCTGTGTCGGCCCAGCTGACAACGCCCGTCCGTTCCCGGCCTCAATAACCTGGCTGTCCGATCCCATCCGTCCACCCCCCCCCCCCCCTCCCTTCCCACCTGACCCCGTCCATTCACCTCCGACTACGTCCCTGTCCGTCCGACTCGTGCTGCTGTCCCCGCCCGTCTGCCCCTTTCCGGTGTGTGCCGCTGTCACTGTCTCCGTGTGTTCCCGTCTGTGCCCGTTTTTGTCTGTGTGTGCTGCTGTCTCTTCCTCTGTGTGTTCCCGTCCGTTCTGTCTGTCTGTGAACCGCTGTCACTGCCTCTGTGCGCTCCCGTCCGTGTCTGTGTCTGTCTGTGTGCCGCTGTCACTGCCTTTGTGTGCTCCCGTCCGTGCCTGCCTGTGCGCCGCTGTCACTGCCCCTGTGTGCTCCCGTCCGTGTCTGTGTGCCGCTGTCACTGCCTCTGTGTGTTCCCGTCCGTGTCTGTGTGCCGCTGTCACTGCCTCTGTCTGCTCCCGTCCGTGTCTGTGTGCCGCTGTCACTGCCTCTGTGTTCTCGTCCGTGCCTGTCTCTGTCTGTGTGCCGCTGTCATTGCCTCTGTGTGCTGCCGTCCGTGTCTGTCTGTGTGCCGCTGTCACTGCTTCTCTGTGCTCCCGCCCGTGTCTGTGTCTGTCCGTGTGCCGCTGTCACTGCCTCTCTGTGCTCCCGTCCGTGTCTGTGTCTGTCTGTGTGCCGCTGTCACTGCCTCTCTGTGCTCCCGTCCGCGTCTGTCTGTGCGCCTGCGTCTGTCTGTCTGTCTGCGCCTGCGTCTGTCGCTCCCGTCTGCGTCTGTGTATTCCCGTCCGTGTCTGTGTCTGTCTGTGTGCCGCTGTCACTGCCTCTGTGTGCTTTCGTCCGTGTCTGTCTGTATGCCGCTGTCACTGCCTCTGTGTGCTCCCGTCCGTGTCTGTGTCTGTCTGTATACCGCTGTCACTGCGTCTGTGTATTCCCGTCCGTGTCTATGTCTGTCTGTGTGCCGCTGTCACTGCCTCTGTGTGCTCTCGTCCGTGTCTGTCTGTATGCCGCTGTCACTGCCTCGTGTGTGCTCCCGTCCGTGTCTGTCTCTGTCTGTGTGCCGCTGTCACTGCCTCTGTGTGCTCCCGTCCGTGTCTGTCTGTGTGCCGCTGTCACTGCCTCTGTGTGCTCCCGCCCGTGTCTGTGTCTGTCCGTGTGCCGCTGTCACTGCCTCTCTGTGCTCCCGTCCGTGTCTGTGTCTGTCTGTATACCGCTGTCACTGCGTCTGTGTATTCCCGTCCGTGTCTGTGTCTGTCTGTGTGCCGCTGTCACTGCCTCTGTGTGCTCTCGTCCGTGTCTGTCTGTATGCCGCTGTCACTGCCTCGTGTGCTCCCGTCCGTGTCTGTCTCTGTCTGTTTGCCGCTGTCACTGCCTCTGTGTGCTCCCGTCCGTGTCTG
The DNA here is from genome assembly GCF_011947565.3 of Pollicipes pollicipes. Classification (NCBI taxonomy): domain Eukaryota; kingdom Metazoa; phylum Arthropoda; class Thecostraca; order Pollicipedomorpha; family Pollicipedidae; genus Pollicipes; species Pollicipes pollicipes. The sequence continues at coordinate 39,712,071 of NW_023597034.1, read as the reverse complement.
TCTGTGCGCCGCTGTCACTGCCTCTGTGTGCTCCCGTCCGTGTCTGTGTGTGGCCGTCGTCGGCTGACCCCGGCGTCGCTCCGGCCAGGACTACTGCGCCACCGCCTGGCGGACGCTGGTGCGGCGCCGCGGCGAGGGACTGTACGGCCGCTCCGACGACGACCGGCTGGCGCGACAGTGCTTCAAGTCCGTCTACCTCACGGCCGTGCTGCACGAGGGCCTGGGCCTGCCGTACTCGTACCAGGGCCTGACCTCCACGCCGAGCGTCGTAAACGGACGCGTCTCCACCTGGACGCTGGGCGCGCTGCTGTACAAGCTGCGCTTCCTGCCCGTGCGGTGGGTGTGCCGCCGCCGGCCGCCCGGCCGCGGCCGGCTGAGGTGGAGTGTGCTGCTGTCGACTGGCCTGGGGAGGTGTCCGTGGGGGCCCCGTGGAGCTGGTGTGGAGTGGGACTCCGCGTCGGGCTGGTAGCGGAAGAGTGGCCGTTGTCCTTGAACATCGCACTCAAGCTGTGCAGCCCAGCAATGTATTCAGGTGTGGCAGCGCCGTTACTTTCTAATGGAAAACGCTGAAGAACGCGGATGACCGCTCAAGTGTGATGATCATGCCGATGGCTTGGTGTCTGCGGCCGCTCGCCGTTCTACTGTACTGCCGCGTCGACCGCAGCCTCTGACCGCTCCCTCTGTCACCAGGTCGGTGGAGGCGGCCACGTTTTGCTGTACTGCCGTGTCGACCGCAGCCTCTGACCGCTCCCTCTGTCGCCAGGTCGGTGGAGGCGGCCACGTTCTCGCATTTCCCGGCCGGTCCGTACAGCATCTGGGGCTCCCAGTACCTGCTGCTGGTCTGCGTGCTGGTCGTGCTGGGCGTGCTGGCGCTGTACGTGCTGCGCCTGCGCCGGCTGCGGCTGGCGCGGCCGCGCGTGCGTCTCCTCTCCGAGCACGAGCCCATGCTGCTGGGCGTGCGCGTCAGCTGACGGGCCGGCGCCGAGCGCCAGCTGGCCGGCCCCGGCCCCGGCCCCGGCCCCGGCCCCGGCCCGCCGCAGTAGCCCAGAGAAGCCCGCCTCGTCCGGGCGGCGATAGGTAAATGGCAGACAGACGGGGTCAGCTGCCCGACCAATAGGTCATTTGACGTGACAGGGAAATACAACGACCGCTCGTGATCTGGTGGCAGAATCAATGAACAAGGCGTATGTCACAGCTGAACAAATGGATCGAATTACGCTAGCTCGCCGTGCCGTGCCGTGGCGGGCGTCGGGTGTCCCGTAGGATGCCGTCAGCCACCGGCGAGTCGTCACCTCTCCGCGTACATCGACGCCAGCGGCCGGGCGCGAGTCAGGTCAGGACCGGCGATCTCGGCCGGCCGAGGCCCCGGCCGCCCTGACCCCGGGGTCAGACCAGGGCGGGCCGCCAGGCGGCCTCTCTCGTCAGCGGCCGCGCGGTGGCCAGCCCAAGGGTCAGTTGTGATATCCGCGTCACCGTATTGTGGCGCTTTGTCGGCCCGCCGCTCGCGGCCTGTTCGTTCTGTGAATTTAAGTTGCAGGCGAATTTTAAATCTCATTGCGACGGTATAACTTCGGTGCGTATGCAAACTTATGTGCTTGGCGATCTCCGCCTGTTAGACCCTAGAGTTGTTAAATTATTTATGGTACGCCGGGTAGTGCTGCGGATTACTTTATATTTATGCGCGGTACTACAGTTTTATACATATGGTTCGCATGGTGGGTGTCTGTTTCGGCAGCTGCAATCCCCTCTCCACCTGCACAGCCACGTGACTATGCCTGGGGTGTGTCCGCGTGTATTGGCTTGTGAGGGTTAGACGTGCCCTAGTCTAGTGCTTCCTTCGATTACTTATTGACTGCGCCCACCGATCGCGTTTGTTGCCATCTGCGAGTGTCTGTTGACGTGTTCTGGTCGGATCAGTTGGCGCCCAGAGACCGGTGGTCGGTGATTGCTATGTTTGGGGTCGCGGAACAGATGCCGACGGATCTGCCGTAGTACCACGCGACTGGGGGTGCATCCACTAGCCCTAGTGTTTCAGGTTACCCTAGCCAAAGTGTTCCGTGGTCTTCACGACCAGCGGCGTTTCGAGTAGCTGGTGATGTCAGCTTTCAAGCGAGGTCTTCGCACCAGTATTGTCTCTCAGCCGTATGCACCTGCACTGCTAATGTCCACACCGTTTTCATGAATAGACTGGCGATTTAGAGCAACCGAGAGCTGCCCGTCACTGGACAGCGTGAGACTGCCAGGAAGGGCGGTACTAGATGTGAGCTGCGTCGCGCGAGGCCGCTGTCCTCTGCCTGGCCCCGCGCGTGGCCGGCGGGGCTGGGCCGCTGAGCCGGGCTGAGCTGAGCTGAGCTGCTGAGGGCGCCACCCCGCCCGCTGGTCGAGTCCGCGCACCTGGCGCGGCTGGTCACCCGGCCTGTCCCTGAGGCGGCCGCGCCGCCACATCAGCCATCGCATACGGTGTATTGCATATATGCATCCGGCGGCAGGATGTAACGTAAATAAATAAACGATCGAGGCGGCTACAGGGAAGTTAAGTGTGCGATGGGAACAGCAAGGGTAACCGGACGCTACAAGCTAACGAACCCAGCACGGGGCGACCTCTAACGCACGCTACGCTTAAGGTCCCGAAGGCTCGGTGGGGCTGTCTTTGGTGGCCATCTGCTATGCTACGGTTAATACTTGATTCATCTGTCTTACTTTTCCACCAACTCCACTATGCGGGTCCGACGTAACGCAATCCAACAATCCGACGGCTCCATCACAAAGTCAACGGGCTAAAACTTGCATAATATGGACTTATTTGAGCAAATTCAACATTCAGATGTCGGAAGGCCCTCAAGGTTTGCGGTGTATCAGACGGTTATGAAGCGTTGACGAATGCGAGAATAACTCCACACAACCCACAAAACCTACGAGCACCAGAGTTCGCCGTTGCATGGCGTCACCACACCAGCAAAGCTAAAAAACCGTCTCTGCGAGGTTTACATGCATAATCGCGACCACACGGTTCGATCAAACCATAAAAGATTAACGGCAACGCCACATCCTCCATCAGCGCCCTTCCGGTCGAGGTGGAGCGCACGCCACACCGGCGCTCGGTTCGTTGTACGTCGCAGCGACCATGCCGACCTCGAGCCCCACGGGCGGGCCGCCGCGGCCGCACGGCCCGCCGACCTCAGGGTCAACCTCCGCCGAGTCCAAGCCATCTGTGCCCCCCCCCCCCCGCTCTGCTCCAGTTATTGCGCCGCGGAGTCCCCGTCGCCGCGTTCCTGCCGCGCGGCTGCTTTGCCCCGCGGCGCTGCGGCGTGACGTCACTCTGCGCGCGCGACGCCAGGGCCGACCTCGGTCCGCTCGCCCCGAGGCGCCCGCTCCCCGCGAGGAGTCACGTGTCGACGTGCGCCTCGCCGGGGAGGGCCTCCGCTCCCGGGCTCGTGCCGCGTCTGGCCAGGCGCCGGGGCCTACCGACGCCGTCGTCACGTCCGCAGACAGCGGAAGAGCCACGTCCCCACCGTACGGCGGCAAATGCCCATCCATGTCTGCTGCCTGCTCTCGTCCGCTCCGACCCGCCCGAATCCGACTCCGTCGGCTGGAGTCCGCCGGTCCTGTCCGTGAGCTGTGTCCGTCGGCCGCTCTAGTGATGGTCGGCAGCCGCTCTAGTAGTGGCCGACGGCCACTATAGTGGCAGGCTGCGGCTGCTTTAGTGATGGTCGCCGGCCAGATCGGCGTCCTCCTCCTCGTCGTCGTCCGAGTACTCGCCGGAGATGGCCGTGGCAGACCGATGGTTCATGTCCGACGAGCGGAGCCGGCGCACCTTGGCCGGAGGACTGCCGACACACGGCGGAGGGCGGGCCAGGTCAGGTCAACAGGCGGGGCGACGGATCAGTGACGGTCAGCAGGGGCGTGGAACACGAACACCCCGCACCAGGGTGGCACCGGAACAACCGGGCGCGCACGTTCGTCACGGCCCGGGAGCCGAGCCACGCCGGTTTAGCTCACCACAGGACGGACAGCCGGTGACACACCCCCGAGACAAAGGGAGAGCTCCGCCCCGGCTGCCATCCTCCGCTGGGTCAGCCGGTCCGCGGCCGAGCCGTCTCCAGCGGTCAAGAGAGCGCCGCTGCTGCCACCCCGCGGTCAACAGCAGCGCCGACTCCAGCGCCCGCCCCGGCCGTGGGCGGCGGCGGCGGTCCCACCCTCCCGCCACCGCCCCGTTCCACCTGCCCACTAGCGGGCTCGGCGCCGGGCGCACCGCGTGAGCCCGAGCGGTGGTCGGCGCGCGCCGCCCTCACCTGTGCAGGCCGTCGCCCAGCGGGTCCACCTCGCTGGAGGAAGACGGCGTAGGCGACGAGGGCGGCGAGAGCGCCGTCTTCACCATGCCGGCCGAGTCGGTCAGCATCTTGTTCTGCGGGGCGGCCAGGCAGCGCGTGAGAAGGATACTCAGCATCCTCGCAGGCCACGCGTGACGCGCCCACACATTCAGAAACGTGCCGAGATCGCTTAAGAGAACGGCCAACTTGGCGAACGCAGTACATACGTGGTACAGCGCAGGGCGCTCTGAACACGGGTTGCCATACTCAAGATGTTCCAGCAGTGTGATCCTAGCAGTCTATTTTAGATTGTAAGTGGTGTCCCCTTCCACTGTGCAAAATGTTCACGCAGAAGGCAGGGAATGGTCTGGTTTGGTTTGGCCCGCATGGGAGCATGTTACCGCTCCCAATTCTCAACAGACTTTCCCGCAGCACTCGTCACCTCTCTCCACTTGCACAGAACAACTTCCTGGACTAGGCAGTTGCTCTGCACAAAATCCCATCATATATTTAATCTCCCTCCGCCGGTGACGCGCCAGCGGGTGTCCTCGACATATCCCACTCACGATCCTGCCGTCCCTGCCGAACATCATGAGGAAGGTGTCGATGAACTCCCGGCTGCGGTCCTCCCACTTCTGGATGAACTCGGCCCGCTTGTCCGAGATGTCGGCGATGGCCTTCTTCCCGCGGTCCTTCAGCTCGTCCATCTTGTTCTGGATCCGGAACTTCTTCTCCTGCCGGACCGCACACCGCACGTGAGACGCACACGCCGCATCGCGTGGTAGGCAGCGGACTGTCCCCGTTGCGCCCCAACATAGCGGCACGTGCGCTGACAGGCAGCCCGTCGGACCAGGCGCACACTGCGAACAAAGACGCCAGACTGTGCTGGGTTTCACACGCACTTAAACGCACCAGTTCCTCTGCTGGTCTGTCCTTCATGGCAATTACGTTTGACTCGGCCCTCTCCATTTGCCGTTTGCTGCTGCGTTTGCTGCTGACCGACATCTGACGCATTTTCCGAGGTCCCGTGCGCCGGGAGCTCGGCGAGGGCCGACTAACTAAACGCCATCAGGTGCGCTCTGTCGCATGCGCAGCCCCGGCACGCCCCTGGCGAGGGCTGGGCGCCACTCGCCCGCCGGACCACCACTCACGCTAATGAAGGAGACGTTGAGATCCTTGGCCGAGTATCCTCGCGCCAGGTTCCGCCGCACGTACACGTCGTAGTCCTTGACGATGCGGGAGACGATGTCGGAGGTGGAGACGCCGTCCGTCCGCTGCGTGGCCACGAACATGCCTGGCGGCGCGCCCAGCTCGTGATGCATAGGTTGTGGATTCGAGACCCGCTGCCGGCTGAGTTTTGGGATCCCAACAGACCTTTTTTGAAATCAGCGTGAGCTATGTTGATGCTCATGTCCACAGCAGTGCTGCAGGCTAACCGGAAGCTGACCATACGCTCGCAAGGGGCCACCGACAGTCTGTACAGGTGGCGCCACCGTCGCCGTCATTAGGCCGACACCAACAGTCGATGGACCGGCCCGGAGCAGGCGCGTGTGCAAGATGTCAGCTCACAATGCCACCAGGGTGACCTTTGTGACCTGCGACTGCTCGGCGGGTGCACCGGTTTCAGCACCGATCACGAGTTGTGCACCCATGATAACACCCACTTAATCAACAAGTCCACTGCAACTGACCTATGATCCCGCTGCAAGGTCGCACCAGTTTTCCCGCACGATAGCAAACTGCGATTGCACGTGGCATACATCCGTCGGCTCCGGAGTCCACAAACACACACACGCACACACACGCACATTATTCGGGATGGGGGTGTGCAGAACGCCTGCACAGCGGACAATTAGGCCAATTAGGACAATTAGGCCACCACCACGCCTGTCTGTCCGCGGACGACAAGGCTGGCAAACATTTGACGTGAAGCATCCATTGCGACGTGCGGACGTCACCTCTTTCTTTGAGCCGGGCGTACACGTCGACTCCGGAGCCGGTGGTGTACGGGTAGTCGTCGTGGGCGATAAAGTCAATCTGGGAACGCAGGGAAGAGATGGTGCAGGCGCTGGGTGCAGCCGCCGACATTGCGTGCGTGACATGTAAACAGCCCAGCCCAGTCAGATGGTCGAGATGGACTTCGCGTTCTTGGTTAAGTGCGACTCAGCCAAACACAGCTGCAGTGTTGTGACTCCCCAGCCTGAGCCACAGAGCCGTGGAGACACTCAACAAGCGAAACGTCCGCGTGACGACACTGGATGAGTGAGGCAGGCTTCGTCAGCGTCACCCGCACTATGCGGAGCCGAGAGCCCCGGCCTTGGCCTGTCTCACAGTCCCGCGGCGGTGCCCCCCTGCACGCACGAGCACACCCCGCTCTAGCAGAGCCCCGGCTGGCGCGCGCCCTTCACCGCGAGCGAAGCAAGGCAGCTCGGAGCCGACCGACGGCTCTGGCCGGACTGGGCCCGCCCCTGCCGTCTACACAGGTGGGTCCCCGCCGATCAGAGACCGCCCCGCAACCCGGCTCCCGTCCCCGGCACTCCCGACAAACCTCGGACCCGAACGCCGGACCACCGCTCCAACACGGAGACCCCCACAGTTTGCTCTCGTCCCCAGCACCCCCTCCCCCCCCCCCCCCCAACGCCAAGCCAAGGACCCTGGACCGCCGTCCCACCCACCGACCAGAGACCATCCCCTCAACCCAGCTCCCGTCCCGAGTACCCTCGCCGCCGAGCCGCGGACCCGAACCCCACACTGACGCTCCGCCAAAAGGACCTTAGCAGTCTGCTCTCGTCCCCAGCGCCCCCTCCCCCGCCGCGAGCCGCGGACCCCGGACCTCGGACCGCCGGCGCACCCACCGACCTTGTGCTTGGCCAGGAAGGCGTCGTCCACCTCCCAGGGGGCGTCGCGCACCAGCTCATCCACGTAGCGGCAGTGGCGGACCGACTCGTACCGCTCTGTGTCCGTCATCACCGTCTTGCCCTTGCGCGCGTGCGTCAGCTTGTCGCTGCACACTGCCGACGGCGGTCACACAACCCCGGATCACACACGGGTCAGTGGGACACACAGGGCACTGCGGAACGGCGGGCTGACTGAGGCGGGCGGGGATACACGTTGGTTATTGCTTGACGTTGAAGCGCCTGAGTAAAAGTCGTGTTCAAAAGTTCTGGTGAGATATTCGCTCTACAGAGATGCCGATACAGCTGCACGTCACACGTACAGCAATATACGAATGGCAAAACATTAGTCAGCCATCGCCGGACAGCGCGGAGCGGGGATACGGCGCCGACTGCGTCCGTCTTCGACGGCACTGGTGGTGCCCATGATCGGACCGGACGGGCTCCGGCGACCAGCCGCACGGCGCGCCGCGCCCCGCCCGGCCCAGCGCTGGCTGGACAGGCCGCTGCCACCCACCTCCGACCAGCAGGTACACGTTGGGGAACACGTTCTTGGCCTGTTTCAGCTGGCGAGCGTGGCCCATGTGAAACACGTCGTAGATGCCGTCGGCGTACACCCGCACCAGCCGCGGCGCTGTCGGCAAGACGCACGTGCTCGGTGAGACCAGCAGAGGCGGGGACGGGCCGCGGCACGGTACCCGTATCGGACACTGCTGCGACGCTGCAGGTGCGCAGCAGGGGGTAGGCATTCATGGTTATGGGTCAAGCAACGCCATAGCGGGAGCAGGGTTGGCGGATTTGACAAGCTTGAGTGAGCACAGCATCAAGTCCAGGGTACAAGGTCGTTGGTTGCCTTGGCTTTCTCATATCCTGTTGTTCAGTGCGCACATACGCTAGTCATACATACATACTAGACATACACAGTCAAAACTTGAGGAGTGCCGATAGCGAGTACGTTACGCTGCGGCTCTTAACTTCAATTCATGTAATATTTCGCAAGAGAAGCAAAGAAGGAAGACTCGCGCACAGAACATCCGAATCAAGGACAAGGACAAACAAGCAAGGAGCACAGAACATCAGAGTCATGATCGTGCAGCTTAAACTGCGTCCAATCCTTGGCGGCGGCGCCGTCTGACGGCCGGCTGAGCGGTCGTGGCGCGACGCCGATGGCTGCGCAGTCACACGCATCGCTAACAGCAAAATCATCGAAAAGTTCCACCACATTGACTGGATGGCGGGTGCTCCGAAGGCCGGAGGCTGCGTACGGCAGGTACGGCGGCAGGCACGGCGGAGCGCGCCGGCCGGCGTCTCACCAGTGCCGGCGCGCGCCTGCTCCAGTGTGATCTTCTGCGAGTAGTCGCACATGGCGCGCGCGTGGTCGGCGTCCGGCTCATCGCTGAATGGCGCCTCCGCCCGCAGACCCTGCCGGCGGAGTCAGCGCTGCTGAGACGGCGGCGCCGGCGCACGGACTCCGAGAGACACCGCACACGGACTCCGAGACACGCCACACGGACTGCGAGAGACACGCCGAACCGACTCCGAGAGACACTGCACACGGGCTCCGAGAGACACTGCACACGGACTCCGAGACACGCCACACGGACTGCGAGAGACACGCCGAGCGGACTGCGAGAGACACTGCACACGGACTCCGAGAGACACCGCGCACGGACTCCGAGACACGCCACACGGACTACGAGAGACACGCCGAACCGACTCCGAGAGACACTGCACACGGACTCCGAGAGACACTGCACACGGACTCCGAGACACGCCACACGGACTGCGAGAGACACGCCGAGCGGACTGCGAGAGACACTGCACACGGACTCCGAGAGACACCGCGCACGGACTCCGAGACACGCCACACGGACTGCGAGAGACACGCCGAACCGACTCCGAGAGACACTGCACACGGACTCCGAGAGACACTGCACACGGACTCCGAGACACGCCACACGGACTGCGAGAGACACGCCGAGCGGACTGCGAGAGACACTGCACACGGACTCCGAGAGACACTGCACACGGACTCCGAGACACGCCACACGGACTGCGAGAGACACGCCGAACGGACTGCGAGAGACACGGCACACGGACTCCGAGAGACACAGCACACGGACTCCGAGACAGGGCACACAGACTCCGAGTGACAGGGCACACGGACTGAGAGAGACATGGCACATGGACTCCGAGACAGGGCACACAGACTCCGAGTGACAGGGCACACGGACTGAGAGAGATATGGCACATGGACTCCGAGACACACCACACGGACTGCGGGAGACACGGCACACGGACTGGCGGGAGATACGGCACACGGACTGCGGAAGATACGGCACACGGCTCCAATGGGACACAGCACACTGGTCCGCAGTGGTGCAGGGCAATGCTATTATGAGACGCGGTCAACTGCCGAGGGTGAAGAAGGTGGTGCATTAATGTCATAATCATATAATCATTACAAATTAGAGTGCAGGGATTTTATACCGACGGTTGTCCAATTTCAACCATGACACCATGAAATCAGCTTTGTCAATACCACGAGTGTTTGCCTGATAATATTGTGTACCTAATACCAATGACATCTTGAAGGTCGACAACCGTGAGCATAAAGCTTCCGAACTCTTAATCCCGTAAAACGAGGAGTTCAAAGTCTTTCTTGCCTGTCTTGGGCAGTAACCGCAGCACTGCTGCGGTGGGATGCCGTACACTGTCACAACCGGACACCATAAACCATTCCAGGGGGTCGCCACAGGCCGTTCAAACGCGCTTCCCACGCGGGGCAGAGACAGCACCGCTGGATACAGGACGGCAGGGCCAAGCACTGACGTAGTGGTACTACGGCACACGGTGCGCCGGTGCACGCAACTCGTGCGCTGAACGCGTTAGACAGCGTCAGTTTGACATCGCTAACCGCAAGCGTTGAGAGCGCATCACAGGCAGCCTACCGTCGCAGCACTCGGACGGCTCACCGCCCCGCCGCCACGGCACCCTCACCCCTGGCAGGTCATCTGTTCGACCGTGTTTTCATCGACGCCCTGTTTACGACTCGGCCGTCAAACAGCGGCCGTCAGGGCAGCCGCGGAGCGCCGGGTGGCCGAGCCCGCCCGATGACCTCCGACCCGCGGCGGCCGGGGTCGGACCGCGGCCCGGGTCGGGGTGACGATACGGCGCCCGGTGGGCGTGCTCGGCCGGCGCGCGGCCAAAGTCCCGACCCAGAGTCGCCTTATCGGCCGACGGCACCCGTCAGCACAGATGCCCCGATGGACTCTCCGCCCCTGGAGTACGCCGCACCAGCGGAGTCTCACCACGCCGCCCACCGCCCCGATGGATCCTCCGCTCTGGAGCACGCGGCACCAGCGGGGTCCCGCCGCGCCGCCCATCGCCCCGATGGACCCTCCGCTCTGGAGCACGCGGCACCAGCGGGGTCCCGCCGCGCCGCCCACCGCCCCAATGAACCCTCCGCTCTGGAGCACGCGGTACCAGCGGGGTCACGACGCGCCGCCCATCGCTCGATGGACCCTCTCCTCTGGAGCAAGCGGCACCAGCGGGGTCCCGCCGCGCCGCCCACCGCCCGATGGACCCCCGCTCTGGAGCACGCGGCACCAGCGGGGTCACAACGCGCCGCCCACCGCCCGATGGACCCTCCGCTCTGGAGCACGCGGCACCAGCGGGGTCCCGCCGCGCCGCCCACCGCCCGATGGACCCTCCGCTCTGGAGCACGCGGCGCCAGCGGGGTCTCGCTGCGCCGCTCACCACTCCGCATGACAGTGAGCCCGGGGCCGAGACCCTGGCCGTCGCCGAATTGTGCTCCAGATGGGACTTGTGGCATCGAAAAAGGCGTACGACCCGCACGCGTCTTGCTCTGGAGATCAGAGTGTCAGAGCCACCGCGCAAACATGGTTGAACAGAAGGCGTCATCCTGTTACCTTGCCGACGAGATAAATGTCAGGGGCATGCCATAGTGGGCCCGAGACAATCGATGGCGCAGATAAGCGTGCGTGCGTGCGGCCCCCCGCTGACTGGTCAGAGGCCAGTCAGCCGGGGATCTCAATACCGTGATCCCGGTCAGAGGCCCGTCGGCGGGGATTTCAATACCGTGGCCCCGGTCCGAGGCCCGTCGGCGGGGGCTCAATACCATGATCCCGGTCAGAGGCCAGTCGACGGGGGGTCTCAATACCAGGATCCCGGTCAGAGGTCAGTCGGCGGGGGATCTCACTCTGACTCGGGGTCGGGTCAGCCCTGCTGAGAGGTGAAGGAGTCTCTCCGCTCTGCCTGCCCAGTGTCCGTGACACACAGGCAGGCTCAGGCGGCCGCCCAGCTGGCAACTCTGGCGTAGGAGGGCCTCCGGGATCGCGGGATGTGACGGCCTCCGAGATCGCGGGATGTGATGGCCTCCGGGATCGCGGGATGTGACGGCCTCCGAGATCGCGGGATGTGATGGCCTCCGGGATCGCGGGATGTGATGGCCTCCGGGATCGCGGGATGTGATGGCCTCCGGGATCGCGGGATGTGATGGCCCGGAGCGGCTGACAGCGCTGCGGTTGGTAAGCGGAGGAGCGGGAGAAGCCGGAGGGCACATGGCATAGCGTATCACAGAGCGCGCCAACACAGCTTACACAAGCCACGCCCCAACTCTCCCTCCGCTTTGTACCAGTAGATGCTGTGTGCAATTATATAGCCGCAGCCGTATTCATGAAAAAACGCTCCGAGGACTCGAAGCATATGCTTAACGGTTCCAACAGCACGTCTGTGCGCAAACTTTGTCGAAAAGTGCCACGTCTTGCGGTTGAAACAGCCGCGAAAAGTCATCGCAAAACACGTTCGCCTGCCGCAACAGACCCCAACAGACACGTCAGAGCACCCATTACGACCCGCAGCCCAGACGGCACGCGCAGTCATCAAAAGTAACGACATAGCAACCGACCGGCGGCCGCCACTCAACGCAATATGCAGTTGTCGACCGCTGTGGGAACCGTCGCGGGCATCTGTGCCACCAGTCGCGGGCCAGTGCGCCGGAACACGACCGGTGGCGTGTCCCGATCCTACCGCTGTTGGGTCGCCAGACGAGGAGCACGACCGGTGGCGCGTCCCGATCCCACCACTGTTGGGTCGCCAGACGAGGAACACGATCGGTGGTGCGTCCCGATCCCACCACTGTTGGGTCGCCAGATGAGGACTCCCCACCGTCCGAACGTAGATTTGGTACGGGTCGAGCTTTGTGTCTCCTCGCCGAGGCTTCGACCGCTTCCATTCCATGTACTCTCCAATATGAGGCTCATGTTATCGAAACGTTGCAACAGCACAAAAAACAACAAAACGACAACGAAAACACCGAGCATGTTGTTAACACCAGTGTATAGTAAGTGTTTTTATCATTTAAACTACTTGAAGGCTGCCGAACTTCCGTCCTCTAAAACAAAATTTGGTTGGAAAACCTTTTTCGACATCGTCCACTTCTTACAAGTTCTCCGGACCGCACACCAACAAAAGACAGGCGAGCAAACTAAACGGTCTGGAAGTGCGCTGAATGGTCTAATAACTAGCCAACAAAGGACTGAATGACATGAGAACTATCCCGCCTGAGACTGAACGATCCGAAAGCAGATCGGGGACGGACGGCATGACACGATAAATATCCGGAATGGGATTGAACGACCAAGAAACTGGCTGGCATAACACTGAATGACCCCAGAAAGAACTGAAGCGGCGGCCCTGAGTGACGCGAGAAGTGACCGAGGCAGGACCATGGATGACCCAACAAGTGACCGGCGCAAGAGTGAAAGACCTGGGAGGTGACCGACGGGGCCCTGAATGACCACAGAGGTGTCCGACGGCGCCCTGGATGACCTGAAAGGTATCCGGCGGGACAATGGATGATCCAAGACGTGACCGGCGGGGCCTCGGATGACTCCATAAAAGACCGGCGGGGCTCTGGATGACCCGATAAGTGACCGGAGGAGCCCTGGATGACCAGAGAAGTGACCGTCGCAAGAATGGATGACCTGAGAGCCCACCGGCGCAGGACCGGAACGGCAGAGTTGCCATCTCCCCACTGGAGACATCAGGCTGACTGCCTGACCGTGGTCACGCCTGTCAGTGGAACCTGCCTGCCGCCAGGGCAGGCTGGTGGTTGTTTGGCGATAAGGCTACGCTTGGCTGACGGCCATCATCGGACGGCTGGTCAACTAACAAAAGGGCGTGACGTACTGGGTGTGGCAGGCCCCTGACCGACCGGCGGCCGAGACCTACTGACCCACCGGCGGCAGAGACGCCTGACTGACCAACGGCCGAGACACCCGACTGACCGGCGACAGAGACGCCTGACTGACCGGCGGCAGAGACGCTTGACTGACCGGCGGCAGAAACGCCTGACCGACCGGCGGCAGAGACGCCTGACCGACCGCCGGCTGAGACGCCTGACTGACCGGCAGTTGATCCGGCCGTCTGACCGGCGGCTGAGACGCCTGACTGACCGGCGGCAGAGACGCCTGACCGACCGCCGGCAGACGCCTGACTGATCGGCGGCAGAGACGCCTGACTGACCGGCAGCAGAGACGCCCAACTGACCGGCGGCACAGACGCCTGACTGACCGGCCTCCGGTGCCCCGTCACTCACCGGCTGCGGTCCGTAGCTGCCGAACGACAGCTGCCTGAAGAGGTTGGCCATGGCGGCGGCACCGCTGGGCGCGCTTGCGTGAGTGCGTGCGTGCGCGTGCGCGTGCGTCCGACCGGCGAGCCACCCACGGCACGAGTGCGCGGGCCCGGCGGCGGCGCCCGCCCGGCCGCCGCCGTGATAGCGCGCCGACCGGGCGCCACAGGTGTGCCTGCTCCGCCGCCCGCCGCGCCTGCCCGGTAGCCGGCCGACAGACAGCAGGCCCCGGCACCGCCTGCTGTACGGACGTGTACAGCGGCGCGCTCGGTGGCCGCCCGAGGCTTGCGAACCGATTTGAGAGCGGAAACTTTACGGATCGGGACCGCTGATAAACTGTTGTTTTTTTTTTTGTCAGTTCAGTGAGTATAAAGCTGTGACTGCCAATCCATTCCGTATCCTGCTTCTGCCAGGTGTTTCCTTTTATGCTGTAATAATTCGCCAGATGCCGGCCGTAACACGTGCTCTAAGACAGCAATAGTACACGTTCGTGGCGCTGCAACTGCAGTAGTGCTTCAGTTCGCTGCGACCAAGCACAAAGTGGCTGTTCAGGATGTGCTGGGTTTCAAGAGTTCTTCGTGCTCGGAATTTTCGACTCGTTCTACAAAAAGTAACGTACGAGCTTTTCTATTCGCCCAGTTTCTTACATACAGAGACGAGTTCGTCTTCAGCCTTAGTTCATTCGTTTTTTCGGGTAGTTTCTCGTTGGTGTTGATATATTTTCACGGCGGGCCCACTGGTTAGACGTGATGTGTAGGCCATCATGCTCCAATACCAAAGCATCTGATTTTTCGGAAGCTCGCGTATTTCCTGCAACTTTGCATGCCGCGTTCCCTTCCCCACCCCCACCCCCAACCCCACCCCCGCCCCCACCCCCACCCCCACCCCCGCCCCCGCCCCCGCCCCCACCCCCACCCCCCACGACCACTAACAGCACCACCACCCCTAGAAGCAGACCACTGTATGTCAATACGAAGGGAAGTGCTGTAGCGGCACGAGGTCAACACCTCGCCGCGTGGGTCACCAATAGGTGGCGCCAACGAGTGCCGTTGTTGTGCGTGTGACATTGTGTGCCGCGTGAGAACTGTGTGTGTCGCCATAGCTTCGCTGCCCTGTTAATGTTGGGAAATGATGAGTGATGTGCCTACCACAGAACGGTTGCTAGTGTGGCCATTGTTTGGCCGCTAATGGCATATTGACTACCATAACTAGGCAGATGTTTGCTACTGTCAAGTGATGTAGTCGAACCGAGCCATGGCGATGATAATGCACATTGTGCCACCTGATAACGCAGTGTTCCTTGATCTTCGTGGTCCGTCCCTCTCTGGACGCGTTTCCCTGTCTGTCAGTCCGGGCCGGCATCACCTCGATGCCGGCACCGATGTTTCCCGCCAGCACGACCAACGCAGCAGTGCTACACTGAAGAAAACAAAGGACGACTACTGCCACCTTTCTCTTTTGTTGCCGAAGACAGTGACATGCGCGACGGTGCCACTGTATACGGCAGCAGAGCTCAACATGGCTAGAGAGTGAACTGGCCGAAGATTTGGGGTTTAAATAAAACCTCGTGAGCGTAACTGTGTACATACATGTAACGCGTAACTTTACTTATTCTCAGCAAAATTTTCCACCGTCTGCAACTCATATGCTCAACGTTGACTAATCTCCATGAACGTTCCTAATTAAACATGGCTGATTTCTGATTGAAAGGCATGTAAAATATCTCCCTTTAGACACGATAACAAATTGTCTGCGGATACCTCTCGACCAAGGGCTCGCCGTCCGCAACAACGCTAGCCTGCTGAAGACCTTCACCAACTGTCCGCAACCATCCTGGTAACAATGACTCAAAGCGGTCGGGAACACTCTCCAAGTCCTTGTTGAAGGAAAAGTGTTCACCCATTGCGTGACCAAAGGCTATCAACGAAGGCCAATTTACTACTTTCGTGGAGCTCGCGCAGAGAACGTTGACCTCAGATCCTACGGAACCGCCCGCAGCACAGCTGCCGCCAGCGTTCCAGCTCTGGGTGGAGCCGTACCCAGCTCGACCTTTGGACACTGCCGGCCGTCCTCCACCAGCTCCGGTCAGCTGGGCGGCCAGAGTCTCCACCACGCAGGCATCCCGCACCATTACATAAACTGGACGGGCCGGTGGTTCAGCCGCCGGCCACCTCTCGATCGTCGGTCGGCGCGCGGCCAAAGGTCGGCGCCGGCCTCTGATCCGGCGCCGCGCCACGCTCCGGGGCGTCGGCGGTGCGGCAGGCGGGCGCTGTCGTCGGCGGCAGGCCCCGCCCCGGCGCCCGAGGTCAGTGGCGAGCGCGCTTATCGGCCGAGGTCGTCAGCTCACCGGGGCCGAGCACATGGCGACTGTGCGAGCCCGCAGAACACCCGACAGCTGGGGGGCCTGATCCCCCGCCTCCGCACGACACTCCTCGTTCAGACCCCACGTGCCGCATGACGACGCCAGTGGCAAGACGTGTACGGTATGTCACGTCAACTCAGACCATGCTGACACAGCGCTGGGAAAGTTGACATTTTTTCTGGCATAGTAAGCACTACCACGATCTAGTACTAGAAGATACCGATAGAGCAATAACACAGTAACTGTGTGCTCCACGCATCGATAAATTGTGCTATGTATTTGCTCAAGCGACGCCACATGACATTCTTACATGACAATGAAATCCGGCGCCACCCAGTCACACCCAGATGGCAAAATGTTTAACACAGTTAATTACAGAACTGACCGACACACAGCTCGTACGGTGTACGATCACGTAGATTGATTTATGCATAACACTGTTGCTGCGTGCACACCGATGACAAAAGCAAAGTACGCATGCATGTACATGCGACACAGCAACATAATACACGATTGAGTACTAAAACCGGTATAATATTGTACGAGGAATGATCTGCTCTCGATCAAGTGAAAATAACTGTTTCTGAAAACACATTCCAGGGTTTGACAGATTCCAAACATATATGCTGTCGTGCATACCGTTTCAACCTATGAGCCTATGTTTCGAACCCACGCCGAGCCTGCGTTCGATACGCGTTTTCCCTTTCTGATGCTGCCATGCCCTCCATAGCTTGTGCAGCAGCGTTCCAATATTTTGCCAGGCCGGCTGGGTGGCAGGGATGCCAATTTTTTCATGCTATACACCCTGGCTTGAGCCTTGGTGCCTGTTGCCTCTCCCCTTGCTCAAAATCAGCCAACCTGTCAACCCATTATGTAAGCGCCTCAGGCTTGATGAATTGGCTGGGCAGGTCAGGCGTCTGGGCTCGGCGTCAAAGGGCAACGGCTTAGTGCCAACGAATTGCGTGCGGGGGCCGCCAGAGCCAGGATTCTTGCATCATGAATTCATATTTACATCCTGCACACCCTACTGGATGCATATTAAAATGCTGATGTCCAGCCACCAGCCATTCTGTTTTACCCCAAAGCTCCAAAGGCTTCAAGAGGCACCTCTCCTTTGTTCACAAAATTAGTGTTACCTGGTTATCATACAGTGGCAAGCTGGCGACAAGATCACGTTCCCGTCCCTGCTATCTCTAACACAGTGTTGCAAGGCAATTTAACCACGGCACCAAGCAGCCCCTCAGCGTTGCTCCTCTCCCTTCAACTAAGTTCGGAGGAGCAGGATACCACTCAACCCTGACTGCCCTGGGCAGCGCGAGGTCCCCCACCCCTGGTGGGCAGCATGAGGCCCTCTGCTCCAGGATGAGCTGAGGTACCCATCCAGGAATCAGCTGAGGTCCCCACTATAGAATGTGCCGAGGTCCCCACCCCAGAATGAGCTGGGTAGCGCGAGGTCCCCACCCCAGGTGGGCACCACGTGGTCCTCCACTCCTGGATGAGCTGAGGTCCCACCCAGGAATGAGCTGAGGTCCCCACCCTGGAATGAGCTTGGTGTAGCGGCGAGGTCCCCCACGCCCCCCTGCTCTGGGCAGCGTGAGGTTTCCCACCGCCGTTTGGTTTTTGGAGCGATGGCCGCGAACTCCCACCATTGGTCGCTTGGCATGCTCGTCGGGCCAGAGGTCGTCGCGCCCCGTTTTCCTCCGGGCCGGGTCGGTCGCCCATGTCCCGGCCGTGCCTATGGCTCACTCTGAAAAGAAGAGAGATAGGGTGCAGGATAAGGCTTGTGTGAACATGCTCCATGGAACAAACGGTGCATGTGAATTCTAAAGCTATTTTCAGCATAAGTCCAAATTGATAAGACGTGAATCAAAATGAAAAGGGGAATTGGGTTTTGTTTACATTAACAGGGGGAAAAGCTTCTGAGAAATGCTCAGACCCACCCCACCATCCAAGTCACAAGGTGGGCCTTTGAAATCCCTGTTTTATTTTCAGGAAGGGCTGATTTAGTACTTCAGCACATCACAATCTACACACCATGGGTTAGGCCAGGAATTGTTTTGTTAGTCAACAAAAGTGATAGCCGTATGATGATCTATGGCTTTGGTAATATTTGGCTTTGTCTGCTTAAGTTCCTCAAATCTGAAATAAACCATTACCTTACCTTGCCCTGAACAGGCAAACCCATCATGGTCACATGCTTGACAGAGTATGACCAGCTGCATCCTTGGACCCCATGTCTCAGTGATACTTGACATTGTTAAGACTAGTTTTACCACCAGAGCAAACTGAGTGGATCAACATATGGCATGTTCCTTGCTTTATCAAATTGGGAGGGCTAGCTTTGGTTTGAATGGCAATTATGCAGGAAGGTCCTTACTTGACCAATGCTTATAGAACAGCATATTACATACACAAAACTGTTCACAAAATAAAATTGGCAGGTACACATGTCTTATCATTCAATATGATGATGACTAGGTCAGCCTACTCAATTTAGTGATTGTTATGGTCCTAGGTGTGTTTACCTGTACTCTTTTGTAGCATTCCTGTCACTTCCTTCCCATGAAAATTGAGGTGCTTTCCCAATTTCGATTTCCATCCCCCTATTACTTTTTTGGTGTTAAAATTAAGCGGGCTTCACATGCCAACAAACACATTTGAGAAGCCAGGGGTGAGAAGCCATCAGCCCCCCCCCCCCCATCACACAAGTTTCAACAAATTTAGGTTCCTTCTCCCATGTGAGAATGGTTGTAAGACCACTCTGGCCTTACAGTGCCAATTAATACCGCCCACACGTGCGTACGCCTCCGGTCATCTAAGCAGCCGACTCCTTGTTGCCATTTGTCATACATCGTCATATCTGCGGCGTAGATGCCATCTACAGGCTAAATGACGCTTCATCCTGCGAAGGTTGTATAGGAAATGCTTCTTTTATCAGCAGTCCCAAGAACACTGCTTGCGAATACTACTCACCTACCCAAACACTTCCCTCCTCGCAGGCAACACGCCAACAACGTACTCTCGAACACCCGGCCCCGCCCGCCAAGCCCTCCCGAGACTTGGTCGGCAGCCCAGGATCCAGACCGGGGGGGGGGGGGGGGAGCTAAACAACAGACAAGACATGATGACAACATGATGCCCGAAGCCCATGACACTGATGAACGCTAAGTTATCACAAATCCACGCAACTTAGTCGGTCACTTATTCTTTTTAACAAGAAGTGACCACAAACTAAGAAAAATGTCCTAAAAATGTCAAAAACTAGAAAAATTAGATTGCAGACAACCCATGTCCCAGGTCAATGGAACGCATCACCACAAAAAGTTCAACCGAGGGTCCATAGTAAATATGCTGTCTTTTCCAGCACATGCTGACCTCACGCTAGATCAAAGACGACTAAAAATTTCCAAATCCATCCAGATTGGCTTTAGAAAATGCCAAGCTCCAAGCCCGCGGGACTGATCGGCACAAAACTCTTACCAATCGATAAACCAGGTTGATAGCATATCCTTTTCAAAACAATCTGAGCTTTGGTCATGTAAAAGCTCACCAAACCGCTGGAAAATGCCAGAAGATAGTCTGCAGACAAGCCTCATGCTTCAAGCCTGTGAATATGATCGGCACAAACCTTAGTGATCGATGCGCCATGGTTGTTAATGAATATGTTGGCCTTAAGTTACGTCAGAGGTCATAAAAGGCGCCCAGAATACCAAGCTTGCCGCAGAAAACCCCATATGCCAGCAGGAAAATATTCACAAGTGATTACCGATCGAACGCCATGGTCTATATGGTCATGGTCATGGTCATGGCCATACCGTGGTCTATACTCTATCCTTTCTAGAAGATCGTGACCTGTGTTGCGTCCAAGACCATGGAAATGCCCGAACCCGACATACATTCCTTTGCATCATATGCCTCATCATATGCCTCGATCATATGGGACCAACTAGCACCAATATTTACAAGAAAAATATCATTTACAGCAAAGAACAACTTGGTCATATATCTATCTTCCTCCACAAATCGGCGGTCTTGGCTTATAGGCGAAGAAACACTTCAAAAAGTGGGGGCCAAGCTCAGAGTGTACGTCAGGAACTTTTATCTGGAAAGCGGGCCCGATGACCGGGGGAAAGGGGCAGAGATGGAGGTTGTTGTCGCTCTTCATTCAAATGTCATGGCTGCTATACTAGACTAGAGCTGTCTATCTAGAGCTGACAATCTTGCCTATTCGTCTCATCTATGTCATTCGGCAAATAAGGCTATCCAGCTTCCCAAGATCATTCGTTCATATTAACATTGTCTTTCCTGAGGAGGCGAAATTCCGGAGCGGGCAAACATTTTGGATTGCTGAGGAGGCATCTGCCTCCACAGGGTTGATGCCAAAATGCGACCTGAACATAGGCTGGATGAGAATTTTGAAAGTAAGTCGATGGCTCACAGTGCGACAGATTTTTCACGCGCCTTCATTTCGCTGGCTGCTTTTCAAGAGATAAGGCCTGTCGCAGCATTTTAGGCGGAAGTAAATTCGGAAATACAGTGTGACAAAAGTCATAAAACTAGAGCTTTTCCTTAAAAAATCAAGGCACAGAATAGAGGCCCTTCTGCCATATGCTCTTTATCTGAGCTCTGTTCCCGTCCGCCGTCGGCTTCCACTGCCCTGGCCCGGCCGTCTCCCCGCATGACTGACTGCGAACTGGCCATATGGCTGCTTTGTTGCGTATTTCTGGATCAGCATTGCCACTGATTGGTGTGAAAACGTGTGTTGGATACCTGCAACAGTATCTCTTTCCGAATTATCTGCCTTTACACCACACCGCCCCAGAAAAAAACTCCGGGAGGCTGCGTATGGTATGGTATGCTATGGTATGCTATGGATTGGTATCGATTGGCCTTAGGTATGGGGTTGGCCCGACGGACATTTAATTGCCCATTTTCAAATATAGACGACTTTATGTGATTTGTGTGTAGGCAGGGGCGTAGCCAGAGCCGTGCTATGGGGAACGCAGGGTTGACAAAAGCCCTTCTTGTGGTGACCCCCAAAATCTCCGGATACAGCTTACCTGTCAACAACGGACCTATTCTTTCTTTGTTTCATTGTTCTTTTTACCTTGTAACCAGAGCAGGAACCATAAGCTATCGTGAGATCAATTCTGTTTGTATGTCGAGGTCAATAAACTGCAGAAATTAGGCGTTCAACGACCGCATGGCGTGAATCACCGGCGCCCATAGATTGGTTGATTTAGCGAACTCCTTCCAAACCGATAGAATTCAGAAGCTTGGTAAGAATTTTTCATCTGGGTTCTACAGACATTAAGAGCATCGCAAAGATCGATGTTTGATCCAAATTTGAGTGCAGATCGAGTGGTCAACAATGTGCATTAAGATGGCCGTCATGTTTTTCTGGAAATGTTGACTATTCAGTCAGATCCATTGGTGACACAATCCATGTAACGTAGTTTTTTAACATGCGCGCTCGCAAATCTTCGCAACAAAAACCTCGACACCAGGCGTTGCAGTCTTCATAGTTGCGGAGCGGCAGCCTAGTGGCTAACAAAGGGGCTGGTGTTCGCAATGGCCCCAGGCAGACCAAGGGAAGTGTTCGATCAGGCCCGAAGAGGGGCCCGGGCGGCCCACGGGAACCGATGATCAAAGGCCCGGTTGGAGAGCATAAGGGCCCGAAAGACTAGCTGTAGGTCACATAAAGAATCGTGGCCCTTAAGGTCGTGATCTGAAATGTCAGTCGGAGGTCCTCTTGCGCCATTTCAGGAGCCCCTGAGACAATTCGCGTGTCTAAGTCGGTCAGAGACCACGAACACCGAACATCCGTCAATCTACCAGCAGATTGATATCCAGCTGCCAGTTGGATATTCCGGGACGTCACGATCGCCTCAAAATTCGGTGTGCATGACCTTCTTGAGACGCTGATTCTGAAAATCACTGTCTTTGGAGTAATATTTTGCGTAGCTTCCGAGTTATACGACACGTAACACCCCCAGTTGGACATTGCGGGGCGTCTGGATTGCCTCCAGATGTGGTGTGCAGGGTCTTCTCGACACGCTGATTCCGAAATTCATTGCCTTTAGGGGTGGGATTTTGCGTAACTTCCGAGTTATGGAACACATAACACCCCAGTTGGATAACGCGTGGCGTCTCCATTGCCTCCAAACTTGGTGTGCAAGGCCTTATCAACACGCTGATACCGAAAATCCACTGTTTTGGGGGTGATTTTTGCGTAATTTCCGAGTTACAAGGGCGCGTAACATCGCCAGATCGACGTTGCGAGGCCCCATCGATTGACGGTCTGGCAGCGATCGGTTCAGAATGTCCCTGATAAATGGGTTGGCTGCAAGCAGGAAGTTTGGACGTTGGAGACTTGATGGCTTTTCGCTTGACCTAGGGTCACCAACTTCTTAACCGGGAAAAATCAGGTATGGCACATCTAATGAGGAAGGTTTAGCAGTGATCGGATCGGCTGATTCTAAGAGCTGAGTTGCCTGCAAGCAATGATTTTCAAGTTGTAAAATTTGATGACTTTTGACCTGCTCTACGGTCACCCAACGTCAATTGAAAGTTGGAATGACGTACGGCGTATCCAATGGTGAAAGTTATGCAGTAATTGGTGCAGTAGGTTGGGGTTCTGAGCTGACTGGTTTGCATGCTAAGTTTTCCCTTCACGTTTTTGAGGTGCTTTACCTCAGGTCAGGTCTTGACATAGCCAAACCATGACCAGCCTACTTACATTGAATCGATTGGTGGAGGTTCCAACATCGAACAGCCCGTTCCGTAGAAAGAGCGTGCCTGCTTCCTATGCCCGTTTTTTGGACCCTGTCATTTGAAATCGCGCATACGGTTATACTTCGCCGGTCGTTGTGAACGCCGTTTTAAGTGGACGGCGAGGATGGCATTGGTTCCGGCAGGTAGGTGCTTGGTGCAGGCAAATTAACTGATGGCAAAGCAGGCGAGTTTGGCGCTGATTCATAACCTTCGCTCTGATGCGGGAGAAGTTGGTGAAGTCTGACCTAGGGTTTGGAGTAGTAGTCCGACGGTAGCCACTGCCGTTGTTTGTCCTGACCAAACACTGACAAGATGTCGCTGGTGACCGCACCAATTGTGCTTCACGGCTGGAGCCTGAAGATTTGGATGGTGACACCGTCTGTCTTATCTCTCAAGGACGCTGATGACGCTGCTGGAGCAGCGCATGCTATTTGTGCACGCCATGCCCATGTTGCTAACCGGCCATATCATCCCGCTGCTGCTGAACGTGGTGGAGGCGCCGCACTACGCGAGCCGGCCGGACGGCGGCGTCGACACACCGGTGGTCAGGCGGCCCGAGCAGCTGATAGCCGACTGTTTGCCGAAGCATGAGACTGCACACGACGTGCGGCGCCGGGCGCTGATTACCACCGACCCCGTCCTTACCCAGGTGGTGATGACAACCAGCCTCGTCGCGTCTTTGATGGATTTTGTTGCCTGCATCCCGCACACAGTGGATCAGGCAGGGGATAACAACGAACTCGGGTTGCGGCCATGTGCCGGCGATGGTCCTCTTCTTCCGCGAAGCGACGTTTTTACTGGCATTGCCTGTCGCTTGGTCGTGCTCCTGTGATGGCCGTCGTTCGAGATGGCTGGCTGGATGGCGGCTGAAGATATGTGACAGGATCAGCGTGGTACGGCGCATCGAATGTTCACAAGAGCGCGGGGTGTGTGATCACAAGAATAACAAGAATGATAAGTGCAAAGAAAGCAGGTGATGGTAGCCTTGAGAATTGCGTTTTAAGCTTATTTATTGTGAGGTCCGATATGCCTAGCTGGTATTCAAACATTGTTTCGTATGTTCATTTCCATAGGTCAAAATGAAATAAAATCAAACTTCTCCAGGGTGTTGTTTGTAACGTAACACACGCTTTGCATATGTACGAATTGCAGAAGACAAAATTTATTCTTGATTCAAATCCCAAAGCATTCGACTTTTCCCGAAATCACCGATACGCTCCAGTACTGTCATAAGAAACCAAAGCAGCGGCAGCGAGAACGATTACTTTGCATTTGTGTAATGGTGGGGTGATATCTCCTGACCAGACGTTTTTTTCCGGCAACGATTGTCAAAAATCCAATCAAAAGCACAAAAACGGGTCATTTGTCGGTCCAAAAGTGTTCAAAAATCAGATTGTTCCCCAAAACTTTCATGCATAAAGAACACAACTGCTCATTACAACCAATAATTACAGATTTTGACCACTAGCATTACTGCATTTCCTCATCCTAACCAAATTTCGAAAGCAAAACAGTACGCCCTTGGGTAAGTAAAGAAAATCACTAGGTTTGGCGAACTTGATGTCCAACAGGTTTCACTGCCAATAAGGTTGGAACATGAAACTGACGCATTGTACGCTTTGTAATTTAGAAATTACACAAAATCCCACCCCAGAGACAGTGATTTTCGGAATCAGCGTATTGAAAAGGTCCTGCACACCAACTTTGGAGGCAGTCGAGACGCCCCGCAATATCCAACTGGGTGTTACGTATCGTATAACTCGAAAAGTACGCAAAATTCCACCCCAAAAGCAGTGATTTTCGGAATCAGCGTATTGAGAAGACCCTGTACACCAAATTTGGAGGCAATCGAAATGCCCGCAACGTCGATCTGGCGATATTAGGCGCCTTGTAACTCGAAAGTTACGCAAAATCCCACCCCAAAGACTGCGATTTTCGGAATCAGCATGTCGAGAAGGTCATGCACACCAAATTTTGAGGCGATCGTGCCGCCCTGGAATGTCCAACTGGCAGTTAGATATCAATCTGCCTCTAGATTGACGGACGTGAACACCAAACAGTCCGCTCCATGTCCGTCTGAGCCCCCGATGAGCCCCATGCCTATCTGAGCACAATGACCATGGTAAAGGGATGCTCCTTTCTATAATTTCTGTTATCATGTTTGTTAAATGTTAAAGTGTTGTTCTAAATTTTCAATACATTTCCTAAAATGTCTTTCACAATTAATTCGAACACAACTCATTGATTCACCATTAATTCAAAGACTACACTAGGAGGATTTTTAAAACCTTTGAGGTTATCTTCTAGACAAGTTAACAGCTACAGCACACAGAATGTAAGGATTTGAATCTACTCTTCCAGTTTTACCACCAGATTCCAGCACCGCTTCGCGGTGCTGTAAAGACCTATACGTTATTGCTATCAACCTAAAGACCGCGTAGGTGAAATAGAGGTCCGGAATATTTATGTATGTACGATTTGGTGTACAAAGGCGCTCAGTGGTACTTCTTTCAGATGCGTCACCATTTTCGTCCACCTGTTGGCCGCAGCCTAGTGTCAACCGCGGCCGACGCCGCGCGGCATCAGGAAACTGCAACGCCTGGCGTCGAGTTTTTTGTTGCCAATATATGCCAGCGCGCATGCTCCAAACTACGTTGCATTGTACATCTAATCAAATCTGACGGAGTGTTGAACGTACTCAGGCAAACATAGCCTGGCCATATAAATGCAAATTTTTGACCCATTTTGGATTTTAACCTACATTCGCGGAATCCTTCCTATCTCTGTACCACCCAGATAGAAATTCTGACAAAATTTATGAGTTCTAACCAATCAAAAGAGTGCACTGGACCATTGTTAAAGGAAGAGCGCCGGTGACTGAAGTAAATTACCAGTGCTGTTATATATATATATATATATATATATATATATATATATATATATATATATATATATATATATATATATGTGTGTGTGTGTGTGTGTGTGTGTGTGTGTGTGTGTGTGTGTGTGTGTGTGCATGAAAACATGTCCTCAATAGCAAACGGGCCATATTCAACGCTTTTTTGGAGCCCCTTCGCTATCAGAGGACTCTTGTTAACCTTGTGACCCCCCTTGCCAACGCTATGGCTGCCCCCCCCCCCCCCCTCCTGCCTGGATCCGACCCTGTTATCGACCATGTCGTATCAACTGGCGTAGGTTTTGTGCCGATCAGTTTCATAGGCTGGGAGCAGTGGGTTACCTGCAAACTAATTTCCGGTAATTTCGGGATTTTTCGTCAATCGTTGACCTGATCCAAGGTTAAAATGTCCTGAAAAGTATAGATGATCGACCATGACGCATTGGTAGGTAAAGGCTGTTTGCTGGTCGGCCCCCCTTAGACTCGGGGCATGAGGTTGCCTGAAAAGTGTAGTGCCACCTGTGATGTATGGTGCCACCTGCTGGTGGCACCATACATCGCTCAGAAGCCGACAACACTAATCTCGGACTCACCCATCTTCTGAAAGGCCTACGTCGATGTTACGCGGTCTGAGGGCCTACGCTATGGAACACAATATCATAACATAAGCCAAGAAATAAGGTAAGTGGACTAAAGCTGATGCGAAAATCAGTTAGGATCAGGGCGTATGAGTGCTCGTAGTGCTCGCAAGACATATTGCATCATGACAATGCAGCGATGATTGACTAGTTACCAAGTTACATGGGGTTACTCGACTTGTGAGCGTGCGCAGGCTAACTTAGCCTAAAGATGCGTCGGTAACGATGCATCTAACCTAAATTGAGATAACACGTCCGTCTGCCTGCGTGTGCACCGCCCTGGCCAGACACGCAGCACAGACGGCTGAGGGGATTCCCGTTAGATCTGCACATAGCGCGGTTTCAGCCTTCGTGGCGATCCACATGAGATCGCGCTAGTCTGAGTCCGGACGTCACTACACCGCCAGCTCAGTCCCTAGCCGTATTCCGAGGCCTGAGCCGTACCACTGACGGTAAGCGTCTCCCAGCCATGTGTTTCCTTCAGGCACGCTTAGATTTGCGATACCAACATTTGTGCCTGCAACCGTCTGCCTCCTTTGTGAACATTTTCATGGGGACATTTGCAATCGAAACGATTGCAATGCGAGATAAGCACGGACGAATATCCGTGTCATCACCCGCGCTTACGAACATTTGCGCTCGCTCACATCTACGGTACGAATAATTACAATACCTACCCTGGCGGTTTGAAACATCTGCGGTCCAAAAAATTGCAGTGCTTACGCTAACAGTTTCCGGGGCATCTCTGCTTGCGAGTTACGAGCGTCTGCAATACGAATATCTGCGTTATGTACATCAGCCACTTCAAACATTCACCCTTATGGACATCTGTAATACGAATGTTTGCGGTACGAACATTGGCGGTTGCGGACACTTGCCCTTTCGAACATCTGTGTGCGTACCTTAGGCTGCTGACATATGCCTTACGTACATATGTTGCACGTAAATTCGTCAGTTTCCCGGCAGACGGACCCTTCACAATGCCGGCATAATATTGCCAGTGTTCGGGGCAGATGAGGAGGCATGTTTGTGTACTGAGTGGGAGTGGCACGCGGGGCGGTGTTCGGTGCAGGTGAGGAGATGTGTCTGTGTACTGGATGAGAGTGCCACGCGGGCCGGTATTCGGGGCAGATGGGGAGGTATTTTTGTGTACTGGGTGGGAGTGAGGCGCAGGCCGGTGTTCGGCGCCGGTGAGGGGATATGTTTGTACACTGGGTGATAGTGAGACGCGGGCGTGGTGAGATGCGCGCCGGTGAGGATCAAGTGTACATTGGTATGCGGAGGTTGGCATGGGTGGCAAAGCGGAGTGGGGTGTGTTCGCAGATATAAGATTATGTGAGCGAGGTGTGTCCGACTCGCAGTCTCACCAGGACTTCTTTCAGGTGTGGGTGTGTGTGCTGACGTGTGTATAGAATAGATTGGATCGTGATTAACTCGGCTGGGTATGCATATGAGAGACGCAATTTTGCCAAATGATTTTGAGAAGCTGAGCAGTCATTTGTTTTAAACATTTTATGTAAGATTTTTGAATGATTGGATCTCTGGGATCAAGGCTCACGCTAAGCAATGCTTGTTATGTGAGCCCTGACTCCTACCATCCGACTGCGCAATGCCAGGTCAACGGCAGAATTTGGTGCGAAAACAGAATGTTTCACAATGCTCGGCACGGTCGGTCCTGCCCTCTGAAGTTACGTGATCTTTCGCGCGGCCGCTGCCAGTCTGCGAAAGAGTCGTTGCGAAGCCGTTGTTAATCGCCTTGACATGCAGTTGGCATTTGATTTTTGTGGTAGGCCTTGATGACGTTTGTAAACTCTTTTTAACTCTTTTTTTACTCTTTTTCTTCGTGACTCTTTTTGTAAACTCTTTTTAACAAGGATGCACTGAGTGTGACGGATCTCACTTTCCACATCTTGGTCGTTGCACCCTCTGTTCACTAGAAGATGTGATCGTTCCAGTTTCACGTGTAGGCCCTCCCCCCCCCCCCCATGAAACACAGTTGCGAACTGCGTGCCTGGTATTCGCTTTAATTACACCGCGCTTGTAGCAATCTGAACATTCCAATCAGAAATTCCTGCACGGAGTGTGCGTCCATGAAAGGGTCATGTCTCAGTCGTGGCTTCAATACCGAGCGGGGACCCCACACCATTTCAGCCAAGGGGATTGACGAGGGGTTCGAGACCCCGTGTCGCCAGGATGGCAGCCGGTATGCACCTTTTGCAGAATCGACTTGTGAAACAAACCCCCAACGAAAGTTTTTAGTCTGTGCGTTTGCAATTGATTAAATGACGTTTATTTGGGTGGCCTCAAAAAATCTGGTCTGTTAATACGTATCGTCAACAGACAAATGGACGGCTAATAGGCCATGAGGACAAAGACAGCCATCCAGAAACTAACGCACTCGAATACAGGCATACGCACACCAGTTACGACACCACCGCACAAACCGGTAATGACAATTTCAGATATCTCACAACATGTCTCTTCAAATGATTTGAGAACGAAACAATCGGGGTAGCCGAAGACAGTTCTAGAGTTCTTTGTACATCTTGAGTGCGCGAATAAAAAAACGGCTTTTCGCCATCTCAGTAGGCGAACGAGGCATTACAAGATCCCTGTCTTACCTCGTGGGCCAACCACGCCTTCATACCCAGCACAGACTACACGAGCAAGTGAGTCGAGCTCGCCCGAATGGAGGGTCTTGTGGATGGGTGAGATAGTATGATACATGCCTAGATCTGCAGCAGGAAGCTAGCTATGCCTCTAGTGAAGGTCCGACACATGATCCTTTTTTGTGGCCAAAAATGAGCATCGTGGTATAGTTAAAC
This sequence comes from Pollicipes pollicipes, assembly GCF_011947565.3. Lineage (NCBI taxonomy): Eukaryota > Metazoa > Arthropoda > Thecostraca > Pollicipedomorpha > Pollicipedidae > Pollicipes > Pollicipes pollicipes. The sequence continues at coordinate 39,682,714 of NW_023597034.1, read as the reverse complement.
ATTTTAAAAGAAATCGGTGACATTTTGAACTGTGAGCTGTTGCCGTATACTGATATGCAATAACGAACCTGTGACAGAACCAAGACGTTCACCATGGTGGTCAGGATACTGGCAGCCAAGCAGTGCTTCAGAGGTGATGACCAGCTAAGGCACCAAAAAGCGTTCACTGACGAGCGAAACGTGTGAATTCCATTGAGATTACAATCAAAGGCCATGCCGAGATATTTTCCTTCAAACAGGCGACAGGAAGATGTACACGGAATTTGACACTGTAGGGGGGAACGGTGCGGACATTTTGTTGGCTCCAGACACCATCAGCCGCGTTTTATCGGCATTGACCTGAAGGCCGCTGGAGCTGAACCAATCATCAAGTTAGGCCAACACATGTTCCAAACAACTGGTAGTGTTATTTAACTTAGATTTGGGACCATCAGGAATCTTACAAGCACGAACAGCTAAGGCTGGGGTTGCAGGTTGAGTAAAATCCAATGACGTTGGCCGTTGCAGATAACACCACGTCAAGGGCAGGAGGCGTGCGAGAACGACCGTCATGAAGGATTGCTTACGGAAGTCTTTCAAACTCAACATAATCGCAATAGGTACAAATAACATGAAAAATAGAGGGCCTACCTTAACTTCCCCAGCTTCGCCATCGACTTTCCGCGCAGTCTGCAGCGATGTAAGCGACAATCTGTTTATTTCATCAACTTTAAAATCGCGCGGGTGGAGAACATGCGAAGGCTGCCCTCTAAACCTACGAATTAATGTCTTAAAGCGCTCAAAGATAGTTATTTCCTACACGTCACCATTTTCATTCGCCTTCAGTGAATGAATTCTTCTCCAGTTATGCTCCATAACATGGCACGGAAGGCTGAACAGAGGGCACCGTGCAGTGATAACTCCCGGCCGCCAATAATCACGCTCTGATGTGACGTCTGTTTCTGCTTCTATATGTATATCCCGTTCCTTCTTGGTGTAGCGATCAATGCTGTTTCTCTAGCTCCATGGTGAATAAGAGATCAGTGCCCTTTAACTTCTCCGCCATCCACCTGTCAAACTTCGCACTCATCTCTGGCGTGAAATGATTCTTCCAGTCGCCTGTTTTGCCCTTTCTTATGAAATCGCCGCGATCTGCATAGAAGAAGCCCGACGCCTTTCCCTCTTCCCTGTTGACGTAAGAGTTATTTTTGAAGTTATCAAAATGGAGGTGCTCTGCTAGCTCATCTACTTGCTCACACGAGAATGATTTGCCCAGAAACTTGGCTACCCTGCGGATCTCTGATTGGAGATCACGTTTCATGTCTTCATAGAAGATGAAGCAGATGTTGGGGTGGTGACGCATATTCCATGCTTCTATCATGTGCTCCATGACCGGAGTTGCCACCATGCGGCCCTCCATGAAATACTTCACGAACATCTGAAACGACAGGTCAGAGCTGTGCTTCCATAACGTTGCATGTCAAAACAGGTATTGGAGGAAAAAATTCGAAGAGCGCGTTAAATATTTTCAAGTATATGTCAACTAAACCTGTAGTCTCCAGTGTCCTGTATTTTTGTTGATACCTTACCTGCAGATCTCCAAGGAAGTCGACGTGTGTCAGGAGTCTGCAATGGTGGAAGAAGGAGACGCAGACGTCCTTGGGATTCCTGGCCACGTACACCACCTTGCAGACATCCAGCACCCGCGGGTTAATCATGGACAGAGGCAAGTGCGTCTTTACGAAGCTTGGCTGGGCGCGGTGAGAACTGTTGTTTGGCTGTTGGGAAATATCTTCCATTCTTCGTACTGGTGCAAGTTGGGCGAGTATGTCTTTGTCAGTCAAGGCGTTGAGGTCCAAAAAATGCCACCTGCAAATACAAACGCTGTAGCGTGTTGTGAACGAAAACGTCTCCAGTCAAAACAACGTTGCAGTTGTGATTTCTAGTTGTGTTACAACACGTGGTGATTACGTTTAGAGGCTTTGGCTGACACATAAATCGTTTGGAAGCCATGTATACCGTGTCTGGTGCAGCCTTACCTCTCAGACAGGGTCGTCTTGGCCCCATCGTAATCTAAGTCATTGGCGATGAGCCACACCATCTCTTGGGTCCAGGTTGTGCCACACTTCGGAGGCGTCACTACCCAGACGTCCCCGGGCTTCGTTGGGTAGTTGTAAAGGTCTTCTATTTCCCCCGCACTGAATGTTGCAGACAGCTTGAAGCCCCAGTGGTTGAATGAAGCCAGTCCATTGGGATAGCCGGCGAAGTCTCGCGCGATAGCCTTTTGCGTCTCGCTATCCGAAGGGATTATCTTGAATGGGAATACCTCATTACCTGGGGTGCTCATCCTGCAAAAAAGAATGTTCCGAGCAATTCTCACCTGTCTTCAGTCAGACTGCAGCTCTGACGAACTCATCACTGGTGAGTTAACACCTAGCTGTGCTGAACGCTTATAACTACTCTGCACGCATTTACAAACAGCTCGCAGAAATGCAGAGGTTGCCGTCAAATGTGTGTGCGCCGAACTCAGACGCAACAATCAGCAGAAACACCCCGTTTATAACAGAGTTCACGAACGGACTCACATCTGGACAACGCGTATACAAAGTGCACGGACGGGTGACAAGGACATCAGTGTCATAGATAGCAGCTGGGTCACGAAGAATGTTCAGGATTCAGCTGCGCTTCTGCTTTGGTGTCACAAAACGGCGCGCAGCAATGTGCTGCAGGCGGGTGCACAACAAGACCACATGGTCACAAACTCTTGCCGTGTTTTTTGTTCGTCATTGGATGACATCACAGTCAGTCGCAATGTTCGCAGCCAACGCCATACCGTGGCATTTCTCGCAATTCGCAAAAAAGGCCTGATGACGTGGGCGCACGAGGTGAGGTTCTCATCCGCGCCGGTGCCTCTCTCACGCAGCCGTTCAGCGGTAGGAACTGGCGATCACAGGCATCTGCGGTAGGCATAGGCTGTCGGAACGGTAGACGGGCGCCGTCCACCGTGAATGAAGCGGGCCCGGGTGCACGAGGCACCAATGACAAGTTGATTTGGAGGCCTGGCGCCGGGGCGTAGCGTCAAACATCGGGCTTGACTGCCGGCCGCTCCGATGCGGGAAGCCGAGGCCGGTCGCCCAGCGGTGAGGAAGTTTCGAATCAGTTGTTCCAGGCGCACAAGCTGTGTGGTTGGTATGCGCGATGGAACTGCCTGTTTCATTCCGCCGCGAGCCCAATGTAGGCCGGATCGGTAATTCGCGGCATTTCGCACCGTGGTCTCCGTAGGGCAGGCTCTGGGAACGGACCAAATAGGGTGGAATTTTGCAGCCTTTTGAAGGGAGGGGGACGGGGATTTCTTTAGAGTATCACAAATATCTGGACTCTGTATTTTAACTGGTGTCAAATGTGAGCTTGTTATTGTTCGTTACTTGAGGCATGTTCTAAATCGAGCAGACGTTCACCAGCAAAAGGTGACTTTGTTAAATTTGCGTAGCGTTTGAACGAGGTGGAAGATATGTTTTACAGATGCAATGAGCACATCTCTCGCCTTTTGGTACGCCGCACTGTGATCGCTCTGCGGTGATTGTTCCTTGAACCCTTCTGGGACCGCAAACGGATGCCGAGAAGCAGGCGGAGCAAGTGTGCGTAGCACTTCGGCAAGATGCGTTGATATGGCTAACTGTTGCAAACCACATGGTATCTCACGGTGGCGGCCAGAGCCGTGCACTAGTTGATGACGCGAGATCTTAACGTCCGCTCGTTTCGTTCCATCACCAACACTTCATGTGCAAGGTTATCTCTTCGGGGTCATTGCAGTGCAGGTGCCATCATATGATATATACATATATATATATATATATATATATATATATATATATATATATATATATATATGGGATCTAGAAAATCCATATTCGCGGACGCATCCCACATTTGAAACCCCAACCAAGTGTAATTGTCTCGAGCAAGCTCTCAGTCTTGCGCGCAGTCTCAGTTCATTGGTGTCTATGCTCCCATGCACATAGACACCATCTTTGGTGTCTATGCACCCGAAGTGGTCCGGACAAAACGCGTAGCAGTCCTCGATGTGTTCTTACCTGATGGTTGAACTTGTGACGGGAAGTGGGTCTTCACCGCCTGCAACGCGTGCGCTCTATTGCGCGGCACGATGTCTTCTCTGCGTGGCCAGCGACCGATGCTGTGCACGGGCCTGCGTTATTGCTCGTAGTCCGTATGGCGCAGAAGCGGCGTTGTCCTGCCTCACGATTCCCGTACTCTGCCACACCTCCATTCTCTTGTATAAGTTATTATCCTGAAAACAACCGACCTTCAATATGCCTGGAGATACTGGTAGGACGATGATAAGAGGATGTTCGGCGACGAGACGTTCAATGGTGGCATGTGTTGCGCGCCCAATGTTGCTGCGTCTGAGTGTCCCCTTGCTGCGCCTGTGTACGCCCTTGCTGCGCCTGAGTGCGCCCCGATGGTCAGCTGGTAAGATAGTAGCAGCTGATGGCAGCTCTTGTTGCTGGTGGATCGGTTGGCCGGCTCGGGCAAGGGCGGCAAGATCCGCCGACTTGGTGGATAAGGTCGGTGACAAAAATATATATTTCCACGCTACACCTGATGCCAAAAATGTTTTTGGTCGAAGTTTTGGTGACGGCCATAACAAAACATTAGAGCGCGCATCCCACGACCATACATGGGTTTCAGTGGTAAAATATTCCATGCCACAACACCAACAAGCCTTTCCATAAACACCCTCTACCTTACCTTGCGGCCCCATGGTATCTTCTTAGGCTCTATCTAAGTTAGTCGTTCACTTCGGGGACACGTCGGCGACTAATCAGTGCATTTCCTGTGGCCCGGCCGGTCGGCCGATTGGCTGTTTTTACCAACCGGCTCTCAATGTTCTAAACAAGACAACGGAAAATACTGAAAAAAGATTCAGATATGGCAATTAATTTGGCCGGAAGGGCACGTTTCAATCGGTGCAGGTGAGGTCTAAAAACAGCATATGACGCAGGCCCGCAAGTTTGCCGAAACGGCTCGTCCGATTGCCTTCATGCTCCTCCAATCGATTTCGTGCGACGACGTGGGTCATGGGCACGCAATATCGAGACCTGACCTGAGGTCATATACCCCGAAAACGCGAAGGGAAAATTTAACGTGCAAATGCAGACAACTCAGCTCTCAGAGCCTACTGGATCGATCACCGTGAAACCTTCACCATTGGACGCCGCATACCTGTTTCCCTCTTGAAATTCCAGATTCGGTGACCCTGGATCACGTCAAAAGTCCTTACAATTCACAAAGACCAAAATTCCTACCTGCAGACAATGCAAATTCAAAAATTCAACCTCATAAGACAAGTTTAACCAAGGTGCACTTTTTGATGGAAACAAACATAAAGGAAAATGCTCAATTATAAACGGCACCATACTTGCGGCTTCAACAGATAATTCAGATAACTGGCGTGCTGAGTGATAGGGTTTGGCGGCTATCGGCGTGGTAGATTCAGAGCTGTAAGTTGTCGGTAAGCAAAATTTTTGGACTTTGCGAAACTTAACGCCTTTTGACCCAACCCAGGTTCACAGGTTGCGAAACATAACTTGTCTGCAAGCAAGATTTTTGGACTTCTAAATTTGACGACTTTTGAACTGGCCCAGAGTCACCAAATTTGGAACTGCAGGAAGGAATCAGGCATGGGGATCCAGTGGTGAAGGTTCCAAATCGACCAAATTGACAAAAATGCAAAATGGTCCGGTAGGCTCTGAAATCTGAGTTGTCTACATTTACATGTGAAATTTTCGCTTTGCGTTTTCGAGGTGTCTGATCTCAAGTGAGGTCTCAATATTGCCTCCCCATGACTCACCTCATGCACGGAATCGATTGGTGAAGGATTCAAGGCGATCGGACGAGCCGTTTCCGAAAACATACGTGTCTGCGTCCTATGTCGGCTTTTTGACCCCACCTCGTTGCGATAGAACTGAGATTCGTGAGGTTGGCGAGGACTTGCAAAATGCGCTGGAACTTTGCAAGCGACATTCGCATTGCGGTTTCGTCAGTGCCCATCTTGGGTTATTTTTTTCTTGCAGGGGGGGGGGGCATTATTGACTTAATTGCTTGACAGCTCACGGAGGGTCGGCGAGACGATCAAACCAATGTGGAAATTGACCTGTGATTATTCAGACTGACTTTTCAAGACAGAACAGGCTGTTGACTCACTGTAGCAGTCTGAACCACCGGGCTTTCCTCCCTTTTAAGAGTTCGTGGGTTCGGTGCTGGGGGCTGACGACACTCCGTAGGGAAGGGAATGGCAGGAGGTGAGAAGAGTGCTGAAGTGCCAATTTAAGCCATTGTTGCGTAGTTCCTAGTTGAGCATAGTTACCAGTCCAATATAACTCCAAATCAGCGTGCGTATCTAGCTCCGATTCAGTTCAGACATCCCCCCCCCCCAATTATCTTGGAAAACTATATCTCTCGTTGAAACGCGATCATCTTATTTATGTTTTGTTACCATTGAAATGGGGAATTCACAGTTATATGTCTCTGGTTGAAACGCAATCATCTTAGTTATGTTTTGTTACCATTGAAATGGGTGATTCACAGTTGTACTTTTTCAATGTTAATCTTGGTTGCTGGAAACTGATATAATAACCAACGATGTCAGCAGTGAGGAGGCAGTGAGGGGTGAGGAGCAAGGAGTTTGAGAAAATATAGGCGATGTGGAGGGGGTGTTGAAGGTTTCATTGCCATCTCCTCTTAACCAAGACGTTTACTTTCAGATATGAAGTGGTTTTGTGGGATTCTTGTCCTATTGTTAAGGAGTTCAGTAAAAAACTTGGCGTCTGCCTCTCAGAGCAATTTTGGTCATTTGCTGATGATAGCACCCCTTTTGCAACATGAAAAGCTGGAAATGAATCATTCTCAGGCGCCCACTTTTATGCATAATTTATTTGTACCTATGGGCATCACAATTGCAAGGGTAAAACTACAGGATATTCACTATTATTTTCAAGTGAAACATTGAGGTGACACTTTTTTGATGGCACCCTGAACATTATCACTATCTATATTAAGTGCAGGTTGGAAGGGAGGACTGACTACGTTAAAACCAGCCCACACCGGAAGTAGAATACACTATAGTTAATCTGCTTGTGACATATGCCAGGGGTGTCGGTTTCCATACATGATAAGGGGGTGGTGGTTAGCGAGCCATGGGCATCACCCCCCCCCCCCAAATCAGCATATTTATTCTGCTTTGTTTTGATTGCAGGTAATTTGCACTCCTTAGAATTCTGTATTTTATGACATATACCACAGATACCTAACTTGGTTGCTGTTACCCCCTCTCCCCGCTTAGGTGACGCATTTGGTCGCGAAAGCATATATCTATAATTAAGCGACTCATTTGGACACCTGCTTTAGGGGGACGATAAGTGCTCAAGGGCTTTTCAGGCTACTGAAGGACCGTCACCGCGCCACTCAAGAGCCCCTGAGTTACTCAGACGATCCCTGAGTTCCCAGAGCCCCAGGTCCTCTCAGGGTCTCATGAGGAGCTCAAAGCCCTTTATATCCGCATGACCCTCTGTATACTTGCGTGAGCTTCAGTATACAAAGGGTGAAAGAGTTGGCTAGGATAGGCGATAGCTGGTTCGTGTCGTGTTGGTGAAAATACATGTCATGTCATTGTTTGACGGATAATTATTAAGCCTAGGTCCGGAATTTCAGATGCACTCGGTTCGTCAAAACATGTAACAGTCTTCCGAAGATGGGCTACAGCTGTAAATGATTCTTTTTTGGTGTTGTTCTTTATCTTTTGTGTCTTGCTCAGCATAACAAGAATATCAAACGACCGGCATTCCCTCGAACAGTTCTGTGATCTCCTTTTCTCTAACCCCGATGCACAATTCTTCTAGCATGCCCCCACTGCCTTTTGCTCAGCACATGTGCAGTCGCTTTCACCTCAATCTGAGCCCATCCTGAAACTTAATATATTGCTCCTTGCTTTTCAAGCAGCCTAGAGACTCACTTTAAACCTGAATGTACTGATTGCTGTGGGGCATCGAAGGTCACCCACCAGGCAACACAAGTGCAGGGCTTAGAGCATGCCCATGGTATGGTGGAGAATATGATGATGGTTGCGGTCTGGCTCGAAGTGCTCACGTGGTTTTCATTGGGAAACATGGCCTTGGGGAGGCCCGCATGGTTTACGTCATCCTTCAGTGTTACCTACCACCAGCTAGAATTTTGTCATGCGCTCAGCTGCTCTGGCTGCCGAGGTCCTGCGCCGTTTTTTTCCGCGTTCGAGGATGGCAAATTCAGCCATAGATCAAACTTTAGCGCAAGACCACGGCAAGTCAGGAGTGTGAAGGACGACCCGCCGTATCTTGTTTTACTGCTGACGATTTTGTGATTAAAATACTCCATTGTTTGGGGCTGGTGTGCTTGCATTCTTCGCAGTAGTAGATATCCCAGCATTGCTCGAGCGCTATTTTATAAATGGACGTGTCGGTTGTGTGCATGATATTGCGAGTTGTGTTGATAAAAGAGGCTTAAGGTGATACGCCGATTTATGATTAAGCTGCTAGGCGTAAACGCCATTGTCATTTCTTGTCACATATTATCGCGTTACCGTGCCGGCGACAATTTTGTTAGCAGAAAATTCGGCCGGCGACACCAAAAAGCATTTTTACCACCCCTGGGCTCACGGGCGCCTGCGTGGAGCGACCCAGCTCGCAGATTCTTGTCCTCCAGTACCTAGGTGCGTCCTTGCGATTGGCGGGGGGGGGGGGGGGGGTGGCGGGAGGTGTAAGACCCGGGCTGGGTCTTACAATGTTTCTTGATATGAGCTCAATGGCTTAACCAATTTGGCGACCTGATCGCTTCTTCCAAGTCGCCCATGACGTCAACGGCAGTCGGCGGCCGAACGGGCGGGCGGTAGCCAAACGCGAGTCGGAACGCAACGAGCGGCTTGCTCTGACTGCTCTTTTATGTGAACGCTCATGTCAAGGCTTAATGTGAACTAATGGTCTTTTCATAAATCCACGGCGATGTCTTTAATTGACACTGATAGAGGGAGAAAACAAACACCTAGAGCGTAATGGACAATTCTGTGTAATCAAGCACTCGACCTGCTTTCCCTAACTTTCACCGTTCACGCTTTGCGCTACGTCAGATCATGCCACTTTCAGATCTACCTAATGTTAGTGGCGAATGGTTAGTGAAGTCCGAGAACGATCTACAAAGTGGTGGAGCTTCATTACATAGGTTAGGCAGGGCTCAGCACAGAAAAGTGGCTTCACTCCCTCTCAAAACACTTCGCAAAATGGACGTCTCCTCGGATTTCGCCCACTTACCTCTAAGACATCGGTCGGGCCCGAATGGAACAGGAAGCTGCACCCTTGCATCTAAGATGCGCATTTTGCTGTTTGCACAATGCTATCACTAAACATGCTGTGAACTTAGCCACACGACCTCATTTGATCTGGAAGTACCAGACTCGGGCTCGATGGGAGGCGGGTCTGGTGCTATCCACGCCGGGACCGATCAGTAAAAAGTATGAGGGATTATGTCAGGTCCCAACGATCAGCAGAGCAAGGACAACTTGTGTGACGCATGGCTTAATTGTTCGCACTAGGATCCTCGTCCGGTGTGTTTGTACACAGCGTTTTGGCCAGTTTGCGTTCCAGCCGCCGTCAGTGCTACCGAGTCTTTAGTACGACTAAATGATGCTTGGAAGTTAAAAAACGGGGAAGCTCCAAGAAAATGTGTACAGACAGATGTCAATTCGAATGACACTGAAACTTGTCTTTCAGAATGTTAGTAATTTATGATCGCCTTCACGCACACGCACATGCACACACACACACACACACACACACACACACACACACACACACACACACACACACACACACACACACACACACACACACACACACACACACACACACACACACACACACACACACACACACACACACACACACCACACACACACACACACACACACACACACACACACAACACACACCCACACATACACACACACACACATATATATATATATATATATATATATATATATTATGTATATAACTACCTGTGCTGTTCTCTAAAAAATCAGTCACCCGCCGTCAGATCTTGTTCGAATGTGCCTACACACCGTCCCGTATTTTCTCCCATCTTTCCCTCCTCACAAGCGACGGCCTCAAACATGCGGTCACGTCTGGATTTCTGACCAATGTCCGTCTCAGTTTTCATAGCTCCAAAGGTTGAAAACCTCCAATTCGTATTCAGACCTACCTGAATTCAATTTCAGTTTCGCTCCGCATCATAGCACGACAGGGTGAACAAAACCAGCGGCGAACTTTAAAGTCCTGGACAACCAATGATCACGCACTGATGTGACGTCCTACATCAATCCTGTTTCACGCATCCTCCATGGTGAATGAAAGATCAGTGCCCTTTAACTTCTCTGCCATCCACTTGTCGAACTTCTCACTCATCTCTGGCGTGAAATGGTTCTTCCAGTCACCGATTTTTCCCTTTCTTATGAAGTCGCCCCGATCTGCATGGAAGTCGCCCGCCGTCTTTCCTTCTTCCTTGTTGACGTAAGGGTTCTTTTTGAAGTTATCAAAATGAAGGTGCTCTGCCAGCTCATCTACTTGCTCACACGAGAGTGACTTGCCCAGAAACTCGGCTACCCTGCGGATTTCTGATTGGAGATCACGTTTCATGTCTTCAAAAAAGATGAAGCAGATGTTGGGGTGGTGACGCACATTCCATGCCTCTACCATGTGCTCCATGACTGGAGTTGCCACGATGAGGCCCTCCATGAAATACTTCACGAACATCTGAAACGACAGTTCAAAGCTGTGCTTCCATAACGTTGCATGTGAAAACAGGTAGTGGACGAAAAAATTCGAAGAGCGCGTTAAATATTTTCAAGTATATGTCAACTAAACCCTGTAGTCTCCAGCGTCCTGTATTTTAGTTGATACCTTACCTGCATATCTCCAAGGAAGTCGACGTGTGTCATGAGTCTGCAGTGGTGGAAGAAGGAGACGCAGACGTCCTTGGGATTCCTGGCCACGTACACCACCTTGCAGACGTTCAACACGCGCGGATGGATCATGGACAGAGGCCAGTGCGTTTTGACGAAGCGTGGCTGGGCGCAGTGGGAGCTGTCGCTTGACTGTTGGCAGGCGGCATCTGATCTCCGAGTAGTCTTCAGATCAGGATATTTTTCTCCGTCCGTCAACGCACCAGTCCTAAGAAAATCCCACCTGTGAATGCAGATCGCGCAGTGTATCACGAGGGCCGCGATTTTTGTGGAGGCAATGTCGGGACTAAAATTTGTAGGCGGAGTGATGTCATGTGACAATTATGTTCAGAGGCTTTGGCTGGCAAATGGATCGTTTGGCAGCCATGAACACCGTGTCTGGTGTAACCTTACCTCTCAGACAGGGTCGTCTTGGCCCCATCGTAATCTAAGTCATTGGCGATGAGCCACACCATCTCTTGGGTCCAGGTTGTGCCACACTTCGGAGGTGTTACTACCCAGACATCCCCGGCCTTCCTTGGGTAGTTGTAGAGGTTTTCTATTTCTTTCGGACTGGACGTGGCAGACAGCTTGAAGCCCCAGTGGTTAACTGAAGCCAGTCCATTGGGATAGCCGGCGAAATCTCGCGCGATAGCCTTTTGTGTTTCGCTATCCAAAGGAATTATCTTGTATGGGAATGCCTTTTTATCTGGGGTGCTCATCCTGCAAAAAAGAACGTTACAAACAATTATCATATGCTCTCAGTCAGATTGCAGTTGCACCGAGTACATCGCTGGTGGGCGAACACTTGACTGTGCTGAAAGCTTATAAATACTCTGCATGCATTTTCAAAAAGTTCGCAGAAATGCAGTGACGCCGTCCAATGTGTGTCCAGAGAACTCAGACGCTACAACAAACAGAAACACCCGGCTTTGTAGCATAGTTCACACACTTCTTCACATCGAAACAACGCGTATATCAAACGCCCGGTTTAGTGACAAGTACATCAGTGTCATAAATATCAGCTGGGTCACTGAAGGATGCTCAGCATCCAGCCGCAGTTCTGCCTTGACGTCACAGAACAATGCACAGAAATGTTCTGCAGGTGGGTGCACAACAGTGCCACATGGCCACAAACTCTTGCCGTGTTTTTTTTTTTGCCGGTGATGGCGTCACAGCAAGTTGTATCGCCCGCAGCCAACGCCACTCCTGATTCCCAACGTGTGCCCAAAAAGGTCTGCTGAAGAACGATGCTGGTGGTAAGATTTTCATCCGTCGTAGTGCATCGCTCACGTAGCCGCGCGGTAGGCATGGGCGGGGCGATCAGAACGGGAGACGCGCGCCGTCCACCGTGCATGGAGCGGGCCCAGCTACAAGAGGCGCGACTGACAAGCTCATTTGGAGGCATGACGCCGGGCCGCGGTGTCGTCTGCCGACCGCTTTGGTGCGGGGAGCCGAGGCCGGCCGCCCAGCGATGGAGAAGCTCTAGGTCAGCTGTTCCAGGCGCAAAGGCTGGGTGTGCGCATGCGCGATGGAAATGCCCGTTTCATTCCACCACGAGCCAATGAAGTCTGAAAGGGTAGGACTCTGCAGCCTTTTTAGGGTGGGGGACGGTGATGCCTTCAGAGTAACACAACTTTCTGCGCACTGTGTTTTAAATGATGCCAAAGGTGCGTTTGTTATTGTTTGTTACTTAACACGCGCTCGGGTGGAGATGGGGGGGAGATTAAATTGAACTCCCCGAGATTTTTTTGAAATGGTTTCCGAACGGGGTTGCGTAGCCGCCCCAAATTTTGCAGAGCTGTATATAATCGAATAGCGTATTGTTTGGTATCAACAAATTAGATTTGCCTTGTAAGGTCGATGACCTACGGCAGGTCAAATCAGACCATGGGTCTAGTGAAGCCAATTTTTAGGGAATCGTTCAATCTGATGGAGCAACGGTGTTAGACGAAGCCATACATCTCTGAGATGCTTTCTTAAGCAACGCAACAACTGAATGACCAAATCCCATTGACCTAGCGTCAGTTATGAAGGTCAGGCCAAGGTCAAGATCAACCTATTTAACTATTCTGGGGCTTCCTGAATAGGGTAGTTTCTGGTGCTCATTTCGAATTTATTGATAACAGAAACCTTATAAGACATCTTCCATGAACATCCTAAGGTTCAGAACAGGTCACTGACATAAATGACCGAAGTGAGCATTTCGTTTCATGAACATACCGCCTAGCGTAATTTTTGTCACTAATTCAAATGCAAAACTCAACAGTCCTCTATGATTTTGGTCACAATGACCTTCGAAAGGCCAAACAAGGTCACCGACCTTAATAGGCATGTGACCTCTTGCTTAGAACAGGTATCTAGGTTCTGGGGACATGCTGAAGACCAACTTGGGATTTGACCTTGTTCAACCTGACTTGACCCGGAGGTCATGACCTAGGAACATCAAACTTTGACGTACGTGGGTTCACGTGCAGGCCAATACACCCTATGAATTTGGTGACTCTAGTCCAATTAGTTATTGAAATCTCAGCGGGGTCATATTGACCGCCCACCCGAGCGAATGTTATCCAACGGGCCAAACGGGCTCGTGTTAATGCAAGTTCTAAATCGGGTATGTGTTTATCAGTAACAGGCGGCTTGTTAAATTCGCGTAACGCTGGAACGAGGTCCAAGAGATAATGTACAGGTGCAATGAGCACATCTCTCCCCTCCCTGTACGCTGTGTCGTGGTCGCTCTGCCGTGATCGTTCACCGAACCCTTCTGGGACCGCACACCGATGCCGAGAAGCAGGCGGGGCAAGTGAACGTAGCACTGTGCCACGATGCGCTGATATGGCCAATTGGTGCAGCATAGTACTTCACCGTGTCGGCTGGAGCGGTGCGTTGGCTGAAGATGCAAGATCTCAACGTCCGCTCGTGCTGTTCCATCACCAGCACACTTCATGGCCGAGGTTCTCTCTTCGGCGATACCGTCATACAGGTGTCGCCACATGTACCTCTCTTCAGCGCCACCGTAGTACAGACACCACGTTGTACACCACCATGCGTAGTGTAGCCAGCTTAAGAGATCATGAAAATCCCTCTTCGCGACCGCAGCGCAAATTTGAAAACCCCATCCTTAGTGTGTTTTGGGCACGCTTTGGCTTGCGTACAGCCTCAGTTTATTGATGTCTACGCTCCCATGTACTCACCCGAGGTCGTCCGGACAAAACGCGTAATAGCTCTCGATCTGGTCTTCACTGATGGGTGAGCTTGCGATGGGAAGAAGCACTGCACCGCCGGCGGTGCGCACCTCTTATTGCGCAGCGCTGTTCCTCGGCTGCGGGACCAGCGACCGAGGCAATGAGCGGGCCTGCGTGATTTCTCGCGTCCCGTGTGACTCAGAGGCGGCGATTGTCCTGCCTCACGACTCCCGTACTCTGCCACACCTCCATCCTCTTTTATAAGTTGCTACCCTGAAAAACAACCGACCTTCAGTGTGCTCAGAGACACCGGCCATGCGATGATACGGCGATGTCCGGTGATAAGACGGTCAATGGTGGTACGCGTGGCGCCCCCATGTCGTTGCGCCTGAGCGCGCCCCTACGGTCAGCTGGCGAGCCAGCAGCAGCCAATGGCATCTCTTGCTGCTGGGGGATCGGCTGGCCGGCCCGGGCGCCTGCGCGGACCGGCCCGGCTCACAGACTCTCGCCCAGAGACGCCAGTGAGTGGGTGCACGCTGGCGATCCGCGAGGGGGGGGGGGGGGGGGGGATGCGGGAGCCGGGCTGGGTGTCTTGCGCGCATTCGCTTATCTCAATGCCGTACATATGACGTAGTCATTTGGTGATTCCATCGCTTCATTATGTCGCCCATAACGTCGACGGTAGTCGGCGGCCGAACGGAACGGCGGTGGTCAAACGCAAGTCGGAGCGCAACGAGCGGCTTGCTCTGACTGCTCTTTTATGTGAACGCTCATGTCAAGGCTTCATGTGAACTAATGCTTTTTCAGCAATCCACGTTGATGCTGTTAACTTGATGCTGATAGAGGGAGAAAACGAAAACGTAAGATGTAGCAGACAAATTTGTGTAATAAAACACTCGACCCGTTTTTCCCTGACTATCGCCGTCCACGCTTCGCGCTAGGTCAGATCATGCCACTGTTGTAAAGAGGTGGAACGCTCAGGTCAGGTCACTAGCAACGAACAGGGCAAGGACGACTTGGTAACGGATGAAGTGATTGTTCCGTGTGTGTCACTGAGGTTTTACGACGCACCGAGCTGCTGAGACTATATGGCGCCGCCTGCCTCTCACCCTGGCGGGAAGGGTGGGCACCGCGGGGAATCGAACCCTGCACCTCTGGTTGCCCAGACGCGCAGTGGTTAACATACGCATTAACCGTTTCACTACCGCCCCCCCCCCCCCCGGGCAATTGTTCAAACTACGGTCCCCGTCTGGTGTGTTAGCTACTCTACGTTCCGGCCAGTCTACTCTTCGACCGTCTTCAGTGCTATGGAGTCCTGAAAACGACTAGATACTTGGAAGTTAAAAACAAGATATTCCAAGAACTGCGTGTCCAGACAGATGCCTGTTCGAGTGGGACTTGAAAGGCGTCTTCTCGGAATTTTAGCATTTTTAACTGGATATGTACATGCGTATGTATAATATACATACACGATATAATATATATATATATATATATATATATATATATAGATACATATATATGCATGTATATATATATATATATATATATATATATATATATATATATATATGTATATATATATATGTGTATATATATATATATATATATATATATATATATATATATATATATATATATATATACACACACACACAACTACATGTCCTGCTACTAAAATAACAGTGTCAGCTTTTGTCAGAGCTTGTTGGAATATGCCTAGACAACGCACTATCTTTTGTCCATCTCTCATCCCCACGAGCGACAGCCTAAAACAGACAGTCACCTCCTAAGTCCTCCGAGTCATAGCTCCATCTGGTATTTTGACCCGTTGCTGTCGGTCCTGCAGGAATGAGTTTAGCATACCCGGAGCGAAGTCCCATTACGAGCATGTCCTTGTAACCGTTGTGTGATCAATGAGGTAAAATTCCTTCTTAAAATTATACATTTCCACAGAAAATAATTGGTCTGTTTCGTCTAACTTCGTCATGAAGTAATGCAACAACCTAATTAGATAATGTGAAGTTCAGGCACCTTTCATATTTCCGTGCTGGTGCGTCTCTATGCTTGGTTTTATATCCGCCAGCATTTGTGAAACAATAATTCTTTCCAAAACCTCGCTAAAAGGCGGTGTGAGGCTTAGCGGTCACAGATCTTTGTTAACTTGGGCGATGTTTTCTTTGGCACAGGGGTGATTGTCGCTCTCTTCCACACCGATGGCACGCATCCTTCATGCAATAACCGGTTAAAGATATGAGAGTGGTACGACCAGTCCTACAGAAAATTTATTTCGTAGCTGCACTGGAAGTTGTCCAGTTGGCACACCCATATTTTCTTTCAGCTGCGATAGATGTAAGGAAACTTGCTACGGCTGTATCTCAACCGGAATATGCTAACACTAGCTAACGAGCAAAGTGACTGACAGGCGCATGAAGACGATACTTTCGTCCAGGGGCGCAGGCAGCGGGCACAGAAGGCACATGCCCCACCCCTTTTGTCCTGAGGAGCTTTCCCAGCTCCTCTGGACCGAAGATTCTGGGCCTGATTAAATGGTCCTGACTTAAAGGTCCCGAAGAGCTGGTCGGACGTGGTAATGGGAGTCTCAGACAGCCCTGCCGGCCGGGACCTCAAATACTAGTCAGAGGACCCTTTGCGCCGATTGGGGATCCCCTGAGTCAATAAAGGTAACTATGTTGGTCTGGCACCATCAGTACCGAAAAGTCGGCTCCATGTCGGTGTGGGCCTGAGGGCCCATTTCCAAAAAGCAGGGACAAAGCTGGGGTCTGCGATTTGCATTGGTCGGGGCCCTTGAGTCAATGAGGGGCCTACAGTGCCTAACAGGGGTCCTGGGGCCCAAGTCAGTCAGGCGCAGTATTCAAGGAGCCCGAACAGGAACCCGATGGGTCTTTCGAGACCGACGATCAAGGGCCCGATGGGGGGGCTGAATCCCAGCCCGCAGAGCCATGATCTCAGTCCGTAGGGCTATGACCTGAAATGTCAGTCAGAACGCCTCCTACATTGATTGAAAACCCCAGGGACAATACAGGCCGCTATTTCCGCCAGACCTCTCACACCGAACAGTCGTCTCTGTGTTGGCCTCAGCTCCGTAGGCCAATTTCCCAAGAAGGGACGAGACCGGGGCGCACGATTTGCACTGGTCGCGGTCCCTGCAATAATAAGGGGCTCTGTTACAGTTAGGAGCTCACATTGTCTAACAGCTGTTTTGTGTCAACAAGGCGTCCCGAGTCGGTCAGAAGAACATTTGCTGAAAAGGGGCAAAAACTTAACCGAAATAGCACAGGGTTGCTTGTGTTGGTCAGGGCCCACTGTAGCTTTGAGCCCTATCCCTTGACATGGATCTTGTGAGGATCTGGTGTAAAACACCTGCTCTTCGATAAGGGATTGACAAAGTCGGAACGTAACGAATAATTTCTATCACGCAAGTTGCTACGTGCATTTGCAAGGAACATTATGCGTATGGATAAGACAGTACTGTTAGCCCTAGTCCTCGTAGAATAATCAGGAAAAAGGAAAGACAGATATATTGATATTTTGGGTACATACCTGTATTGATACGAAATGAGTTTCGGTACCTTCATATTCTTATATTTGTTTTGATAAAAACATGTAGCCGAAATATCGGTGCATCTATTTCTCCTTTCTTGCTACGCTTATGCTACGATAGATAATGCTAAGAATGCTATGATATTGATAATTCATTCCACGCCAATTGTGGTGCATTACAACTAAAAAAAAAATGCAGGCAAATTTTCGGTCTTTGGCCGTCGTCGGGTTAGAATTGATTTTGATTAGATAATGGCCAGCGCTCTTGAGATAGGCCGAGCACCTCAGTCTGAGTATGCCCGACCACTCAAGACGGCTCCGAATGTTCGTCGTTCGCAAGGCTCCCCTCGCCAAAAGCAGCCCCAGATCATAGGCGTTTCGGCTCTGTGTATTTACCGGAGCTTTCTGAATAAGATGACAGAATTTATGCATTTGTCTACGCCCCACATTGGCTGATCGCACTCAGCTGTCATCCCAGTGAGCTAGCGGGCCCTGCTCCGTCAGGCTGAACCTGTAGCTGGATGTAGTGCGGCCCTGTGCTTGATATCTGTCATACGCAGTCAGACACGGTCTCGCCTGAGTACAGTCAGCTACCCGATAACACGGCCCGGCCCCATTATTTATCTTGGCCTGTCGGCTCCAGAGGCGGCGACCGTCTTCTCTCACGACTTCAGTACCATGCCGCACGTTCATTCTCTGCGCCTGGACTCGCCCTTGCGACCCCGCTCGCCTGCCCTCTTTTCACAGATCAAACACATTGCACCATCACAGCGTGCGCGTGTCGGCAGGGGCTGGAGATACAGGGGCGAACTCAGGATCACAAGGTGGGGACGCAACGTTTTCGGGCCCCTAGAGTTAGAAGCCCCTTTAAAACATCCTCGCATTCGCCATTAAATTTCAAGATTCACAAGTCATTTTTTTAAAGGAAATTCATCTTGTGCGAGGCCCTAAAAAACAAGACGTGCATGAAGCTTATCACATACGAACATGAAACTTATTCATTTCATCGAGATCATGGCGAATTCTGTCATTTTAAGGCTAAGTTTTGAGGCAAAATGTCATACCTGTCTAAAGAAAGCTGATAAATCAAGCTCGAACTGGATTCTTGGCTCATTTGCAGCTTGCCAGCTGACCGATGTAATCAACTGACAGGTGATGACTAGTGTAGGTTTCGCTTTGTTATGAAGGAGTACAAAACATCCTTGCATTTAAAATGCATTAAGAACGTGACGCACAAGTCTAACTAGTGGCATGAATAAAAAACAGAAATAGCACATACGACGTCGGCGAAACGTAAAATCATGTTCGAAACTTGCGCTTAAAAATTCATCGCCACATATTCGACAATTGCTCTAAGGCTAAGATACCGAGGCCAGTAGAGACGGAACCTGAGCGATCATGGGTGCCGCGGCAGGTGAAAAAGGCTTTCGTCAAGTATGGGGTCCTGAGAGAAGGCGAGAAGAACCTAAGCCCAACGTGGTGGACCACTGAACGATCGGGAGTGCCTTGGCAGGCTGACTTGTAGGACACCGGCCAGAGCCAGGGCTTTCTAAGCAAAGGGAAATTGCCCAACACCAGCGTACGTGAATTAATGCCCCTGTACGATCAAGAGTGCCCAGGCAGGTTAACAGAGACGGTCCGGGCAGGTTAACAGAGAGGGTCCCGATAGGAGTGAAGGGTCCTCCGCAAACGAAATCAGAGGGAAAGGGCCCCAGATTAATGTAGAGCGTCTCTGAGCATCGAGTGGCTCGGTGCCTTACCTGATATGGGCCCCAGCAACAACACAAGGCCTTCCAAACAAGTGGAAAGGACCAGAGGTTTCTATGAAAGGCCCTCAAGCAACTGGGTGTACCTCGGCATATTTGACCGCGGCAAAAGCGTACTGAAAATGTCGGGCGAATGGGAAGAATCTGTGGAGGCTCCCTGATCGATCAAGAATGCCCAGACATGTTAACAGGCAGTGCCCCAACAGCGGCGTAGGGCCTTACGAGAAAATGCGGAGACGTCAAGGGCCACGAGGAAGGCTTCTTAACGATCGGATTGACCCGGCAAGTGGACATAGGGGGCTCTGGCAACAGCGTAACGCCTCTGGACATCGTGATAACCTTAAAACGTCCCCAATCACCACCCTCTCAATTAACGAGGAGTGAACTGCTTTTGGGCCCCTAACTTTCACTTGCGACTGTTCTTGGTCGTCTGGAGGCCCGAAGACGTCTAGCATTGTTATGTCTTGTGTTAGAAAATTGCACCCGTTCGATTGGCCATGGGCGCCTATGATGGGCCCGTCGGGGCACAAGGGGCGGGAAATGGTTCCGTGCCCCCCTTACCCCCCCCCTATCTCCGGGTCGCCATTGGCACGGACAACTTAATAGATGGGGTGTCAACAACAGCATAGAGTCGTCCCTTCAAATAAGAAATACTTAAGACACCAAATGGAGAATCCCCAAACGATCAAGCGGATTTGAGCAGGATAACAGGTAAGTCCCCCATTTATAGCGTTAGGCCCTCGATTCAAATAATGATAAATATCCAAGACCTAATGTAGAGGGGGTCCCCGAACGATCGAATGTGACCGAGCAGGTTAACAGATGGGCCCCGACAATACGTAGACACTCAGGACACGTAGGGTCCTAGAAAAAATACCGACGGGTTAACATCGGGGGGGGGGGGGGCTGATTTACCCTTTCGGGCGAATGAAAAAAATCCGTGCAAAGCCCTGATCGACAAAAGTATCCCGGCACGCTAGCAGGAAGCAGGAGCGGATCCAAGGGGGGAGGGGGGCACGGGGCCATGAGCCCCCCTTGGACCCCGAAGGGACGCATTGGCTCCGAGGAGGCCCATCGCTGGCCGAACTGGTGGTGTTTTTTAAAACAAAATGCAACAAAACCGGTTATCTTTGGACTTCCAGGCGACCCAGAACAGTCGTAAGCGAAAGCGAAGGGTCTATGAGAAGTCCCAAAAATCATTCATTGATTGAAAAGCTGTGAACTGGAAATATTAAGCCCCATTACACTACCTAGGGGTCCCATACTGTTTCCGGGGACCTATATGCCCACTTGCAGGATCACTTTGATAGTTAAGGAGCATTCCACGATGCCCTTCATTCCTTTGCATTGGCTCGAAGGGCCCTGCGCTGCTGCTGGGGCCCTTCCTGTTAGCGTGCCGGGGCACTCTTGCCAATCACGGGCCCTTCCATGGACTCTTTCCATTGGCCAAAAGGCTCTGTCAGCTACAGCCGGGGTCCCATATCTTAACCTACTGGGCTATTATCAGTTGCTCAGGGGCCCTTTATGTGGGTCTAGGTTAAGCTACCGACACACTTGAGATATACTCATGGGCCCTCCACATTGGTCTAGGGCGTTTCGAGTTTTCTGTTTCTCGCTTAGGGCCCTACACTCTTGTCGGGGGACCGGTCTGATGGCCCGCTTGGGCACGCTCAGTCGTTGGTGGACGCTCCGCACTGGGTCTTGGGTACTTCTTTTTTAAATGGGGGAGGGGGGGGGGGGCTACGCCCTTGTGGGGAGGCCTGTCTGATAACCTGCTCGGGCACATTCGGTCGTTCAGGAGCCCTTTACATTGGGCCTTGGGCACGTGCTGGGGCGCTGTGCACTTGTCGGGGGCCCTCTCTGTTCGTCCCCTCGGCCACACTGGATTGCTAGGGAGGGGGGGGGGGGGGACTGCACATTGGCTCTTGGTGTTTGAATTTAGGGTCTTCTGCTGCTATCGGGGTCATCTAATAACCTGTTCGGGTACACTACGTCTTTCGGGAGCCCCGCACCGCGTTTTGGGTAGTTCTCCTTTTAATGGAGGGCTTTACACTCCTGTCCGGGCCTCTTCTGATGGGATGCTCGGGCCCATTCGATCGTGAGGGACCTCTACATCTGGTTTTGATTACTTTCTTTTTTAATAGAGGACCCTCCGCTCTTTTCGGGGGCCCTATTTGTTAACTTACTCCGGCGCACTCGATTATTCGGAGCACTCTACATCGTGTTGTGGGTTTTTCATATTTGAACGGAAGGCCCTCCCCATCTGTTAACCTGCTCGGGCACGCTCGAATATCCGGGGGTGTTTTGGGTACTTCCTATCTGAATGGAGGGCCCTATGCACTTGTCCAGGACCCCATCTGTTCACCGCTTCGGTCATACTGGATTGTTCCGGGGCCCTATATATTGGGTTTGGTGTTTGAATTTAGGGCCATACACTCCCGCCCGGGCCACCTGATAACCTGCTCGTGTATGCTTCATCTTTCGGGGGCCCTCCGTACTGGGTTTTGGATACTTCTTAATTGAATGGAGGGCCCTACCCTCTTGATGGGGGCTCTTTATGTTAACTTGCTCTGACACACTCGATCATTCGGGCGCCCTCTACATTGGGTCTGGAATACTTCCTATTTGAATGGAGGGTCCTACGCTCTTTTTGAGAACCTTATCTGCTAACCTGCTCGGGCACACTCGATCGTTCGAGGCCCCTCTACATTGGATCCTGGGTACTTCCTATTTGAATGGAGGGCGCTGCGCTCTTGACGGGGGCCCTTAAAGTTATCCTGCTCAGGCGCACTCGATCGTTCAGAGCCCTACATATTGCGTCGTGAGTATATCTGATTTGAATGGATAGTCCTATGTTCATGGCGGGTTGTTATGTTCTTGTCCTATCTATTCAGCTGCTCGGGCCGGTGGCGGATGCAGAGGATGGGGGGGGGGGGGGGGGGGGCACAGGACCATGCCCATTGACCATGCCGAAGGGACCTAAAGGCTCCGAAGGGCCCATAGCCCGCCGAACGGGCCTAGTTTTCTTACAATAGAAACACAAGAAAACTGGATGCATTTGGGCCCACAGACAACCAAGAACAATTGCTTGCAAACGTAAAAGGTACATTAGCAAACAAAGTTTATTTTTGCTGATTGAGAAAGTGTTGCTTGGGAGAAATTTAGGGTCTCAATGCGCTATCTAGAGGCATCATGCTGCTGGTTGCCTGGCCCTATATGTCCACTTGCCGGGTCAATCTGTTCGCTATGGAGCTTTCCACGCTACCCTTGACCTTTTTGCATGTTCTCATAGGGTCCAATAGGGTATTGGGACGCCATCTGATCCTGAGCCTGAGCCTGAGCACTGTCAATCGATCAGGTTGCCCTCCACGGATTCTTCCCATTTAACCGAAAGGCTCTGTTTTTTCCGGGGCCGCATATGCCAGGGTATAATCCTCTGTTGCTCAGGGGCCCTTCATATAAGTCTTGGGTTTCTTGCACTTGCTTGGAGGGCCTTAAGCTGTTGCTAGGGCTTTTATAAATTAAGGCACGGAAACACTCGATGCTCAGGGCCCCCTACTTTGATCGAGGACTCCCTCCCTTTGGTCTCATTTGCGGAGGACTTCTCACTCCTATCGAGATTCGTGTTGTTAACGAGCCCGTGCACCCTTGATCGCACAGAGTCATTAATTTATTGTCTTGGATAATTCCCCTTTGCTTGGAGGGTCCTGTGCTATGGCCGGGTCCTCATTTCTCAGCCTGCCAAGGCACTACCGATCGTTTAGGGGCCCACTACGTTGGTCTTGGGTTCTTTTTGGTCGCACTGAGGACCCTATACTTGATGACGGGAGTCACTTTGTTGGTCCCTGCGGCACCTATGATTGCTCACGCTCCGTCCCTATTGGCCTTAGTACCTTCGCCTCAGAGCAGCAGTCGAATATGCGTCCATGCATTTTCACGCGCGATTGCCGGACGTAACTTCACATGCCACCGACTTTACATGCCACCGGCACACACCGACATGTCTGCCATTTCCATTGGCTGTTGAGTGTGTGACATTTATCATACTAGTGGATCACTTTCTTAAAATATTTTGAATTTTAGGATGTGTTGTGCTCCGTTATAATAAAGGACAAATTCTGCACTAGTCATCAGCCACCAGCTGATTACATCGCCCAGCCCGCTAGCCGTAAATACATAAGCTAGGAACCAAGTCAGAGCTTGGTTTTGATGGTTGTTAACAGCCAACTCGAGTTTATTTTGCCTGTTGTTCCGAAACAATTAGCCTTAAAACCACAGCATTTAACATGATAAAATAAGTAAGTTCCACGTACATGTGTGCGTAGCGCGCCAAGCTTTATTGGGCCGTGCACAAGATCGGTTTCTGTATTTATTAAACCAATGAATAAGTAAATACATATATGCATATGTGCATGCATATATATATATATATATATATATATATATATATATATATATATATATATATACATTATATAGTATTGCATACGACTTGTCTTAATATGAAATGACCAAGATGCAAAGATATTTTTTGGAGGGGACCCCAAACTCCATGGGGCCCTACAATGTTGCGTGTCCCCCTTGACAAAATCCTGGATCCGTCCTTGGCAGGAAGTGGCCTCAGAGGCCGCGTAGGGCCCTCCGAGCAAACGCAAAGAAATCAAGAGCAACGTAGAGGGCTCCTTAACGATCGCGTTATCTTTGCAAGTAGGCATATAGGGCCCGCGGAAACAACATAGGGTCTCTGGATAGCGCAATGCGCCTTAAAACCTCGCAATCACCCCTCTCTCGATAAAGAACAACTTTTGTCCGCTTGTGGGGTTTCGCTGTCTCTTGCGACTGTTCTTGGTTGCCTGGAAGCCCAAAGACGTCCAATTTTGTCGCGTTTTGCATAAAATACTACGTCTCTTCGGCCGGCTATGGGCGCCTCCGGAGCTCATGGGTCTGTTCGGGGCCCAATGGGCAAGGGGCATGACGCCGTGTCTCCCCCCCCCCCCCCCTCTGGATCCGCCCCTGTGGAGGTCTGCATGTGGCGCGCGGTCAAGCAATAGTGATATTTCCCAGATGCGTTCATCATGCCTTTCTCCTCGTAAATGCTTAAGTAGCATTTTTCTGACCGTGAGTAAACGCGAATACTACGTAGTATGATCAGAAGTCAAGGCACTTCCATGGGTTTAATTGGCTGGGACGGAAAACAAAATTTACCTCGTTCACAGGAAGGTGTTATTGAGTGTTCATGGTACTCTGATGGCAACGTCACCCTGAAGACCGATGTGTTACCCTGACAATGAATATTCTAAATGGACTCATGCACACACACACATACGTAATAGTATTTTGAGACCGAAATTCCCGAGCATACGCGTGCTATTTTGATTCCCATAAGAGGCAGTAGGTGATGCGTGACGAGCCTGGTGTTCTTTTTTTTGGCGGATGTACCGTTTGGTACCCGTTACTTTTTGGTAGGAACATGGCATGTACACGGTACCACGATATATTAGTTTCCCTTAGGTACAAGTGACGAAGCTGGCACACTGGCAGGAGGTTCTGCAAACTAATAGCGTTTCAATCCCTCGCTAGATGTCACTGCTGTTACCAAGGGGAAGAAGTCTAGAAGCGGTTCCTAGGATCGTCAAACGGCGTTCTCAAGCTAATTGAGATGGTGGCACAAGTGACTAGGTCGCAACGATTCCTTTACTTTGGAACGCAGCTACTTGAGCGTGACGTAGCTGATTGTGACGTCATAAGTCCCAGCGTTTGGTGAGAGCTATGCCTGTGAAGGATCAGGAAAGGGTTGAAACATCCAGATGACTAGGTATCGCCCAAGGACGGCTCCCCGACTCACAATTGGGGATCAGCATGCACTAGCTTGGGGAAGGTGCCTTAGTCCGTTCGTGGCAATAAGCGCCATTTGCGAACGTAAGCACGTCGTAGAAGTGCGTGAGGTAAGTTGCATGTAGTTCATGTCCTGTCCAAATGGTTCAAGGAAGGGTTCCACATTTTTATGGGGTTTTGAACTGAAATGGCCATCTTGAAGACCTTTCGGCAGTGCTCAAAATCCTCTCCTTCTTAAAGCTTAAGCCCTCTAGTTTCTGGGCTACACGCCCGCGAAAATGGGGAAAGGTATATCGAAGAGTATTTCAAAGTCGGGGAGCCGTCCTGGGGCGATACCTAGTCATCTGGATGTTTCAACCCTTTCCTGATCCTTTGTCCGTCCCGGTGGCTCAGTTGGTTAGAGCGCCTGCATTCCGACCCACCCATCCGTGGCGGGGTGGGTTCGAGTCACTTTAGGGCGCTCGCTATTTGCCCTTGGCAGGTATGGCCTGCGGCCGGTGGCAGCGGTCGTACTAAAGGCCAGTTGACGTCAGAGGGCAGGACGGACCGTGCCGAGCATTGCGGCACGTTAACCTTTCGCCACTAAATTCTGTCGTTGCCTGGAACTGCGCGATCGGATGGTGGGGGTCAGGGCTCACACAACAAGCACTGCTTAACGTGAGCGCTGATCCCAGAAATCCATCCATTCAAAGGATTCGGACCAAATTTAAAAAAGTCCCCTGGCATTTATGACGTCATAATAACGTCATTCAAATCCGGTCATTCCATAAGCCATGCGGTGATGAAGGCCAAGACAATACAGTCGTCAATGCGTTCATATCTGGCGTTCGTGAGCGCGATTTCCAGATATAACGTAACCTGGCCTCAATCAATACCGTGCATGGGACAGTGACGTAACCAAGCCATGACGCATTGCGGTGCGCATTTACTAAACAATTGTGCTGTCTAGAGCAGTCTTTTTCCTGAAAAAGTATACCAATAGCCATAAGTGAGCTGTCGTCATCATATCTGATGATTGCTTCAAGATGTTTAAATGTGAAGCGCTCTTTCAGAGTGATTTATTCCAAATCTATGCGACGGATGACAGTTTTGAGTCTCTCAGCTGACGCACAACAGCTCAGTCTACCTTACAGTGCTATTCCGGCCGCTTACGTGCGCTCGTCTTGGGATGGGTGCGACAAGTCTTTTTTGCATGTCATTGAAACTTTAGTGATCGTTGTAAGTGTGCGTTTAAGGGCCTATGGCTCAACGAGATCAATCTGAATGCGATACGTAATGGTGGAAAAGTGCATGTGTTGTACATACTGCAAAGCGTTTGACGTCTGCTAACCAAGGATTTCAGGGGGGCGCGAACTTTCTTCCAAGATGGCGGGCGGTACATGTCATATCAGCTGCGCGTGGCGCATGCTACATCGTTAACGCAATGTACCGACAATACGTTTTGGTTGACTTGCCGAGAATGATTAAATCGCATGATTACCATGTTTTACTGGCATCATGACAGCGTGCCGACAGTTACGTTACCTTCGTAAATCCATGATGTCCACCTGAGCAACCACAACCGAGGTGGCAACAGTCGTGGAGGAAACACTGACTGATTAAAAGAGCAAACAACTATCATGTCGCAATCATGGCTAATTACGCAATAGCAAAAACAAACGCTTCTGGTCTACATGTCATGCCACATTTAACCTGCTTTCGATGCAGCTCTATGAAAAAAGCACATGGGCACAACTTCCATATCTATGTGATACGGGTTACGCGAGATGGGGCAGGCTTTCTCATTTGAGGGGGTTCATTCAGAGGTCATTCACCAAAAAAGAAAGATGCGCTCTCCAAAAGCTTACCTCTACATATAAAGCTCAAGTTTATATATGTGTGTAATTATAAGAACATCAGTCCTATCCTCTGCAGTTGTAGCAGGAGGGAACGCAAAGTAAAATCTGATACAACCATCTTTACTCTCCTCTACGTGATGGAATCCTTGAAGTTCTTTAAATTTGGAGGGAACATAATAATGTTTGGTTAGTTCTTTCCAATCAGCACTAATAAGACCTATGCTAAATTGTCAGAAAGTCGTGGGGCTCAGCAGATAGGTGCTGCTTTGGAAAACCGTAACTTTAATTTTTACTTCTGCCAAGGTGACTAAGCATCACAATAATCAACAAAATTGCTCCAATGCAGCATAACTATTGTTCATCCCGGTGTTGACGGCGCTCTTATTGAGCCTAAACGGTTAGCATTGCAGATGAATTTGGGAGGAACTGATCTTTGTTTACATATAGCACATTGCTAAATTTAAGTATCAAAGCTCCTGTGTGAGAAAAACAAATGGATGTAATGCATTGGCATTATACTGTTTTCATTTGCCTAGCTTCGGAGACAATTAAAAAAAGAACACACCATGTCCAAAGTGAGGACCCTGCTTCAACGTAATTATATTCAGGAGTCTTCCAGGAGGTATAGTTGCATCCTCACAAATAAAATTTATGATCCACCGTCCCAACTGGCTTCATCCTCAAGTATGAACAGAGATGCAGAGAGCAGAGAACAAGGATGCAATTAAACTTCCCACCTCGTTGCGGCTACCCATTTTATGGGTCTTGACTGCCTGCATCTTGCAAAAATGTGGACCTTATGTTCATACGCCTTCACGCACACGCACATGCACGTACACACACACGCACGCACACATGCACACACACACGCATACGCGCACACACATATATGTATATATACATCTATGTATATAAATACATGTGTATATATATATATATATATATATAATAAATAAATAAAATATATATATATATATATATATATATTATATATATATATATATAACTACCTGTGCTGTTCTTTAAAAAATCAGTCACCCGCTGTCGGATCTTGTTTGAATGTGCCTAAACACCGTCCCGTATTTCGCCCATCTTTCCTCCTCACGAGCGACGGCCTCAAACAGGCAGTCACGTCTGGATTTCTGACCAATGTCCGTCTCAGTTTTCATAGCTCTTAAGGTTCAAAACCTCCAATTCGTATTCAGACGCACATGAATTCAATTTCAGTTTCGCTCTGCATCATAGCACGACAGAGTGAACAAAACCAGCGGCGCACTTTAAAGTTCTGGACGCCAATGATCACGCACTGGTGTGACGTCCTACATCAATCCTGTTTCACGCATCCTCCATGGTGAATGAAAGATCAGTGCCCTTCAACTTCTCTGCCATCCACTTGTCGAACTTCTCACTCATTTCTGGCGTGAAATGATTCTTCCAGTCACCGATTTTTCCCTTTCTTATGAAATCACCCCGATCTACATGGAAGTCGCCCGACGTCTTTCCCTCTTCCTTGTTGACGTAAGGGTTCTTTTTGAAGTTATCAAAATGAAGGTGCTCTGCCAGCTCATCTACTTGCTCACACGAGAGTGACTTGCCCAGAAACTCGGCCACCCTGCGGATTTCTGATTGGAGATCACGTTTCATGTCTTCAAAAAAGATGAAGCAGATGTTGGGGTGGTGGCGCATATTCCATGCTTCTATCATGTGCTCGATGACCGGAGTTGCCACCATGAGGCCCTCCATGAAATACTCCATAAACGCCTGAAACGACAAATCATGATCGCCTTACGTCATAATAGACTTAAAACATTTTAGCTGATACCTAACGGCATCCATTAAGTTTTCCTGTATGCTGATATGTCATATGGTTTTAAACTAGACGTCAGCTTGGCACGCATGCGCTGGAAACACGCATGCTTATATCACATATCATACTGTGTCTCACGCTACATCCTACCTGCATATCCCCGTGGAATTCGTTGTACTTCATGAGTCTGGAATGGTGGTAGAAGGAGACGCAGACGTCCTTGGGATTCCTGGCCACGTACACCACCTTGCAGACGTCCAACACGCGTGGATGAATCATGGACAGAGGCCAGTGCGTCTTGACGAACCGTGGCTGGGCGCAGTGGGAGCTGTCGCTTGGCTGTTGGCAGGCGGCATCTGATCTCCGAGTAGTCTTAAGATCAGGATATTTTTCTCCGTCCGTCAACGCACCAGTCCTGAGAAAATCCCACCTGCGAAAGCAGATCGCGCAGTGTATTACGAGGGCCGCGATTTTTGTGGAGGCAATGTCGGGACTACAATTTGTAGGCGGAGTGATGTCATGTGGCAATTATGTTCAGAGGCTTTGGCTGGCAAATGGATCGTTTGGAAGCCATGTACACCGTGTCTGGTGTAACCTTACCTCTCTGATAGTGTCCTCTTGGCCCCATCGTAATCCAGGTCATTGGCGATGAGCCACACCATCTCTTGGGTCCAGGTTGTTCCACTCTTCGGAGGCGTTACTACCCAGACGTCCCCGGCCTTCCTTGGGTAGTTGTAGAGGTTTTCTATTTCTTTCGGACTGGACGTGGCAGACAGCTTGAAGCCCCAGTGGTTAACTGAAGCCAGTCCATTGGGATAGCCGGCGAAATCTCGCGCGATAGCCTTTTGTGTTTCGCTCTCCAAAGGGATGATCTTGTATGGGAATGCCTTTTTATCTGGGGTGCTCATCCTGCAAAAAAGAACGTTACACACAATTATCATATGTTCTCAGTCAGATTGTGGTTCCAGCGAGTTCATCACTGGTGGGCTAACACTTGACTGTGCTGAAAGCTTATAAATACTCTGCATGCATTTTCAAAAAGTTCGCAGAAATGCAGTGACGCCGTCCAATGTGTGTGCGCCGAACTCAGACGCTACAACAAACAGAAACACCCGGTTTTGTAGCATAGTTCACACACTTATTCACATCGAAACAACGCGTATATCAAACGCCCGGTTTAGTGACAAGTACATCAGTGTCATAAATATCAGCTGGGTCACTGAAGGATGCTCAGCATCCAGCCGCAGTTCTGCCTTGACGTCACAGAACAATGCACAGAAATGTACTGCAGGTGGATGCACAACAGTGCCACATGGCCACAAACTCTTGCCGTGTATTTTTTGCCGGTGATGGCGTCACAGTAAGTTGTATCGCCCGCAGCCAACGCCACTCCTGATTCCCAACGTGTGCCCAAAAAGGTCTGCTGAAGAACGATGCTCGTGGTAAGATTTTCATCCGTCGTAGTGCATCGCTCACGTAGCCGCGCGGTAGGCATGGGCGGGCGATCAGAACGGGAGACGCGCGCCGTCCACCGTGCATGGAGCGGGCCCAGCTACAAGAGGCACAACTGACAAGCTCATTTGGAGGCATGACGCCGGGCCGCGGTGTCGTCTGCCGACCGCTTTGCTGCGGGGAGCCGAGGCCGGCCGCCCAGCGATGGAGAAGCTCTAGGTCAGCTGTTCCAGGCGCAAAGGCTGGGTTGTGCGCATGCGCGATGGAAATGCCCGTTTCATTCCACCACGAGCCAATGAAGTCTGAAAGGGTAGGACTCTGCAGCCTTTTTAGGGTGGGGGACGGTGATGCCTTCAGAGTAACACAACTTTCTGCGCACTGTGTTTTAAATGATGCCAAAGGTGCGTTTGTTATTGTTTGTTACTTAACACGCGCTCGGGTGGAGATGGGGGGAGATTAAATTGAACTCCCCGAGATTTTTTTGAAATGGTTTCCGAACGGGGTTGCGTAGCCGCCCCAAATTTTGCAGAGCTGTATATAATCGAATAGCGTATTGTTTGGTATCAACAAATTAGATTTGCCTTGTAAGGTCGATGACCTACGGCAGGTCAAATCAGACCATGGGTCTAGTGAAGCCAGTTTTTAGGGAATCGTTCAATCTGATGGAGCAACGGTGTTAGACGAAGCCATACATCTCTGAGATGCTTTCTTAAGCAACGCAACAACTGAATGACCAAATCCCATTGACCTAGCGTCAGTTATGAAGGTCAGGCCAAGGTCAAGATCAACCTATTTAACTATTCTGGGGCTTCCTGAATAGGGTAGTTTCTGGTGCTCATTTCGAATTTATTGATAACAGAAACCTTATAAGACATCTTCCATGAACATCCTAAGGTTCAGAACAGGTCACTGACATAAAATGACCGAAGTGAGCATTTCGTTTCATGAACATACCGCCTAGCGTAATTTTTGTCACTAATTCAAATGCAAAACTCAACAGTCCTCTATGATTTTGGTCACAATGACCTTCGAAAGGCCAAACAAGGTCACCGACCTTAAATAGGCATGTGACCTCTTGCTTAGAACAGGTATCTAGGTTCTGGGGACATGCTGAAGACCAACTTGGGATTTGACCTTGTTCAACCTGACTTGACCCGGAGGTCATGACCTAGGAACATCAAACTTTGACGTACGTGGGTTCACGTGCAGGCCAATACACCCTATGAATTTGGTGACTCTAGTCCAATTAGTTATTGAAATCTCAGCGGGGTCATATTGACCGCCCACCCGAGCGAATGTCGTCCAACGGGCCAAACGGGCTCGTGTTAATGCAAGTTCTAAATCGGGTATGTGTTTATCAGTAACAGGCGGCTTGTTAAATTCGCGTAACGCTGGAACGAGGTCCAAGAGATAATGTACAGGTGCAATGAGCACATCTCTCCCCTCCCTGTACGCTGTGTCGTGGTCGCTCTGCTGTGATCGTTCACCGAACCCTTCTGGGACCGCACACCGATGCCGAGAAGCAGGCGGGGCAAGTGAACGTAGCACTGTGCCACGATGCGCTGCTATGGCCAATTGGTGCAGCATAGTACTTCACCGTGTCGGCTGGAGCGGTGCGTTGGCTGAAGATGCAAGATCTCAACGTCCGCTCGTGCTGTTCCATCACCAGCACACTTCATGGCCGAGGTTCTCTCTTCGGCGATACCGTCATACAGGTGTCGCCACATGTACCTCTCTTCAGCGCCACCGTAGTACAGACACCACGTTGTACACCACCATGCGTAGTGTAGCCAGCTTAAGAGATCATGAAAATCCCTCTTCGCGACCGCAGCGCAAATTTGAAAACCCCATCCTTAGTGTGTTTTGGGCACGCTTTGGCTTGCGTACAGCCTCAGTTTATTGATGTCTACGCTCCCATGTACTCACCCGAGGTCGTCCGGACAAAACGCGTAATAGCTCTCGATCTGGTCTTCACTGATGGGTGAGCTTGCGATGGGAAGAAGCACTGCACCGCCGGCGGTGCCCACCTCTTATTGCGCAGCGCTGTTCCTCGGCTGCGGGACCAGCGACCGAGGCCATGAGCGGGCCTGCGTGATTTCTCGCGTCCCGTGTGACTCAGAGGCGGCGATTGTCCTGCCTCACGACTCCCGTACTCTGCCACACCTCCATCCTCTTTTATAAGTTGCTACCCTGAAAACAACCGACCTTCAGTGTGCTCAGAGACACCGGCCATGCGATGATACGGCGATGTCCGGTGATAAGACGGTCAATGGTGGTACGCGTGGCGCCCCCATGTCGTTGCGCCTGAGCGCGCCCCTACGGTCAGCTGGCGAGCCAGCAGCAGCCAATGGCATCTCTTGCTGCTGGGGGATCGGCCGGCCGGCCCGGGCGCCTGCGCGGACCGGCCCGGCTCACAGACTCTCGCCCAGAGACGCCAGTGAGTGGGTGCACGCTGGCGATCCGCGAGGGGGGGGGGGATGCGGGAGCCGGGCTGGGTGTCTTGCGCGCATTCGCTTATCTCAATGCCGTACATATGACGTAGTCATTTGGTGATTCCATCGCTTCATTATGTCGCCCATAACGTCGACGGTAGTCGGCGGCCGAACGGAACGGCGGTGGTCAAACGCAAGTCGGAACGCAACGAGCGGCTTGCTCTGACTGCTCTTTTATGTGAACGCTCATGTCAAGGCTTCATGTGAACTAATGCTTTTTCAGCAATCCACGTTGATGCTGTTAACTTGATGCTGATAGAGGGAGAAAACGAAAACGTAAGATGTAGCAGACAAATTTGTGTAATAAAACACTCGACCCGTTTTTCCCTGACTATCGCCGTCCACGCTTCGCGCTAGGTCAGATCATGCCACTGTTGTAAAGAGGTGGAACGCTCAGGTCAGGTCACTAGCAACGAACAGGGCAAGGACGACTTGGTAACGGATGAAGTGATTGTTCCGTGTGTGTCACTGAGGTTTTACGACGCACCGAGCTGCTGAGACTATATGGCGCCGCCTGCCTCTCACCCTGGCGGGAAGGGTGGGCACCGCGGGGAATCGAACCCTGCACCTCTGGTTGCCCAGACGCGCAGTGGTTAACATACGCATTAACCGTTTCACTACCGCCCCCCCCCCCCCCGGGCAATTGTTCAAACTACGGTCCCCGTCTGGTGTGTTAGCTACTCTACGTTCCGGCCAGTCTACTCTTCGACCGTCTTCAGTGCTATGGAGTCCTGAAAACGACTAGATACTTGGAAGTTAAAAACAAGATATTCCAAGAACTGCGTGTCCAGACAGATGCCTGTTCGAGTGGGACTTGAAAGGCGTCTTCTCGGAATTTTAGCATTTTTAACTGGATATGTACATGCGTATGTATAATATACATACACGATATAATATATATATATATATATATATATATATATATATACATATCTATGCATGTATATATATATATATATGTATATGTATATATATATATATATATATATATATATATATATATATATATATATATGTATATATATATATATATATATATATATATATATATATATATATATATATATACACACACAACTACCTGTCCTGCTACTAAAATAACAGTGTCAGCTTTTGTCAGAGCTTGTTGGAATATGCCTAGACAACGCACTATCTTTTGTCCATCTCTCATCCCCACGAGCGACAGCCTAAAACAGACAGTCACCTCCTAAGTTCTCCGAGTCATAGCTCCATCTGGTATCTTGACCCGTTGCTGTCGGTCCTGCAGGAATGAGTTTAGCATACCCGGAGCGAAGTCCCATTACAAGCATGTCCTTGTAACCGTTGTGTGATCAATGAGGTAAAATTCCTTCTTAAAATTATACATTTCCACAGAAAATAATTGGTCTGTTTCGTCTAACTTCGTCATGAAGTAATGCAACAACCTAATAGATAATGTGAAGTTCAGGCACCATTCATATTTCCGTGCTGGTGCGTCTCTATGCTTGGTTTTATATCCGCCAGCATTTGTGAAACAATAATTCTTTCCAAAACCTCGCTAAAAGGCGGTGTGAGGCTTAGCGGTCACAGATCTCTGTTAACTTGGGCGATGTTTTCTTTGGCACAGGGGTGATTGTCGCTCTCTTCCACACCGATGGCACGCATCCTTCATGCAATAACCGGTTAAAGATATGAGAGTGGTACGACCAGTCCTACAGAAAATTTATTTCGTAGCTGCACTGGAAGTTGTCCAGTTGGCACACCCATATTTTCCTTCAGCTGCGATAGATGTAAGGAAACTTGCTACGGCTGTATCTCAACCGGAATATGCTAACACTAGCTAACGAGCAAAGTGACTGACAGGCGCATGAAGACGATACTTTCGTCCAGGGGCGCAGGCAGCGGGCACAGAAGGCACATGCCCCACCCCTTTTGTCCTGAGGAGCTTTCCCAGCTCCTCTGGACCGAAGATTCTGGGCCTGATTAAATGGTCCTGATTTAAAGGTCCCGAAGAGCTGGTCGGACGTGGTAATGGGAGTCCCAGACAGCCCTGCCGGTCGGGACCTCAAATACTAGTCAGAGGACCCTTTGCGCCGATTGGGGGCCCCCTGAGTCAATGAAGGTAACTATGTTGGTCAGGCACCATCAGTACCGAAAAGTCGGCTCCATGTCGGTGTGGGCCTGAGGGCCCATTTCCAAAAAGCAGGGACAAAGCTGGGGTCTGCGATTTGCATTGGTCGGGGCCCTTGAGTCAATGAGGGGCCCACAGTGCCTAACAGGGGTCCTGGGGCCCAAGTCAGTCAGGCGCAGTATTCAAGGAGCCCGAACAGGAACCCGATGGGTCTTTCGAGACCGACGATCAAGGGCCCGATGGGGAGACACTGAATCCCAGCCCGCAGAGCCATGATCTCAGCCCGTAGGGCTATGACCTGAAATGTCAGTCAGAACGCCCCCTACATTGATTGAAAACCCCAGGGACAATACAGGCCGCTATTTCCGCCAGACCTCTCACACCGAACAGTCGTCTCTGTGTTGGCCTCAGCTCCGTAGGCCAATTTCCCAAGAAGGGACGAGACCGGGGCGCACGATTTGCACTGGTCGCGGTCCCTGCAATAATAAGGGGCTCTGTTACAGTTAGGAGCTCACATCGTCTAACAGCTGTTTTGTGTTAACGAGGGGTCCCGAGTCGGCCAGAGGAACATTTGCTGAATGGGGACAAAAACTTAACCGAAATACCACAGGGCTGCTTGGGTTGGTCGGGGTGCTGTGTAGCTTTGAGCTCTATCTCTTGACATGGATCTTGTGAGGATCTGGTGTCAAACAGCTGCTCTTCGATAAGAGGTTGACAAATTCGGAACGTGACGGATAATTTTTATCACGCAAGTTGTTACGTGCATTTGCGAGGAACATTATGCGTATGGATAAGACAGTACTGTTAGCCCTAGTCCTCGTAGAATAATCAGGAAAAAAGTGAAGACAGGTATATTGATATTTTGGGTACATACCTGTATTGAGACGAAATGTGTTTCGGTACCTTCATATTCTTGTATTTGTTTTGATAACGCATATAGTCGACATATGGGTGCATCTATTTCTCCCTTCTCCTACTTATGCTACAATAAATAATGTTAAGCGTACTGTTTTATTGATAATTCATATCACGCCGATTGTGGTGCGTTAAAACTAAAAAAACATTGCAGGCAGATTTTCGGTCTTTGACCGTCGTCGAGTCAATTGATTTTGATTAGATGATGGCCAGCGCTCTTGAGATAGGCCGAACACCTCAGTCTGAGCGTGTTCGACCACTCAAGGCGGCTCCGAAGGTTCGTCGTTCGTGAGGCTCCCCTTGCCAAAAGCAGCCTCAGATCATAGGCGTTTCGGCTCTGTGTATTTACCGGAGCTTCCTGAATAAGATGACAAAATTTATGCATTTGTTTACGCCCCACATTGGCTGATCGCACTCAGCTGTCACCCCAGTGAGCTAGCGGGCCCTGCTCCGTCAGGCTGAACTTGTAGCTGGATGTAGTGCGGCCCTGTGCTTGATATCTGTCACACGCAGTCAGACACGGCCTCGCCTGAGTAGTCAGCTACCCGATAACGTGGCCCGGCCCCATTATTTATCTTGGCCTGTCGGCTCCAGAGGCGGCGACCGTCTTCTCTCACGACTTCAGCACCATGCCGCACGTTCATTCTCTGCGCCTGAACTTGCCCTTGCGACCCCGCTCGCCTGCCCTCTTTTCACGGATCTAACACACTGCACCATCACAGCGTGCGCGTGTCGGCAGGGGCTGGAGGTACAGGGGCGAACTCAGGATCACAAGGTGGGAACGCAACGTTTTCGGGCCCCTAGAGTTAGAAGCCCCTTCAAAACATCCTCGCATTCGCCATTAAATTTCAAGATTCACAAGTCACTTTTTTATGCGGAAATTCATCTTGTGCGAAGCCCTAAAAAAACAAGACGTGCATGAAGCTTGTCATACACGAACATGAAACTTATTCATTTTATCGAGATCATGGCGAATTCTGTCATTTTAAGGCTAAGTTTTTAGGCAAAATGTCATACCTGTCTAAAGAAAGCTGATAAATACCTTTGAAATCAAGCTCGAACTTGATCCTTGGCTCATTTGCAGCTTGCCAGCTGGCCGATGTAATCAGCTGATAGGTGATGACTAGTGTAGGTTTCGCTTTGTTATGAAGGAGTACAAAACATCCTTGCATTTAAAATGCATTAAGAACGTGACGCACAAGTCTAACTAGTGGCATGAATAAAAAACAGAAATAACACATACGACGTCGGCGGAACGTAAAATCCTGTTCGAAACTTGCGCTTAAAAATTCATCGCCACATATTCGAAAATTGCTCTAAGGCTAAGATACCGAGGCCAGTAGAGACGGAACCTGAGCGATCATGGATGCCGCGGCAGGTAAAAAAGGCTTTCGTCAAGTATGGGGTCCTGAGAGAAGGCGAGAAGAACCTAAGCCCAACGTGGTGGACCACTGAACGATCGGGAGTGCCTTGGCAGGCTGACTTGTAGGACACCGGCCAGAGCCAGGGCTTTCTAAGCAAAGGGAAATTGCCCAACACCAGCGTACGTGAATTAATGCCCCTGTACGATCAAGAGTGCCCGGGCAGGTTAACAGAGAAGGTCCCGATGGGAGTGAAGGGTCATCCGCGAACGAAATCAAAGAGAAAGGGCTCCAGATCAATGTAGAGCGTCCCTGAGCATCGAGTGGCTCGGTGCCTTACCTGATATGGGCCCCAGCAACAACACAAGGCCTTCCAAGCAAGTGGAAAGAACCAGAGGTTTCTATGAAAGGCCCTCAAGCAACTGAGTGTACCCCGGCATATTTGACCGCGGCAAAAGCGCACTGAAAATATCGGGCGAATGGGAAGAATCTGTGGAGGCTCCCTGATCGATCAAGAATGCCCAGACATGTTAACAGGCGGTGCCCCAACAGCGGCGTAGGGCCTTACGAGAAAATGCGAAGACATCAAGGGCCACGCGGAAGGCTTCTTAACGATCGGATTGACCCGGCAAGTGGACATAGAGGGCTCTGGCAACAGCGTAACGCCTCTGGACATCGTGATAAGCCTTAAAATGTCCCCAATCACCACCCTCTCAATTAACGAAGAGTGAACTGCTTTTGGGCCCTTGACTTCCGCTTGCGACTGTTCTTGGTCGTCTGGAGGCGCGAAGACGTCTAGCATTGTTATGTTTTGTGTTATAAAATTGCACCCGTTCGATCGGTCATGGGCGCCTACGGAGCCTATGATGGGTCCATCGGGACACAAGGGGCGGGGAATGGTTCCGTGCCCCCCTCCCCCCCTCCCTATTTCCAGGTCCGCCACTGGCACAGGCAACTAATGGATGGGGTGTCAACAACAGCATAGAGTTGTCCCTTCAAATAAGACATACTTAAGACACCAAATGGAGAATCCCCAAACGATCAAGTGGATTTGAGCAGGATAACAGATAAGCCCCCCATTTAGAGCGTAGGGCCCTTCATTCAAATAATGATAAATACCCAAGACCTAACGTAGAGGGGTCCCCGAACGATCAAATTTGACCGAGTAGGTTAACAGATGCATCCCGGCAACACGCAGACACTCAGGACACGTAGGGTCCTAGAAAAAAAAACGACAGGTTAACACCGGGGGCCCCTGGTTTGCCCTTTCGGGCGAATGAAAAAAATCCGTACAAGGCCGTGATTGACAAAAGCATCCCGGCACGCTAGCAGGAAGCAGGAGCGGATCCAGGGGGAGGGGGCACGGGGCCATGAGCCCCCCTTGGACCCGAAGGGACGCATTGGCTCCGAGGAGGCCCATCGCTGGCCGAACTGGTGGTGTTTTTTTAAACAAAATGCAACAAAACCGGTTATCTTGGACTTCCAGGCGACCAGAACAGTCGTAAGCGAAAGCGAAGGGTCTATGAGAAGTCCCAAAAATCATTCATTGATTGAAAAGCTGTGAACTGGAAATATTAAGCCCCATTACACTACCTAGGGGTCCCATACTGTTTCCGGGGACCTATATGCCCACTTGCAGGATCACTTTGATAGTTAAGGAGCATTCCACGATGCCCTTCATTCCTTGCATTGGCTCGAAGGGCCCTGCGCTGCTGCTGGGGCCCTTCCTGTTAGCGTGCCTGGGCACTCTTGCCAATCACGGGCCCTTCCATGGACTCTTTCCATTGGCCAAAAGGCTCTGTCAGCTACAGCCGGGGCCCATATCTTAACCTACGGGCTATTATCAGTTGCTCAGGGGCCCTTTATGTGGGTCTAGGTTAAGCTACCGACACACTTGAGATATACTCATGGGCCCTCCACATTGGTCTAGGGCGTTTCGAGTTTTCTGTTTCTCGCTTAGGGCCCTACACTCTTGTCGGGGGACCGGTCTGATGGCCCGCTTGGGCACGCTCAGTCGTTGGTGGACGCTCCGCACTGGGTCTTGGGTACTTCTTTTTTAAATGGGGGAGGGGGGGGGGGCTACGCCCTTGTGGGGAGGCCTGTCTGATAACCTGCTCGGGCACATTCGGTCGTTCAGGAGCCCTTTACATTGGGCCTTGGGCACGTGCTGGGGCGCTGTGCACTTGTCGGGGGCCCTCTCTGTTCGTCCCCTCGGCCACACTGGATTGCTAGGGAGGGGGGGGGGGGACTGCACATTGGCTCTTGGTGTTTGAATTTAGGGTCTTCTGCTGCTATCGGGGTCATCTAATAACCTGTTCGGGTACACTACATTTTTCGGGAGCCCCCGCACCGCGTTTTGGGCACTTCTCCTTTTAATGGAGGGCTTTACACTTCTGTCGGGGCCCCTTCTGATAGGATGCTCGGGCCCATTCGATCGTGAGGGACCTCTACATCTGGTTTTGATTACTTTCTTTTTAATAGAGGGCCCTCCGCTCTTTTCGGCCGCCCTATCTGTTAACTTACTCCGGCGCACTCGACTATTCGGAGCCCTCTACGTGTTGTGGGTATTTCATATTTGAACGGAAGGCCCTCCCCATCTGTTAACCTGCTCGGGCACACTCGGATATCCGGGGGCCCTCCACATTGTGTCTTGGGTACTTCCTATCTGAATGGAGGGCCCTAAGCACTTGTCCTGGACCTACTATGTTCACCGCTTCGGTCATACTGGACTGTTT
This sequence comes from Pollicipes pollicipes, assembly GCF_011947565.3. Taxonomy (NCBI): domain Eukaryota; kingdom Metazoa; phylum Arthropoda; class Thecostraca; order Pollicipedomorpha; family Pollicipedidae; genus Pollicipes; species Pollicipes pollicipes. The sequence goes on along the minus strand of NW_023597034.1, from coordinate 39,642,628 downwards.
CAGGGCCCTATATATTGGGTTTGGGGTTTAAAATTAGGGCCATACACTCCTGTCCGGGCCAACTGATAATCTGCTCGTGTATGCTCCATCTTTCGGGGGCCCTCCGTACTGGGTTTTGGATACTTCTAATTGAATGGAGGGCCCTGCGCTCTTGATGGAGGCTCTTTATGTTAACTTGCTCTGACACACTCACTCATTCGGGGCCCTTCTACATTGGGTCCTGGGTACTTCCTATTTGAATGGAGGGCGCTACGCTCTTGACGGGGGCCCTTTATGTTATCCTGCTCAGGCGCACTCGATCGTTCAGAGCCCTACACATTGCATCGTGAGTATATCTGATTTGAATGGATAGTCCTATGTTCTTAGCGGGCCCTATCTATTCAGCTGCTCGGGCCGGTGGCGGGTGTAGAGGGTGGGGGGTGGGGGTGGGGGTGGGGGGGGGGGGGAGGGAGGGGGGCACAGGACCACGCCCATGGACCATGCCGAGGGGACCTAAAAACTCCGAAGGGCCCATAGCCTGCCGGACGGGCCCAGTTTTCTTACAACAGAAACACAAGAAAACTGGATGCCTTTGGGCCCACAGACGACCAAGAACCATTGTTAGCAAAACGCAAATGGTACGTAAGCAAACAAAGTTCATTTTTCGTTGATTGAGAAAGTGTTGCTTGGGAGAAAGTTAGGTTCTCATTGCGCCATCTAGAGGCATTACGTTGCTGGTTTGAGGCATCACGGTTGCCGGGTCAATATGATCACTAAGGAGCTTTCCACGCTGCCCTTGACCTTTTTTGATTTTCTCATAGGGCCAATAGGCTACTGGGGCGCCATCTGATCCTGAGCCTGAGCCTGGGCACTGTCAATCGATCAGGTTGTCCTCCACGGATTCTTCCCATTTGCCCCGAAAGGCTCTATTTTTTTCCGGGGGCCGCATATGCCAGGGGTATAATGCTCTGTTGCTCAGGGGCCCTTCATATAAGTCTTGGGTTTTTTCCACTTGCTTGGAGGGCCTTGAGCTCGTGCCAGGGCTCTTGTAAAGTAAGGCACGGAGACACTCGATGCTCAGGGCCCCCTACTTCGATCGAGGACTCCCTCCCTTGGTCTCATTTGCGGAGGACTTTTCACTCCTATCGAGATTCGTGTTGCTAACCAGCCCGTGCACCCTTGATCGCACAGAGTCATTAATTTATTGTCTTTGATAATTCCCCTTTGCTTGGAGGGTCCTGTGCTACGGCCGGGTCCCTATTTCTCAACCTGCCCAGGTACTACCGGTCGTTTAGGGGCCCACCACGTTGGTCTTGGGTTCTTTTTGATAACACTGAGGACCCTATACTTGTTGACGGGAGCCCCTTTGTTGGCCTCCTGCGGCACCTATGATTGCTCAGGCTCCGTCCCTATTGGCCTCAGTACCTTCGCCTCAGAGCAGCAGTCGAATACGCGTCCACGTATTTTTACGCGCGATTGCCGGACGTAACTTTACATGCCGCCGACGTCGTGTGTGCCATTTCCATTGGCTGTTGAGTGTGTGACATTTATCATGCTAGTGCATCACGTTCTTAACATATTTTGAATGCTAGGATGTGATGTACTCCGTTATAATAAAGGACAAATCCTGCATTAGTCATCAGCCACCAGCTGATTACCTGGCCCAGCCCGCTAGCCGAAAAATACATAAGCTAGGAACCAAGTCAATGCTTGGTTTTGATGGTTGTTAACAGCCAACTCGAGTTTATTTTGCCCGTTGTTCCGGAACAATTAGCCTTAAAATCACAGCATTTAACATGATAAAATGAGTAAGCTCCACATGCATGCACGCGTAGCGCGCCAAGCTTTATAGGGCTGTGCACAACAAGACCGGTTTCTGTATTTATTAAATAAATGAATAAGTAAATACATATATGTTTATGTACACACCACACATATAAATAAATAAATATATATATATATATATATATATATAGTATTGCATACGACTTGTCTAAAAATGAAATGACCAAAATGCAAATATATTTTTTGGAGGGGACCCCCAATCTCCATGGGGCCCTACAATGTTGTGTGTCCTCCTTGACAAAAACCTGGATCCGTCCTTGGCAGGAAAGGGGCCTCAGAAGCCGCGTAGGGCCCTCCGAGCAAACGCAAAAGAAATCAAGAGCAACGTAGAGGGCTTCTTAACCATCGCGTTGTCTTTGCAAGTAGGCATATAGGGCCCGCGGAAACAATATAGGGTCTCTGGATAGCGCAATGCGCCTTAAAACCTCCCAATCACCCCTCTCTCGATAAAGAACAACTTTTGTCCGCTTGTGGGGTTTCGCTGTCTCTTGCGACTGTTCTTGGTTGCCTGGAAGCCCAAAGACGTCCAATTCTGTCGCGTTTTGCATAAATACTACGTCTCTTCGGCCGGCTAATGGGCGCCTCCGGAGCTCATGGGTCTGTTCGGGACCCAATGGGCAAGGGGCATGACCCCGTGTCTCCCCCCCCCCCCCTCTGGATCCGCCCCCGTGGAGGTCTGCATGTGGCGCGCGGCCAAGCAATAGTGATATTTCCCAGATGCGTTCATCATGCCTTTCTCCTCGTAAATGCTAAAGTAGCATTTTTCTGACAGTCAGTAAACGCGAATACTACGTAGTATGATCAGAAGTCAAGGCACTTCCATGGGGTTTAATTGGCTGGGACGGAAAACAAAATTTACCTCGTTCACAGGAAGGTGTTATTGAGTGTTCATGGTACTCTGATGGCAACGTCACCCTGAAGACCGATGTGTTACCCTGACAATGAATATTCTAAATGGACTCATGCACACACACACATACGTGATAGCATTTTGAGACCGAAATTCCCGAGCATACGCGTGCTATTTTGATTCCCATAAGAGGCAGTAGGTGATGCGTGACGGGCCTGGTGTTTTTTTTTGGCGGATGTAACGTTTGGTACCCGTTACTTTTTGGTAGGAACATGGCATGTACACGGTACCACGATATATTAGTTTCCCTTAGGCACAAGTGACGAAGCTGGCACACTGGCAGGAGGTTCTGCAAACTAATAGCGTTTCAATCCCTCGCTAGATGTCACTGCTGTTACCAAGGGGAAGAAGTCTAGAAGCGGTTCCTAGGATCGTCAAACGGCGTTCTCAAGCTAATTGAGATGGTGGCACAAGTGACTAGGTCGCAACGATTCCCTTACTTTGGAACGCAGCTACTTGAGCGTGACGTAGCTGATTGTGACGTCATAAGTCCCAGCGTTTGGTGAGAGCTATGCCTGTGAAGGATCAGGAAAGGGTTGAAACATCCAGATGACTAGGTATCGCCCAAGGACGGCTCCCCGACTCACAATTGGGGGATCAGCATGCACTAGCTTGGGAAAGGTGCCTTAGTCCGTTCGTGGCAATAAACGCCATTTGTGAACGTAAGCACGTCGTAGAAGTGCGTGAGGTAAGTTGCATGTAGTTCATGTCCTGTCCAAGTAGTTCAAGGAAGGGTTCCACATTTTTATGGGGTTTTGAACTGAAATAGCCATCTTGAAGACCTTTCGGCAGTGCTCAAAATCCTCTCCTTCTTAAAGCTTAAACCCTCTAGTTTCTGGGCTACACGCCCGCGAAAATGGGGAAAGGTATATCGGAGAGTATTTCAAAGTCGGGGAGCCGTCCTTGGGCGATACCTAGTCATCTGGATGTTTCAACCCTTTCCTGATCCTTTGTCCGTCCCGTGGCTCAGTTGGTTAGAGCGCTTGCATTCCGACCCACCCATCCGTGGCAGGATGGGTTCGAGTCGCTTTAGGGGGCTCGCTATTTGCCCTTGGCAGGCATGGCCTGCGGCCGGTGGCAGCGGTCGCGCTAAAGATCAGTTGACGTCAGAGGGCAGGACGGACCGCGCCGAGCATCGCGGCACGTTAAGCTTTCGCCACCAAGTTCTGCCGTTGCCTGGAATTGCGCGATCGGAGGGTAGGGGTCAGGGCTCACACAACAAGCACTGCTTAGCGTGAGCGCTGATCCCAGAAATCCATCCATTCAAAGGATTCGGACCAAATTTAAAAAAGTCCCCTGGCATTTATGACGTCATAATAACGTCATTCAAATCCGGTCATTCCATAAGCCATGCGGTGATGAAGGCCAAGAAAATACAGTCGTCAATGCGTTCATATCTGGCGTTCGTGAGCGCGATTTCCAGATATAACCGCCGTCCATTGGCCTCAATCAATGTCGTGCGTGGGACGATGACGTAACCAAGCCATGACACATTGCGGTGCGCATTTACTAAACAATTGTGCTGTCTGAGCAGTCTTTTTTCCTTAAAAAGTATACCAATAGCCATAAGTGAGCTTTCGTCATCATATCCAATGATTGCTTCATGATGTTCAAATATGAAGCAATCTTTCAGAGTGATTTATTCTAAATCTATGTGACGCATGACAGTTTTGAGTCTCTCAGCTGACGCACAATAGCTCAGTCTACCTTACAGTGCTATTCCGGCCGCTTACGTGCGCTCGTCTTGGGATGGGTGCGACAAGTCTTTTTTTGCATGTCATTGAAAACTATAGTAATCGCTGTAAGTGTGCGTTTAAGGGCCTATGGCTCAACGAGACCGATCTGAATGCGATACGTAAATGATGGATAAGTACATGTGTTGTACATACTGCAAAACGTGTGACGTCTGCTAACCAAGGATTTCAGGGTGGCGCGAACTTCTTTCCAAGATGGCGGGCGGTACATATCATATCAGCTGCGCATGGGACATGCTATATCGTTTAAAGCAATGTACCGACAATACGCTTTTGGCTGACTTACCGAGAATAGTTAAATCGCATGATTACCATGTTTTACTGGCATCATGACAGCGTGCCGACAGCTACGTTACCTTTGTAAATCCAAGATGTCCACCTGAGCAACCACAACCGAGGTGGCAACAGTCGTGGAGGAAACACTGACTGATTAAAAGAGCAGAAAATTATCATGTCGCAATCATGACTAATTACGCAATAGTAAAAACAAACGCTTCTGGTCTACATGTCATGACACATTTAACCTGCTTTCGATGCAGCTCTATGAAAAAAGCACATGGGCACAACTTCCATATCTATGTGATTCAGGTTACACGAGATGGGGCAGGCTTTCTCATTTGAGGGGGTTGGTTCAGAGGTCATTCGCCAAAAAAAAGATTGCGCTCTCCAAAAGCTTACCTCTACGTATAAAGCTCAAGTTTATATATGTGTGTAATTAAAAGAACATCAGTCCTATCCTCTGCAGTTGCAGCAGGAGGGAACACAAAGTAAAATCTGATACAACCCTCTTTATCTCCTCTACGTGATGGAACCATTGAAGTTCTTTAATTTTGGAGGGAACATAATAATGTTTGGTTAGTTCTTTCCAATCAGCACTAATAAGACCTATACTAAATTGTCAGAAAGTTGTGGGGCCCAGCACATGGGTGCTGCGTTGGAAACCGTAGCTTTAATTTTTACTTCTGCCAAGGTGGCTAAGCATCACAATAATCAACATAGTTGCTCCAATACAGCATAACTATTGTTCATCCTGGTGTTGGCGGCACTCTTATTGAGCCTAAACGGTTGGCATTGCAGCTGAATTTGGGAGAAACTGATCTTTGTTGACATAAAGCACATTATCAAATTTTCGTGTCAAAGCTTCTGTGTGAGAAAAACAAATGGATGTAATGCATTGGAATTATACGGTTTCTGTTTGCCTAGCTTCGGAGACAATTAAAAAAGAACACACCGTGTCCAAAGTGAGGACCCTGCTTCAACGTAATTATGTTCAGCAGTCTTCCAGGAGGTACAGTTGCATCCTCACAAATAAAATTTATGATCCACCGTTCCAACTGGCTTCGTCTTGAAGTATGAATAGAGATGCGGAGAGCAGAGAACAAAGATACAATTAAACATCCCACCTTGTTGCGGCTACCCTTTTTATGGGTCTTGACTGTCTGCATCTTGCAAAAATGTGGGCCTTATGCTCATACGCCTTCACGCACACGCACATGCACGTACACACACACGCACGCACACATGCACACACACACGCATACGCGCACACACATATATGTATATATACATCTATGTATATAAATACATGTGTATATATATTATATATACAAATAAAATAATAAATAAATAATATATATATATAATATATATATATATATATATAATATATATATAACTACCTGTGCTGTTCTTTAAAAATCAGTCACCCGCTGTCGGATCTTGTTTGAATGTGCCTAAAACCGTCCCGTATTTCGCCCATCTTCCTCCTCACGAGCGACGGCCTCAAACAGGCAGTCACGTCTGGATTTCTGACCAATGTCCGTCTCAGTTTTCATAGCTCTTAAGGTTCAAAACCTCCAATTCGTATTCAGACGCACATGAATTCAATTTCAGTTTCGCTCTGCATCATAGCACGACAGAGTGAACAAAACCAGCGGCGCACTTTAAAGTTCTGGACGCCAATGATCACGCACTGGTGTGACGTCCTACATCAATCCTGTTTCACGCATCCTCCATGGTGAATGAAAGATCAGTGCCCTTCAACTTCTCTGCCATCCACTTGTCGAACTTCTCACTCATTTCTGGCGTGAAATGATTCTTCCAGTCACCGATTTTTCCCTTTCTTATGAAATCACCCCGATCTACATGGAAGTCGCCCGACGTCTTTCCCTCTTCCTTGTTGACGTAAGGGTTCTTTTTGAAGTTATCAAAATGAAGGTGCTCTGCCAGCTCATCTACTTGCTCACACGAGAGTGACTTGCCCAGAAACTCGGCCACCCTGCGGATTTCTGATTGGAGATCACGTTTCATGTCTTCAAAAAAGATGAAGCAGATGTTGGGGTGGTGGCGCATATTCCATGCTTCTATCATGTGCTCGATGACCGGAGTTGCCACCATGAGGCCCTCCATGAAATACTCCATAAACGCCTGAAACGACAAATCATGATCGCCTTACGTCATAATAGACTTAAAACATTTTAGCTGATACCTAACGGCATCCATTAAGTTTTCCTGTATGCTGATATGTCATATGGTTTTAAACTAGACGTCAGCTTGGCACGCATGCGCTGGAAACACGCATGCTTATATCACATATCATACTGTGTCTCACGCTACATCCTACCTGCATATCCCCGTGGAATTCGTTGTACTTCATGAGTCTGGAATGGTGGTAGAAGGAGACGCAGACGTCCTTGGGATTCCTGGCCACGTACACCACCTTGCAGACGTCCAACACGCGTGGATGAATCATGGACAGAGGCCAGTGCGTCTTGACGAACCGTGGCTGGGCGCAGTGGGAGCTGTCGCTTGGCTGTTGGCAGGCGGCATCTGATCTCCGAGTAGTCTTAAGATCAGGATATTTTTCTCCGTCCGTCAACGCACCAGTCCTGAGAAAATCCCACCTGCGAAAGCAGATCGCGCAGTGTATTACGAGGGCCGCGATTTTTGTGGAGGCAATGTCGGGACTACAATTTGTAGGCGGAGTGATGTCATGTGGCAATTATGTTCAGAGGCTTTGGCTGGCAAATGGATCGTTTGGAAGCCATGTACACCGTGTCTGGTGTAACCTTACCTCTCTGATAGTGTCCTCTTGGCCCCATCGTAATCCAGGTCATTGGCGATGAGCCACACCATCTCTTGGGTCCAGGTTGTTCCACTCTTCGGAGGCGTTACTACCCAGACGTCCCCGGCCTTCCTTGGGTAGTTGTAGAGGTTTTCTATTTCTTTCGGACTGGACGTGGCAGACAGCTTGAAGCCCCAGTGGTTAACTGAAGCCAGTCCATTGGGATAGCCGGCGAAATCTCGCGCGATAGCCTTTTGTGTTTCGCTCTCCAAAGGGATGATCTTGTATGGGAATGCCTTTTTATCTGGGGTGCTCATCCTGCAAAAAAGAACGTTACACACAATTATCATATGTTCTCAGTCAGATTGTGGTTCCAGCGAGTTCATCACTGGTGGGCTAACACTTGACTGTGCTGAAAGCTTATAAATACTCTGCATGCATTTTCAAAAAGTTCGCAGAAATGCAGTGACGCCGTCCAATGTGTGTGCGCCGAACTCAGACGCTACAACAAACAGAAACACCCGGTTTTGTAGCATAGTTCACACACTTATTCACATCGAAACAACGCGTATATCAAACGCCCGGTTTAGTGACAAGTACATCAGTGTCATAAATATCAGCTGGGTCACTGAAGGATGCTCAGCATCCAGCCGCAGTTCTGCCTTGACGTCACAGAACAATGCACAGAAATGTACTGCAGGTGGATGCACAACAGTGCCACATGGCCACAAACTCTTGCCGTGTATTTTTTGCCGGTGATGGCGTCACAGTAAGTTGTATCGCCCGCAGCCAACGCCACTCCTGATTCCCAACGTGTGCCCAAAAAGGTCTGCTGAAGAACGATGCTCGTGGTAAGATTTTCATCCGTCGTAGTGCATCGCTCACGTAGCCGCGCGGTAGGCATGGGCGGGCGATCAGAACGGGAGACGCGCGCCGTCCACCGTGCATGGAGCGGGCCCAGCTACAAGAGGCACAACTGACAAGCTCATTTGGAGGCATGACGCCGGGCCGCGGTGTCGTCTGCCGACCGCTTTGCTGCGGGGAGCCGAGGCCGGCCGCCCAGCGATGGAGAAGCTCTAGGTCAGCTGTTCCAGGCGCAAAGGCTGGGTTGTGCGCATGCGCGATGGAAATGCCCGTTTCATTCCACCACGAGCCAATGAAGTCTGAAAGGGTAGGACTCTGCAGCCTTTTTAGGGTGGGGGACGGTGATGCCTTCAGAGTAACACAACTTTCTGCGCACTGTGTTTTAAATGATGCCAAAGGTGCGTTTGTTATTGTTTGTTACTTAACACGCGCTCGGGTGGAGATGGGGGGAGATTAAATTGAACTCCCCGAGATTTTTTTGAAATGGTTTCCGAACGGGGTTGCGTAGCCGCCCCAAATTTTGCAGAGCTGTATATAATCGAATAGCGTATTGTTTGGTATCAACAAATTAGATTTGCCTTGTAAGGTCGATGACCTACGGCAGGTCAAATCAGACCATGGGTCTAGTGAAGCCAGTTTTTAGGGAATCGTTCAATCTGATGGAGCAACGGTGTTAGACGAAGCCATACATCTCTGAGATGCTTTCTTAAGCAACGCAACAACTGAATGACCAAATCCCATTGACCTAGCGTCAGTTATGAAGGTCAGGCCAAGGTCAAGATCAACCTATTTAACTATTCTGGGGCTTCCTGAATAGGGTAGTTTCTGGTGCTCATTTCGAATTTATTGATAACAGAAACCTTATAAGACATCTTCCATGAACATCCTAAGGTTCAGAACAGGTCACTGACATAAAATGACCGAAGTGAGCATTTCGTTTCATGAACATACCGCCTAGCGTAATTTTTGTCACTAATTCAAATGCAAAACTCAACAGTCCTCTATGATTTTGGTCACAATGACCTTCGAAAGGCCAAACAAGGTCACCGACCTTAAATAGGCATGTGACCTCTTGCTTAGAACAGGTATCTAGGTTCTGGGG
>NW_023597034.1:39540553-39633100 GCF_011947565.3 Pollicipes pollicipes | reverse complement strand
GACCGCGGCGGGCGCCACCCGCCGGCCGCGCCGTTCTGTTTGGATCTGTGGTATTTTGTGGTGCTCCGCCAGGTTTGTCGCGCACGTTATTTTTTCGTTACTTGAGTGGCTTGTTCTGCTTGTTGTTTTAGCGCACGTGCCTTTTCGTTTCGCTGCCGCCCGGCCGGCGGTGTTCGGTCTCGTTCTCGGCCCGCGTGGGCCGTCGGTGGCCTTGGGGGCCCGGGTGGTCCGCCTTCTTGTCAGCCGCCGCCCCACAGGTCCGGGCATGGGGCGGCGGCCGCGCCTCAGGCGACGCCGCCTTTCTTATGGATGTTTGCGTAAGGAATACGAGGCGTTTATACAAATACAGTGTATTGAGCGCGCTGGAAGCGAACAGCATGGGCGTTGCGCGCGCGGAGGCCGACAGTACGCTGTCATTATGAAGAAACTTGCCGTGCTCTGCTTCTCTCTGTTGGAGTTACGCAGCACTTCTCTCGGGTGTGTGATGCACAGACCCCCGACGAGAAGCAGGCCTAGAGAGGGCGTCACATGATGTTGGCCGTGCTGTTGGACAAGTTGGCCATCAGCAGCTCCATCTTGTTTAGGAAGTTGCGTCCCTCCATCTTCTCCCACTTCACCTGCGGAACAAGGTATCTTGACATCCGTAACAAATGCAAACGTATCACGTCCGGAAACTAGCCAAAGCGAAGCTCAACCACCTCAAATTGAAAATCACGGAACCCGAGGGGTGCGCAAGCGATGTAGCAACGTCTAAAGAGACATGCATGCCCACGTATTCCTGATTACGTGGCCGGTGTGGCCAACGTGGCCAACGCCGTCGCTCGGCGCCCCCCGTCCCACGTCGGCCCGGCGCGACAATGTGCGGGCGCGGCGCCTCCGTCCGAGGTCGGCCGGACCGACAATGTGCGCCCTCGCCGCGGCTGACCTGTCTGAAGGCGCCGCCCAGCTGCTCCCACTTGTGCTCGGTCACCAGCGCCGTGGGGAAGAAGTCGGGCCGCGGCGACTGAGCCACGGCCACCTGGATGGGCTCGCCGTGCGGCTGACACCGCACCGCCACGTAGCACTGGCCCGAGGGCGCGGCCAGCACGCAGCCGCCGCCCTGCCAGCCGCCGCTGCTGCGCACCGTCCAGCCCAGGATCCGGCCCAACGACTGCGCCGCCAGCATGTTGTGCTGAGACACCTGGCGGCCGGTGTGCGAGGCTCAGCTAACAGGGCGGATGCCAGAGGGCGGGAGCGTGGTGATGGCCTGACCAGATACGCGGCTGACGTCCATCACACTGCGCTCGCACCTACTCCAAACAGCACAGTCGGCAGTCAGTGACTATACATTTCCCTCCTCAGTGCGTCGAACGTGTGACCCCTTTGCTGACGGGTCCGAAATTCTGAACTCACGAAGCACGTGGTACCTACATCTTACCAACACGTTAAGCACCACGCGTACACTAGTGCCACGGCACAACGCTGAAAACCTCCGGCCGGCCTCGAGGCTCAGCAGACCACCTGTACGCCCCGCACCGGCAGAAGACGGCTCCTCCCGCCCCGGCCGGCGCACCTGGCAGAAGATGATGTACTGCAGCTCGGACGAGTCGTAGCTGAGCGTGAGCACGCGGCCGTCGCGGCACACACAGCGCAGCGAGTCCTCCAGCACGTTGATGAGGAAGGTGGTGCGGTGCACCGAGTCGTAGCCGTGTGTGACGATGTTGACCTGCGGGGTGCGGGGGACGGGTCAGGCCGGCTCCGCCTGCCGGAGCGGCCAGGCCGGCGGACGGCTTAGGGGGGGGGGGGGGGAGGGGGAGGGGGATGCGCTCCAGCCGGCCGCGTTCGGGGAGTCCCGTCAGATACCAGGAGACGCAGTCAGTACGGGCAAGGCTTCACGGCGATGCACGGCGATGGAACCAGAAGCCTCTCGGAAGGCTAGCGGCGACTGGCGAATGGTAGCTCCGCAGCGGTCAGAAACTGACGTCGTATCTGCATGACTCGAGTATATTCTGGTGATGGCGCCACTGTCAGCAGCAGCACTGCGTACCTTGCAGCCAGCACTGCGTGGGCGAGTTGACCGAGTTCCAATGGGTGACGATCAGCGGGTCTTTGATGTCGCGCGCGCAGCTGTCGATCACGAACGCTGTGCGCATGCGCAACACGACGTGCCGGGCCTGGCGGATGATCCTCTCAGCAGGGTCTCACTGAAGACAGGGGGACGCATGAGATGCAGCACCAGCACATCTTCTCAGCTGTAACATTTCGAAGACAAGGTACACGCTTAAGGTCTGCCACTGATCCAACAAGGGCGCTTTCCCACCAACACCACCCAGAGCCGCGTACACAAAAGTCCACCGGACCAGTCCCTCCCCAGCCGCCCCCCACCCTCCGTCCCCGGTAAGCAGCTCGCGCAGCGGCCCACCTTTCGACCATCTTGACGAGCTGGGCGCGGGAGGACGGCGCCGGGGCCGGCCTGGCGGCGCCGCTTGCCTCATGCCCATGGACGCCGAGGCCGGGTGCGGCATGGCGTGGTGCATGTGCGGTGGTGCACGTGCCGCCGCAGCTGGTCCAGCGAGTGCTCCAGCACGTAGTTGTTGTCGCTGAGCGGGCCGGCCGGCGGCGGCGGCGGCAGCTCGGCGGGCGCCGCCTCTGACCGCGCGCTGTGCGCCAGCCCGATCACCAGGTGGCATGCCCGGGAAGATGGGTGGACGTGATTCTCGTTGCCGATCACCATGTGCGGCAGCTTGGCCTGCAGCTGGACGGCCTCGCGCGACCAGCTGCGCGATCAGCTCCTTGCAGAAGAGCACGTTCTGGGCGGCCTCCAGCCGGTCGTTCCAGTGCTGGAGTTGGCGGCGGCGGCGGCGGCCGGCGCGCCGCCCGGCTGCGTCAGCCGCGCCGAGCACAGCGTCTCCCTGGTCTGCGTGCGGGGGGGGGGGGGGGCGGTCACAGAGCTGGCCGCACCGGTTCGCCGCGGCAGGACAGGCGGACGCGGGGTCAGCCGACGACTCACAGGCCACGGAGGGCCAGGCCAACAGCTCTCCCAACGCCAGAAAACAACCGGGTTTAGAAGATCCCGTGGGTCCACCGTGACTCTCTCATGCAATGAAGTCACGACAAAGGCACACGGCCGCCCAAGCAACCCCTTGCGGTAACTCCTACCGGCGGCTGGGTTGCATTACACCACAACCCCGCAGCGTGAAGTCCACACCAGCGACCACTATCACAGCCAGCGCCACCCAGCAGCCGGTCGGTAGCGGTCGCCGACCACAGCCGGCGGCGGCCACCGCACCTTTCCTGATGGTGACGTAGATGTACGCGACGCCCTGGAGTTCGCTGGGCACGGTGACGACGATGGGCGGCGGCGGCGGGCCGACGGCCGGCGCCGGCGTCTCCTCCGCCTTCTTCACCTCGAACGTGCCCGACAGCCAGAAGCGCGAGCCCACTGAACGCGGACCGACGACGGGAGAGGTCAGCTGGCTCGATGAGCGCGCACCGGCCAGAGTTACGAGCCCCGTGATGGGCGTGGAGAGCGGGAGCGTGCGTCTCACACGCACACGCAGGGGTGACTCACAACCCGGGATCTCAGACGAGGGTCCGTGCTAAACTGTGGGACAGTTCGCAGACCACGCCTTCCTCAATGTTCGGGCCAAAAAAACAGCGACTAAGGATCCCTCTGATGAAAACAAACGCCAACGAAGTGCACCAAAACATGCATCACTGAGAGAATCCAGCAGCAGAGCCCCTAGCCAACAAAGGTGTCTCGAAACAGTACCAACATACACAAGCTCATCGGAATGGACGGATGGGCTCGTGATACATCCAATCAACAGACGCAACACGTGACCGATGAGCGGAGGCAGATACCTTGTTTGTAGCTGAGATCACCGATGATATTGTTGCCGACCTTTCTAAGCCGCCACCTCTGGCGCAGGCGCAACAGCTCAGTGTAGAAGTCGTTGTTGTTGCGGTTGCGCCGCTGTTCGGCCCACGTTCTCGCGCATACGGTCAGCACCGTCGTTCAGGATCTGCGCCGCCCGCCCCAAGACCCTGCCGGGGTCAGGTCAGGTGCTGAGGAGCGACCCGAGGTCAGGGGTGGGAGCTGTGGCCAGCCCCTGCCCAGGTCAGGTCAGGCGGGGGTGACAGGCAATGTGTGACGTGGCTTGTCGGATCAACAGCACAAGGAAAAAACGAGCACATGCCCACGTCCGTCCCGACAGCCTGCTTGGTTACAGCACAAGCCTCTCGATTCACGCACCCGTGTCGGGGTGGGTTCGAGACCCTTTAAGCGATCGCTCTCGTTCCCGACTAGGACGGCCTGCGTCCGGCGACAGCGGCCGCAAGGGCCAGGTGACGTCAGAGGGCAGGACGAACCGGGTCGAGCATTGTGGCACGGTAAGCCCTCGCCACAAAAGGTTCTGCCGCTGACCCGATGCATCCGATCCAGAATCATACGGACGGATGGTGGGGTCAGGACTCACGCAACAGCTCCTGATTAGCGCGCGCGCGCGCGCGCTGGTACCGGAAATCCATCCCATAAAAAGTTGACGTTAAGTCCAAGAAAAACAAGTTGCGTGCGCGAGGTACCTTCTTCTTGCTGATGACTTGGACGAGCTGGCGCGACTCCGGCGCGTCCTGCGTCACGCCGTCCAGCACCATGTAGCGCTTGTGGCGCGCGATGCTGAGGACGTCCGAGAGCACGCACACCTCCGTGTAGGCGTCCCTGCCAGCCGCACGGCAGCGCCGTTAGTTCCCGCACGGTACGGCCCCTGGCACGGGGGGAATGGCTAGATCTGACAGCTAGAGCTTACAGGCCGACACCAGGTTGAGCGTACAGGAGTTGTGTGTATATTCCGTGTGAAAACATAGTGGATGCTGTTCACCTTTCGAAAGCAGTAAGAAGAAGTATGCACTCAATCAGAAGCAAACAAGTATACAACAACTCAGAAGTAGTATACGCTCAATTGAGTTTATTAGCTGGCAGGTTGATGTTATAATCCAACCATATAGTTCGGTAATTAAAGAACATTTTTCAGATCCCCGATTAACCCCCGGCCCGCACGCCCACGTGACGGAGCTGCCGCAGCGCGCGAGGAGAGCACAGCCTCGGTCCGACGGTTCCCGAGTGCCGGGCTCCGACCGAGCCGAGCCGCAGCGCGCCCGCCCCGCCCACGCACCTGATCTTGTTGCGCACGCTCTCCCAGGGCCAGGCGGGCTGCTGGAAGGAGGTGACCTGCTGCTCGCCGTCGGCGTCGGGCTCGGCGGCCGGCTCGGCCGGCTCGTCCGCGCCGTCCGAGCCGTCGGCGCGGCTCCAGTCGATCTTGGCTGCCAGGCGCGCCAGGTTCTCCGACATGGAGAGTGGCCTGAGGGGCGTCGCCGCGCCGGCGTGGTCAGTCGAGACATGCGTGAGGGTGCACACAGCTTAGCTGATACTGGGTGGGCAAAGCAGCTGTGGAGCACCTGAGCATGCACTTAGCAGGGTAAATGGCCATGAATGTGCAATAATGAACAATAAAATGGTAAACACACATGACATCCTGACATAATGTGCAAACATAAACAGACGACTTTATATTTATATTGCTCATCCAGATGTTTTTATATAACAGCATGAATTACAGTTTGACCAACATTTCTGGGCACAAGTTTATCTTTATTTTAATCAAGGTGACTGAATTTTGGTTAATGATTGCTGATGGCCCCATCATGAAAATCATTGACTTGAGCTCAATTTCTATGCTTGAACACATACCAAAGCACGATGTGCTACTTACGGCTGAAGAATCTCCCTTCCATCATAGGTTATCTCATACACCTGGTTTTCAAGAGGTGTTTCTATGCTTATCTTTGGTCCAGACATCTTGGTGTTCTGCAAAAAGAGACAAGCTTGTCATTAATACACTTCAACTGGAAATTTATTCCATTTCCCATCTTCATCCACATCAAAACTGTGCCTGACCATGTACTGGGCAATATACAACCCATAAACATGCTGCTTATCAGCCTCATCACACACTAAGATCTAAAAATTTCCAAAATGAGCAAATTCAATTGACAGCAAATTAGCAGAAGCCTCACACCAACTTCCAACATATCTAATATATATATATATATATATATATATATATATATATATATATACTGCAAGCTAGAAGCAGCAGTCCAAAAACTGTTTGCTGCTTGAAACATTATACATGAAAACAGCATCAGTACAGTATGAGTGCAGCAATACATATGGCATAATAAGTATAGTGCATCAGGCTTCAGTGGAACCAGATGCAAAGTTTAACTCCATGCTGTGCTCACCCTTTCTGCAGAGTGAGAGACAGGCTAGTCTGCAAACTATGGCAAACATGCCAATGAGATGTTTGACACAGACAGAATGCTGCCTTAACAGTGGTAGCAAGCTGCCACATTGGGGCACATTCTAGTTGCATCACTTACCCCAAAAACATTATTTGTCATGACAGTTGTCAATTTGACTAATACTGTTTTATAAGCTAGAAAAACATACTCTGATAGGCTACATAGTCTAAGAAATAATTTCTGCCACAAAATTTTGGTGAGCTGTCAAAAACTGGAAGTTGTGCCTGGCCTCTGCCCCAAAAAGATTTCATCAAATTCTGCCATGAGCTGGAGACTGCAAGGCAGGCAATGCCATGAAGACTCAACAGTTAATCACAAAGTAAACCCAAATTGACAAATACAATGCCATTATTTCCCCACAACACCACTGTAGATTCATTATGCTGCACAAAAAGTAGGCCTTAGTGACCGATCTTACATTCCTGACCACGGCTGCTTTGATAACGTTCGATACCCGGTGCACTTTTTACAGTCAGATGCTGATCAAATTGACGATGTAAATGGTCTTTGAAACATTTCAACCATTTCTGAAGCATTCAAACAGATCATTGCTAGGACGTGACGCGACAACACGCTTGAGCCCAGGAGGCTATGCGCCCTAACCCAAGGCAAGTGACGCGAAGTCGCTCAAAAATGTCCTGCATCAGGCACATGTCCACATACAAAATCAGCTATTCGCAAGGCGACCGTGCAAGACGACCATTTACCAACTGTTTGCTGGACTCACCGTGAGCTTAAACGATCGCCGGGCTCGCTACTTACAACCACACACACCCGTCACACCGGCTTCTCCCTACTCGCACGGCCTTGACTGTTAGCATTTGCGCACACCCTCGTCATGAGCTCACGCCAAGGCGACTTTAAAACCAAGCTGCCAGTTGTCGATGTTTTGGAATGTTTCGAAAATGGCATCAAAGTAATAATGTAAACTAAAAATCGAATGTAAATCACATATTTTTAACAAATCACCTAGCTCTACAATTATTTTATAGAATACAGTGATTGCATAGTGATTATTGCTTTTCATTCCTAGCTGAATATTTTAAATTTATCCACTTTAAGTACCTTAGCAGATGCCTACAAGCACCTCTCCTAGTTTAAATCTTGGCTTTTGTTTCAGTCAAGTAGGATATGATGAACTGGCAGCCTAGTTAGTTATGATATGACTAATCGTCCAGTTGCCGTTTTGGCGGTGTTGTGATTGATTATTCGCGCTGCGTTGTTGAGCTGAAGGTGGTGGAAGTTGGTTGGGCACTTTGACATGACATTCCACGTAGCTTTTACTGCGCCGCACTCTACTAGCAGAAAGGGTCTTAGGCGGCTGTTCAAATGAAAAATGACGTTTCTCGCGTTTGTGGCATTCGGTGTGTGATGATCTAGACTGTTGACGTGGCATATGGTGAGGTTAGGCTTTTGTTGGTGTTATTCCTATCTTGCCTGTACAACTGTAAAGCTATTATGTTATCTACCTTGGGAACCAGCCTTGCATTATATTGTGCATAGAATGCAATCTGAGGATAACAAGGTGGGAGGGGGGACCATGTGACACAGCATTGGCCAAGCTTTAGTCCTTTGCAACATGTTTTAAAACTTTCAAGCCAGGTACTGTTGACTTCCTCTCATGGCATTCAACATGCCCATCTCCTTAACAGCTCTAGTCCCATCAGGAGATGGACAGATGCTACCTTTTGAAAAGTTATGCTCTATGCAGCTGAACCTGTGGTTTGTTTGACAAAAGTGGATGACATGCTTTGCAGCATTTGTTCAATTGCTGGCTGGACAATTATCACCTTTTTTAGAATTGTTGCATTGTACAGTGCAACCCGCAGGGAGGGTGATTGTGCCCAGTTTAACTAGCACTTGACCATAGGGGGCCAATCTGCAATAGAGCCATCCACTTCACTGAATACCTGCATGTTTAAGTGTGCTGAACATTGTACTGGTCTATTCCAAACTTAATTCAAGCTAATTTGTGATGAATTTTCAACAAAAAATTGTGTGTAAATATGTTTGGAGCATCACAGCCTAAAATTACCTTCACCACACAATATTTTGTAGAAACACTCGGCTTGCTACATGTTGAAATTGATGTGATCTGCTCATGGTGCTGTAGGTGCCTGGAATTATAGTCTGCATGTCTGGAATTTTTTCCTGCAATGTTGCTGCTATGTCAGACATTTTGGCATGACAGATATTGTTGCAGTCTTAATGGGAGGGAGGGTAAGGGTTGAAAATGGTTTCAAGTGTGTAGCATAATTTTGGGATAGACTCTTCGCAATGCTTGCATAGCACATTTCGAATTTTGTGCTCACTGTTTTGGATTTTGTTTTAGGGTTCTCCAGATAGGCCTAAATACCTGGGCAAGTAGGCACCTGCATTACTTAAGATGAAAAGCTTAAGCTCAGATTAAGTGAGAGATTGAATTTAAACATGATCAATCCCTGTTAGTGCTGTTTACAGCGTGCTTAGCATCATGCTTCACGGCTACATTACATGAGAGCCTGGTTGTTGTTTGGTACTTTTATACAAGTTTGAAATGTTGGGCTATTTTTTACAGGATTTTAACATGCTGATGAATTCAAAAACTGCAATAATGAAATGATGTTTGTGTGAAGCCAACATGATGCCAAGGTAATTTTTCATTCTCTGCATGCTAAATCAACAGCTTGAAAAAGAGAGTTAACAGCATATTACCCACTGCCAAAACTAACAAGTACATGATGACCAAAGCACAGCCAGCACATGCATTGCTCAGTGTTATTATGCTGGATCAGAATATATACAAAGAGCAAAATAACTGGGTTGCATGAGTGTTATTTGATGTTTGCCTTGTGGGTGATAAGTGATCTTAGGTTGTTTGATTACCAGATGAAGTATTTGAATATCAAAATATTCAGATTTGAAAGCATATACCACATTCACCCAATTGATATGAAGCTCGCAGCTCCGCGTGACCTACACAGGTGTGCAGCATGTGGCCGTGCAGCAGCACCTGTGCACCATGGATTCGTTTTCTGGGGTGCCTGCACAGGTGCACAGTGAGGAGCCATGCAGCAGCACCTATGCACCATGGAGTCGTTTTCTGGGGCGCCTGCACAGGTGCACAGTGAGGAGCCATGCAGCAGCACCTGTGCACCATGGGCCTTTGTCCAGGGTGCTGGCCGGCTGTGGCGGCCGGGGCCGGTCCGCCGCGTGACTCGCCGCTCTGCCGCAGGATCGGCCTGCCCTGCCTGAGCGGAGCGCTGGCGCAGTGGGCGCAGCAGCTGTGCCAGCGCTGGGCCGCCGGCTGGACGCTGGCCGTCAGCGTGGTGACGCTGGCGCTCTGCTCGCTGGTGGTGCTCACGCAGGCGCTGGCCGCCGTCGGCACCTACCAAGGTTTGGCGCGACGCTCGAGCCCGGGGCCTCCGGTCTTCTGTCTGGATAGCAGCTCTCGGTTGTACTCGCTGTGGTGGGAGCATAATATATCAGCGTCTGGACACGGAACAATACCCCGTGCGCAAGTAAAAAAAGATGCAATCTGCTTATGATATTTGCAGTTTGCCGCGCATTTCCGGACCAGTGGCGGATCCAGAGCGGGGAGAGGGGAGGGGGCATGGGTCCATGGTCCTATGGCCTCATGGCCCTGCTTGGAGCCGAGGGGCACCAAAATCCTCATTTTGGGGTCGCATAACCATTTTCAAAACGCACCAAACTTCAGAAGCACCGCAAACGGCCACAAATCTTCAAGATCAACGTAAAAATTAATGGAAAATTTAACTCTGTTGGCTAAATGCGGCTCGCCGTTCCGGTGCAAGATATTTACCTATTAAGAAATGATAATTCAAAAAGTTGCCGAAATCTTCGTTGTGAGGGTGGTAACGGACCACAATGAAGCGTAGTCGCTCTCCTTTGACGAAATCCGGGATTCGCCCTTGGTCTGGACTGCATTGTCGCGCTCCTTGGCGGATATGCTGCGCCACGTTGATGATGCTCCCACTGAATGTGCCGAATGTACTGACCCTTGAGCACTGAGGCTTTCTGCTCTGTCTGAGGCTGTCACACTCGCTAGCCTGTTCTGCCCAGCTCCCGGCCAGTCCGTTCGTTGTCCGTCCCAGTCCGTCACCCGGTCCATCCGCTGTCACTCCACGCCCGCGCTCCCCTGACCTGAGCCCCCGGCCCCTGCTCCGACCTGCGCCCCCGCGGCTGGACCCTGCTCTGACCTGCGCCCCCGCGGCTGGATCCTGCTCTGACCTGCTGCGTCCCCGCGGCCGGCCGGCAGACCTGTGGAGCGGCGGCGATGGCGTCGAGCCGCGCGCCGAGGGGCTGGGCTACGCGGTGGTGGTGGACGCCGGCAGCTCCGGCAGCCGGGCGCATATCTATGTCTGGCCGCCGCACACGGGCAACCGGCGCGACCTGCTCAACATCCAGCCGCTGCGGGACCTGGCCGGCCAGCCCCGCGTCGAGATGATCACGCCAGGTGAGCGCGCCCCCAGCGGCGGCCGGGCGCTGGCGCCGCCCCGGCCCGATGCCGTCCGCGGCTGACCGGAACGCTTCCACTGGAGGAGAGTTTGACTTCGCTGTGCATCTGCTGCGGGCGCAACAGACGATGAGAATTGCAATGGTTTTTAAGGAAACACATGCGAGGTGATTGTGTTGTTTCCAATGAGCTGGTTAAGTCGCATTAGGGGAATACAGCTCGAACAGAAGGATACCCGGTACAGTGATAGCAGCTTCATCTCTGGCATGTCGCCAGTGGGTCGGGTAGCCCTGCCGTCTGTGTGGCATGCTCTTGAGCGGGGCTTGGTGTCCGGAGACTGACGCTGGTAGCTGGGCAGGTCTCTCCTCCATGAGGGCGACCCCAGACCGGGCCGGTGCGTACCTGAGGCCGCTGCTGGAGTACGCCGCCGCTCACATACCCAAGGAGAAGCACAGGGAGACGTCGCTGTACATCATGGCCACCGCCGGCATGCGACTGCTTTCCAAGGAGTACGTGGTGACGCCCCGCTTACTTAACACAGCAGCAGCTGGAGGGCTGTAACATTGCCTGGGCGCCTGCCTGAATCTCGAGTGTTGTTTCTGAGCTGTCCTGACTGTTTCCTGAATATGCTGGACGGCTTGGTTGGTAGCAGCTACACTCCTGGGTGAAGTATATCATTTGGCCCGTTGCATTACAGCCGCGTGCTGACGTGACGGGGATATTGATAAGTGTTGTGGCGTGTCGCACTGGGTTCCGCGTTTGGACCGGCCAGACATACCGCAGTGTCTGTGTCTAACCTGACGGCCAACCTGCGGTGGAGTGTGACTCCCGTCGCCAGACATACCACGGTGTCTGTGTCTGACCTGACGGTCAGTCTGCGGCGGAGCACGACTCCCGCCGCCAGACATACCACAGTGTCTGTATCTGACCTGACGGTCAGTCTGCGGCGGAGCACGACTCCCGCCGCCAGACATACCACGGTGTCTGTATCCGACCTGGCGGTCAGTCTGCGGCGGAGCACGACTCCCGCCGCCAGACATACCACAGTGTCTGTATCTGACCTGACGGTCAGTCTGCGGCGGAGCACGACTCCCGCCGCCAGACATACCACGGTGTCTGTATCCGACCTGACGGTCAGTCTGCGGCGGAGCACGACTCCCGCCGCCAGACATACCGCAGCGTCTGTATCCGACCTGACGGTCAGTCTGCGGCGGAGCACGACTCCCGCCGCCAGACATACCGCAGTGTCTGTATCTGAACTGACGGTCAGTCTATGGCGGAGCACGACTGCCGCCGCCAGACATACCGCAGTGTCTGTATCCGACCTGACGGTCAGTCTGCGGCGGAGCGCGACTCCCGCCGCCTGACATACCACAGTGTCTGTATCTGAACCAACGGTCAGTCTACGGCGGAGCGCGACTCCCGCCGCCAGACATACCGCAGTGTCTGTACCTGACCTGTCGGTCAGTCTGCGGCGGAGCGCGACTCCCGCCGCCAGACATACCGCAGTGTCTGTACCTGACCTGTCGGTCAGTCTGCGGCGGAGCGCGACTCCCGCCGCCAGACATACCGCAGTGTCTGTACCTGACCTGTCGGTCAGTCTGCGGCGGAGCGCGACTCCCGCCGCCTGACCGCGTCCGGCCCTGGTCACAGGACGCAGGCGGCCATTATCTCCAGCCTGCGACAGGACATTCTGCAGCGGTACGACTTCCTGCTGGCCGAGCAAAACATCCAGGTGATCACGGGCCGTGAGGAGGGCATTTATCAGTGGATCGCCATCAACTTCGCCTTGGACAGGTGAGCACACAGCTGCCGGTGTCACCGGCACTGACAGCCGACGCGGACGAGGCGGATCGGGGTCGTGTGTTGGATCTGAGAGTGGGCTCCGCCGATTTGATTTCTCGACCTTGTGTAGTGGCGTGGCGCTGAGGCAAGTTGTGATTGGGGCCTAATAACGCACTCGCTGCTGTGGCAACATGGTGTCGCCTGCCTCTCACCCTGGCAGGAAGGGCGAGCACCACGGGGAATCGAACCCCGTGCCTCTGGTTTCCCAGACAGGTAGCTTAACAACTACGCTATCATTGCCCTACGCTGGTATATTGCCGCTTCCTACGCAATGCTTGGCAGGGTTTGAAACGCTGCTATTCCGTGTAAATTGTCAGATGAGGAGATCCATCTCGCGACGTGTTTGACGCACCTGTGTCCGTGTGTCGGACGTGCGTGGTGTCTGATGTCGCTGCCCCCCGACGGCCAGGTTTCGTCATGCCCACAACGGGCCGCTGGTGGAGGTGGAGACCGTGGACGAGAAGCCAATCAAGCGGCTGAAGACGGTCGGCGCGCTGGACATGGGCGGAGCCTCTATGCAGATTGGCTTCGAAGTGACCACCAAAGCGCAGCAGAAGGCTCTGGTGAGTGACGCAGTGCAGTGTGACTGTGGAATCCACCCGGGTAGCCGGGGCATTGGTGGCGATGCTACCGCCGTGCCTGGAGGTCATTGCGGTGTGAAGTAGATCTTCTGTGGGATCTGTGGACTTGATTCTCGGCTAAAGCGTGGTATCACATGCCACTTCGTAGAACATAGCAAAGAGGGCATCGAGCGCAACCGGGCAGCAGAGAACATGCCGGTAGCCATGTCCACCGCGTCAGCTGGGTAGTCTTTGCCGACTCCAAGCCAGACCGCCGGCAAGGGAGGGCGGGAGGGACGGCCGCCGAACAGCGAGCTCTGGGTGGCGCCGGCTGGGACTGGGGTTTGGCCGCCGGACAGCCTGCCTGAGTGGAGTGGCCTCGAGTGATGAGTGATGCCTGGCTCTCTCCGCAGGGGGGCCACCGCTCCTCCATGGCGGTGATCAACCTGGGCTGCGCCGACCACGACCGCGAGCACACGTACCGCGTGTACGTCACCACCTTCCTCGGCTACGGCGCCAACGAGGCGTTCCGCCGCCACAGTGAGGCCATCCGTGCCAGGTGAGCCGACCGCTGGGGGCGCTGGGGGGGGGGGGGGGGGGGGGCGCACGCCCCTGATCAGACCTCGCGCCGTGCTGAGAGGGCTGTGTTCGGGATGCGAGCCTGGAAAGGACATAGAAACGTTTGAGCGGTGTTGCGACGCCGAAGGTCGCGTACTGCAGTGAATGGAAGTCCTCCGTCCTTGAGAGCGATGGGTTAGCCTCATGTTGAAGATTTTTGTTTGTAGTTTGCACGGGGTGTTTCTTCCCAACATGGGGTGTACTAGACCGTCGCTGCCGCGTTCGGTCTGTCGCTGCAGTCGTCAGACGAGTCAGTTAATTCTGTCTTTCACTGAGGCTGGCATGCATTCCCTCTCCCATATTTCACCAGCTGGTAGACGCTGAGGTTAGGTTGTGAATGGCACGCAGCCAGTGGCCGGTTGCCTGCGGTGGTCGGGCGGTGGCGCCCGCCGGGCTCGTGTGACCGGTCTGCGCCCTGTCCGCCTCAGGTACACGAACGGCACCCGCCGCCTGTACGACCCGTGCCTGGTGCGCGAGTTTTCGGACCGGGCGCTGCTGAAGAACACTACCTACTGCTCCGAGCAGCAGCCGCCGCCGGCCAACTGCTCGGTGCCCGTGGTCGGCACCGGCGACTGGCACCAGTGCGAGGAGCTCGTGCGCAAGCAGGTGCGTCGCTCCGGCCGCCGGCTGTGGCGCTCCGCCCTCCCGCGCGGCTGGGAGTACGCGCCGCTGCTCCCATCCTCTCCCACCGGCGGGCTGCCGGCGGTGGTGACGTCTGGCGAGACAGCGGCGGCGACTGTGATGTCCGGGCGTCCCGGCTGAGCCCGCGGACGCGTCCCCGGAGGCCGTCAGAGATAGACCGCTGGGCCGCCGCCTGTCGGAACTGCGCGTTCCCCGCCGTCCGCCCGTCCGCCCCTCTAACGACGCCGACGTCGCCGCAGATCGTGGAGGAGCGCAAGACGCGCCTGTGTCCGGAAGGCCCGGACGGCTGCACGCGCACGCTGGTGGCACCGCCCGTCAACCTGAGCGAGCTCGAGCTGTATGGCTTCTCCGAGTTCTGGTACTCCATGGAGGACACACTGCGCAGCGGCGGCAATTACTCCTACAAGCGCTTCAGCCAGACGGCCAAGGTGAGCGCGAGCGCCGCGTCGCAACTCGCGCTGCTTCAGGCCGGTCGGCGCTACGCCGCGCAGGGCCCAGCTGTCCTGGTGGGCGCTGCCCCCGCGCGGGGCCCGGCTGCCCCGGTGGGCGCTGCCCCCGCGCGGGGCCCAGCTGTCCCGGTGGGCGCTGCCCCCGCGCGGGGCCCAGCTGTCCCGGTGGGCGCTGCCCTCGCGCGGAGCCCGGCTGTCCCGGTGGGCGCTGCCCCCGCGCGGGGCCCAGCTGTTCCGGTCGGCATCGGCCCTATTTGAGCCCGGCCGACTTCGCTCACAATTGCTGACGGCTGTCGCCATCCAGTTCTGGCCGTGTGTGTTCGTGTTGTTTCGGTGTTTTGACGGACAGCTCGCTTGGCACACTTCGGATACGGGACTTCAGCTCGCAGCTCTGTGCAGGGTTCGGTAGGGAACGAAGCTTTGTCGTGCGCTCTGCCCTGGGGCTTTTGTAGTATGGTACCACATTTTGTTCTATTTGATGTCTAGATGAGGAATGCTAGAGTTGTCACGTAGAGTTGTCAGTTAAGTGTTTCCATGCTGTGGGCCCCGTACTGTGACTGGCCCTGCCCGTACCCATCCGCTCCTGTGTCGGCCCAGCTGACCACGCCCGTCCGTTCCCGGCCTCAATAACCTGGCTGTCCGATCCCATCCGTCCACCCCCCCCCCCCCTCCCTTCCCACCTGACCCCGTCCATTCACCTCCGACTACGTCCCTGTCCGTCCGACTCGTGCTGCTGTCCCCGCCCGTCTGCCCCTTTCCGGTGTGTGCCGCTGTCACTGTCTCTGTGTGTTCCCGTCTGTGCCCGTTTTTGTCTGTGTGTGCTGCTGTCTCTTCCTCTGTGTGTTCCCGTCCGTTCTGTCTGTCTGTGAACCGCTGGCACTGCCTCTGTGCGCTCCCGTCCGTGTCTGTATCTGTCTGTGTGCCGCTGTCACTGCCTTTGTGTGCTCCCGTCCGTGCCTGCCTGTGCGCCGCTGTCACTGCCCCTGTGTGCTCCCGTCCGTGTCTGTGTGCCGCTGTCACTGCCTCTGTGTGTTCCCGTCCGTGTCTGTGTGCCGCTGTCACTGCCTCTGTCTGCTCCCATCCGTGTCTGTGTGCCGCTGTCACTGCCTCTGTGTTCTCGTCCGTGCCTGTCTCTGTCTGTGTGCCGCTGTCATTGCATCTGTGTGCTGCCGTCCGTGTCTGTCTGTGTGCCGCTGTCACTGCTTCTCTGTGCTCCCGCCCCGTGTCTGTGTCTGTCCGTGTGCCGCTGTCACTGCCTCTCTGTGCTCCCGTCCGTGTCTGTGTCTGTCTGTGTGCGCTGTCACTGCCTCTCTGTGCTCCCGTCCGCGTCTGTCTGTGCGCCTTGCGTCTGTCTGTCTGTCTGGCCTGCGTCTGTCGCTCCCGTCTGCGTCTGTGTATTCCCGTCCGTGTCTGTGTCTGTCTGTGTGCCGCTGTCACCTGCCTCTGTGTGCTTTCGTCAGTGTCTGTCTGTATGCCGCTGTCACTGCCTCTGTGTGCTCCCGTCGTGTCTGTGTCTGTCTGTATACCGCTGTCCCACTGCGTTGTGTATTCCCGTCCGTGTTATATGTCTGTCTGTGTGCCGCTGTCACTTGCCTCTGTGTGCTCTCGTCCGGTGTCTGTCTGTATGCCGCTGTCACTGCCTCGTTTGTGCTCCGTCCGTGTCTGCCGTCTGTGTGCCCGCTGTCATGCTCTGTGTGCTCCGTCCGTGTCTGTCTGTGCCGCTGTCACTGCTCTGTGCTCCCGCCCGGTCTGTGTCTGTCCGGTGCCGCGTCCTGTTCTGTGCTCCCGTCGTTCTTGTCTGTCGTCGCTGTCACTGCGTCTGTGATCCCGGTCGTGTCTGTTGTGTGCCGCTGTCACTGCCTCTGTGTGCTCCCGTCCGTGTCCGTCGTATGCCGCTGTCACTGCCTCGTGTGCTCCGTCCGGTCTGCCTGTCTGTTTGCCCTCTGCTCTGTGCCCGTCCGTGTCTGTCTGTCCGCCGCTGTCACTGCTCTGTGTGCTCCCGTCCGTGTCTGTGTGTGGCCGTCGTCGGCTGACCCCGGCGTCGCTCCGGCCAGGACTACTGCGCCACCGCCTGGCGGACGCTGGTGCGGCGCCGCGGCGAGGGGACTGTACGGCCGCTCCGACGACGACCGGCTGGCGCGACAGTGCTTCAAGTCCGTCTACCTCACGGCCGTGCTGCACGAGGGCCTGGGCCTGCCGTACTCGTACCAGGGCCTGACCTCCACGCCGAGCGTCGTAAACGGACGCGTCTCCACCTGGACGCTGGGCGCGCTGCTGTACAAGCTGCGCTTCCTGCCCGTGCGGTGGGTGTGCCGCCGCCGGCCGCCCGGCCGCGGCCGGCTGAGGTGGAGTGTGCTGCTGTCGACTGGCCTGGGGAGGTGTCGGTGGGGGCCCCGTGGAGCTGGTGTGGAGTGGGACTCCGCGTCGGGCTGGTAGCGGAGGAGTGGCCGTTGTCCTTGAACATCGCACTCAAGCTGTGCAGCCCAGCAATGTATTCAGGTGTGGCAGCGCCGTTACTTTCTAATGGAAAACGCTGAAGAACGCGGATGACCGCTCAAGTGTGATGATCATGCCGATGGCTTGGTGTCTGCGGCCGCTCGCCGTTCTACTGTACTGCCGCGTCGACCGCAGCCTCTGACCGCTCCCTCTGTCGCCAGGTCGGTGGAGGCGGCCACGTTTTGCTGTACTGCCGTGTCGACCGCAGCCTCTGACCGCTCCCTCTGTCGCCAGGTCGGTGGAGGCGGCCACGTTCTCGCATTTCCCGGCCGGTCCGTACAGCATCTGGGGCTCCCAGTACCTGCTGCTGGTCTGCGTGCTGGTCGTGCTGGGCGTGCTGGCGCTGTACGTGCTGCGCCTGCGCCGGCTGCGGCTGGCGCGGCCGCGCGTGCGTCTCCTCTCCGAGCACGAGCCCATGCTGCTGGGCGTGCGCGTCAGCTGACGGGCCGGCGCCGAGCGCCAGCTGGCCGGCCCCGGCCCCGGCCCCGGCCCCGGCCCGCCGCAGTAGCCCAGAGAAGCCCGCCTCGTCCGGGCGGCGATAGGTAAATGGCAGACAGACGGGGTCAGCTGCCCGACCAATAGGTCATTTGACGTGACAGGGAAATACAACGACCGCTCGTGATCTGGTGGCAGAATCAATGAACAAGGCGTATGTCACAGCTGAACAAATGGATCGAATTACGCTAGCTCGCCGTACCGTGCCGTGGCGGGCGTCGGGTGTCCCGTAGGATGCCGTCAGCCACCGGCGAGTCGTCACCTCTCCGCGTACATCGACGCCAGCGGCCGGGCGCGAGTCAGGTCAGGACCGGCGATCTCGGCCGGCCGAGGCTCCGGCCGCCCTGACCTCGGGGTCAGACCAGGGCGGGCCGCCAGGCGGCCTCTCTCGTCAGCGGCCGCGCGGTGGCCAGCCCAAGGGTCAGTTGTGATATCCGCGTCACCGTATTGTGGCGCTTTGTCGGCCTGCCGCTCGCGGCCTGTTCGTTCTGTGAATTTAAGTTGCAGGCGAATTTTAAATCTGCGACGGTATAACTTCGGTGCGTATGCAAACTTATGTGCTTGGCGATCTCCACCTGTTAGACCCTAGAGTTGTTAAATTATTTATGGTACGCCGGGTAGTGCTGCGGATTACTTTATATTTATGCGCGGTACTACAGTTTTATACATATGGTTCGCATGGTGGGTGTCTGTTTCGGCAGCTGCAATCCCCTCTCCACCTGCACAGCCACGTGACTATGCTTGGGGTGTGTCCGCGTGTATTGGCTTGTGAGGGTTAGACGTGCCCTAGTCTAGTGCTTCCTTCGATTACTTATTGACTGCGCCCACCGACCGCGTTTGTGTCCATCTGCGAGTGTCTGTTGACGTGTTCTGGTCGGATCAGTTGGCGCCCAGAGACCGGTGGTCGGTGATTGCTATGTTTGGGGTCGCGGAACAAATGCCGACGGATCTGCCGTAGTACCACGCGACTGGGGGTGCATCCACTAGCCCTAGTGTTTCAGGTTACCCTAGCCAAAGTGTTCCGTGGTC
Organism: Pollicipes pollicipes; assembly: GCF_011947565.3. NCBI lineage: Eukaryota > Metazoa > Arthropoda > Thecostraca > Pollicipedomorpha > Pollicipedidae > Pollicipes > Pollicipes pollicipes. The sequence goes on along the minus strand of NW_023597034.1, from coordinate 39,614,168 downwards.
TTCACGACCAGCGGCGTTTCGAGTAGCTGGTGATGTCAGCTTTCAAGCGAGGTCTTCGCACCAGTATTGTCTCTCAGCCGTATGCACCTGCACTGCTAATGTCCACACCGTTTTCATGAATAGACTGGCGATTTAGAGCAACCGAAAGCTGCCCGTCACTGGACAGCGTGAGACTGCCAGGAAGGGCGGTACTAGATGTGAGCTGCGTCGCGCGAGGCCGCTGTCCTCTGCCTGGCCCCGCGCGTGGCCGGCGGGGCTGGGCCGCTGAGCCGGGCTGAGCTGAGCTGAGCTGCTGAGGGCGCCACCCCGCCCGCTGGTCGAGTCCGCGCACCTGGCGCGACTGGTCACCCGGCCTGTCCCTGAGGCGGCCGCGCCGCCACATCAGCCATCGCATACGGTGTATTGCATATATGCATCCGGCGGCAGGATGTAACGTAAATAAATAAACGATCGAGGCGGCTACAGGGAAGTTAAGTGTGCGATGGGAACAGCAAGGGTAACCGGACGCTACAAGCTAACGAACCCAGCACGGGGCGACCTCTAACGCACGCTACGCTTAAGGTCCCGAAGGCTCGGTGGGGCTGTCTTTGGTGGCCATCTGCTATGCTACGGTTAATACTTGATTCATCTGTCTTACTTTTCCACCAACTCCACTAAGCGGGTCCGACGTAACGCAATCCAACAATCCGACGGCTCCATCACAAAGTCAACGGGCTAAAACTTGCATAATATGGACTTATTTGAGCAAATTCAACATTCAGATGTCGGAAGGCCCTCAAGGTTTGCGGTGTCGTATCAGACGGTTATGAAGCGTTGACGAATGCGAGAATAACTCCACACAACCCACAAAACCTACGAGCACCAGAGTTCGCCGTTGCATGGCGTCACCACACCAGCAAAGCTAAAAAACCGTCTCTGCGAGGTTTACATGCATAATCGCGACCACACGGTTCGATCAAACCATAAAAGATTAATGGCAACGCCACATCCTCCATCAGCGCCCTTCCCGTCGAGGTGGAGCGCACGCCACACCGGCGCTCGGTTCGTTGTACATCGCAGCGACCATGCCGACCTCGAGCCCCACGGGCGGGCCGCCGCGGCCGCACGGCCCGCCGACCCAGGGTCAACCTCCGCCGAGTCCAAGCCATCTGTGCCCCCCCCCCCCCCCCCGCTCTGCTCCAGTTATTGCGCCGCGGAGTCCCCGTCGCCGCGTTCCTGCCGCGCGGCTGCTGTGCCCCGCGGCGCTGCGGCGTGACGTCACTCTGCGCGCGCGACGCCGGGCCGACCTCGGTCCGCTCGCCCCGAGGCGCCCGCTCTCCGCGAGGAGTCACGTGTCGACGTGCGCCTCGCCGGGGAGGGCCTCCGCTCCCGGGCTCGTGCCGCGTCTGGCCAGGCGCCGGGGCCCACCGACGCCGTCGTCACGTCCGCAGACAGCGGAAGAGCCACGTCCCCACCGTACGGCGGCAAATGCCCATCCATGTCTGCTGCCTGCTCTCGTCCGCTCCGACCCGCCCGAATCCGACTCCGTCGGCTGGAGTCCGCCGGTCCCGTCCGTGAGCTGTGTCCGTCGGCCGCTCTAGTGATGGTCGGCAGCCGCTCTAGTGGTGGCCGACGGCCACTATAGTGGCAGGCTGCGGCTGCTTTAGTGATGGTCGCCGGCCAGATCGGCGTCCTCCTCCTCGTCGTCGTCCGAGTACTCGCCGGAGATGGCCGTGGCAGACCGATGGTTCATGTCCGACGAGCGGAGCCGGCGCACCTTGGCCGGAGGACTGCCGACACACGGCGGAGGGCGGGCCAGGTCAGGTCAACAGGCGGGGCGACGGATCAGTGACGGTCAGCAGGGGCGTGGAACACGAACACCCCGCACCAGGGTGGCACCGGAACAACCGGGCGCGCACGTTCGTCACGGCCCGGGAGCCGAGCCACGCCGGTTTAGGTCACCACAGGACGGAGAGCCGATGACGCACCGTCCGAGACAAGGGGAGGATGGCAGCCGGACTCCGCCCCGGCTGCCATCCTCCGCTGGGTCAGCCGGTCCGCGGCCGAGCCGTCTCCAGCCGTCAGGAGAGCGCCGCTGCTGCCACCCGCCCGCGGTCAACAGCAGCGCCGACTCCAGCGCCCGCCCCGGCCGTGGGCGGCGGCGGCGGTCCCACCCTCCCGCCGCCGCCCCGTTCCGCCCGCCCGCTAGTGGGCTCGGCGCCGGGCGCGCCGCGTGAGCCCGAGCGCTGGTCGGCGCGCGCCGCCCTCACCTGTGCAGGCCGTCGCCCAGCGGGTCCACCTCGCTGGAGGAGGACGGCGTAGGCGACGAGGGTGGCGACAGCGCCGTCTTCACCATGCCGGCCGAGTCGGTCAGCATCTTGTTCTGCGGGGCGGCCAGGCAGCGCGTGAGAAGGATACTCAGCAGCCTCGCAGGCCACGCGTGACGCGCCCACACACTCACAAACGTGCCGAGATCGCTGAAGAGAACGGCCAACTTGGCGAACGCAGTACATACGTGGTACAGCGCAGGGCGCTCTGAACACGGGTTGCCATACTCAAGATGTTCCAGCAGTGTGATCCTAGCAGTCTATTTTAGATTGTAAGTGGTGTCCCCTTCCGCTGTGCAAAATGTTCACGCAGAAGGCAGGGAATGGTCTGGTTTGGTTTGGCCCGCATGGAAGCATGTTACCGCTCCCAATTCTCAACAGACTTTCCCGCAGCACTCGTCACCTCTCTCCACTTGCACAGAACAACTTCCTGGACTAGGCAGTTGCTCTGCACAAAATCCCATCATATATTTAATCTCCCTCCGCCGGTGACGCGCCAGCGGGTGTCCTCGACATATCCCACTCACGATCCTGCCGTCCCTGCCGAACATCATGAGGAAGGTGTCGATGAACTCCCGGCTGCGGTCCTCCCACTTCTGGATGAACTCGGCCCGCTTGTCCGAGATGTCGGCGATGGCCTTCTTCCCGCGGTCCTTCAGCTCGTCCATCTTGTTCTGGATCCGGAACTTCTTCTCCTGCCGGACCGCACACCGCACGTGAGACGCACACGCCGCATCGCGTGGTAGGCAGCGGACTGTCCCCGTTGCGCCCCAACATAGCGGCACGTGCGCTGACAGGCAGCCCGTCGGACCAGGCGCACACTGCGAACAACGACGCCAGACTGTGCTGGGTTTCACACGCACTTAAACGCACCAGTTCCTCTGCTGGTCTGTCCTTCATGGCAATTACGTTTGACTCGGCCCTCTCCATTTGCCGTTTGCTGCTGACCGACATCTGACGTATTTTCCGAGGTCCCGTGCGCCGGGAGCTCGGCGAGGGCCGACTAACTAAACGCCATCAGGTGCGCTCTGTCGCATGCGCAGCCCCGGCACGCCCCTGGCGAGGGCTGGGCGCCACTCGCCTGCCGGACCACCACTCACGCTAATGAAGGAGACGTTGAGATCCTTGGCCGAGTATCCTCGCGCCAGGTTCCGCCGCACGTACACGTCGTAGTCCTTGACGATGCGGGAGACGATGTCGGAGGTGGAGACGCCGTCCGTCCGCTGCGTGGCCACGAACATGCCTGGCGGCGCGCCCAGCTCGTGATGCATAGGTTGTGGGTTCGAGACCCGCTGCCGGCTGAGTTTTGGGATCCCAACAGACCTTTTTTGAAATCAGCGTGAGCTATGTTGATGCTCATGTCCACAGCAGTGCTGCAGGCTAACCGGAAGCTGACCGTACGCTCGCAAGGGGCCACCGACAGTCTGTACAGGTGGCGCCACCGTCGCCGTCATTAGGCCGACACCAACAGTCGATGGACCGGCCCGGAGCAGGCGCGTGTGCAAGATGTCAGCTCACAATGCCACCAGGGTGACCTTTGTGACCTGCGACTGCTCGGCGGGTGCATCAGTTTCAGCACCGATCACGAGCTGTGCACCCATGATAACACCCACTTAATCAACAAGTCCACCGCAATTGACCTATGATCCCGCCGCAAGGTCGCACCAGTTTTCCCGCACGATAGCGAACTGCGATTGCACGTGGCATACATCCGTCGGCTCCGGAGTCCACAAACACACACACGCACACACACGCACATTATTCGGGATGGGGGTGTGCAGAACGCCTGCACAGCGGACAATTCGGCCACCACCACGCCTGACTGTCCGCGGGCGACAAGGCTGGCAAACATTTGATGGGAAGCATCCATTGCGACGTGCGGACGTCACCTCTTTCTTTGAGCCGGGCGTACACGTCGACTCCGGAGCCGGTGGTGTACGGGTAGTCGTCGTGGGCGATAAAGTCAATCTGGGAACGCAGAGAAGAGATGGTGCAGGCGCTGGGTGCAGCCGCCGACATTGCGTGCGTGACATGTAAACAGCCCAGCTCAGTCAGATGGTCGAGATGGACTTCGCGTTCTTGGTTAAGTGCGACTCAGCCAAACACAGCTGCAGTGTTGTGACTCCCCAGCCTGAGCCACAGAGCCGTGGAGACACTCAACAAGCGAAACGTCCGCGTGACGACACTGGATGAGTGAGGCAGGCTTCGTCAGCGTCACCCGCACTATGCGGAGCCGAGAGCCCCGGCCTTGGCCTGTCTCACAGTCCCGCGGCGGTGCTCCCCTGCACGCACGAGCACACCCCGCTCTAGCAGAGCCCCGGCTGGCGCGCGCCCTTCACCGCGAGCGAAGCAAGGCAGCTCGGAGCCGACCGACGGCTCTGGCCGGACTGGGCCCGCCCCTGCCGTCTACACAGGTGGGTCCCCGCCGATCAGAGACCGCCCCGCAGCCCGGCTCCCGTCCCCGGCACTCCCGACAAACCTCGGACCCGAACACCGGACCACCGCTCCAACACGGAGACCCCCACAGTTTGCTCTCGTCCCCAGCACCCCCTCCCCCCCCCCCAACGCCAAGCCAAGGACCCTGGACCGCCGTCCCACCCACCGACCAGAGACCATCCCCTCAACCCAGCTCCCGTCCCGAGTACCCTCGCCGCCGAGCCGCGGACCCGAACCCCACACTGACGCTCCGCCACAAAAACCTCCGCAGTCTGCTCTCGTCCCCAGCGCCCCCTCCCCCGCCGCGAGCCGCGGACCCCGGACCTCGGACCGCCGGCGCACCCACCGACCTTGTGCTTGGCCAGGAAGGCGTCGTCCACCTCCCAGGGGGCGTCGCGCACCAGCTCATCCACGTAGCGGCAGTGGCGGACCGACTCGTACCGCTCTGTGTCCGTCATCACCGTCTTGCCCTTGCGCGCGTGCGTCAGCTTGTCGCTGCACACTGCCGACGGCGGTCACACAACCCCGGATCACACACGGGTCAGTGGGACACACAGGGCACTGCGGAACGGCGGGCTGACTGAGGCGGGCGGGGATACACGTTGGTTATTGCTTGACGTTGAAGCGCCTGAGTAAAAGTCGTGTTCAAAAGTTCTGGTGAGATATTCGCTCTACAGAGATGCCGATACAGCTGCACGTCACACGTACAGCAATACACGAATGGCAAAACATTAGTCAGCCATCGCCGGACAGCGCGGAGCGGGGATACGGCGCCGACTGCGTCCGTCTTTGACGGCACTGGTGGTGCCCATGATCGGACCGGACGGGCTCCGGCGACCAGCCGCACGGCGCGCCGCGCCCCGCCTGGCCCAGCGCTGGCTGGACAGGCCGCTGCCACCCACCTCCGACCAGCAGGTACACGTTGGGGAACACGTTCTTGGCCTGTTTCAGCTGGCGAGCGTGGCCCATGTGAAACACGTCGTAGATGCCGTCGGCGTACACCCGCACCAGCCGCGGCGCTGTCGGCAAGACGCACGGGTTCGGTGAGACCAGCAGAGGCGGGGACGGGGCGCGGCACGGTACCCGTATCGGACACTGCTGCGACGCTGCAGGTGCGCAGCAGGGGGTAGGCATTCATGGTTATGGGTCAAGCAACGCCATAGCGGCAGCAGGGTTGGCGGATTTGACAAGCTTGAGTGAGCACAGCATCAAGCCCAGGGTACAAGGTCGTTGGTTGCCTTGGCTTTCTCATATCCTGTTGTTCAGTGCGCACATACGCTAGTCATACATACATACTAGACATACACAGTCAAAACTTGAGGAGTGCCGATAGCGAGTACGTTACGCTGCGGCTCTTAACTTCATTTCATGTAATATTTCGCAAGAGAAGCAAAGAAGGAAGACTCGCGCACAGAACATCCGAATCGAGGACAAGGGCAAACAAGCAAGGAGCACAGAACATCAGAGTCATGATGGTGCAGCTTAAACCGCGTCCAATCCTTGGCGGCGGCGCCGTCTTGACGGCCGGCTGAGCGGTCGTGGCGCGACGCCGATGGCTGCACAGTCACACGCATCGCTAACAGCAAAATCATCGAAAAGTTCCACCACATTGACTGGATGACGGGTGCTCCGAAGGCCGGAGGCTGCGTACGGCAGGTACGGCGGCAGGCACGGCGGAGCGCGCCGGCCGGCGTCTCACCAGTGCCGGCGCGCGCCTGCTCCAGTGTGATCTTCTGCGAGTAGTCGCACATGGCGCGCGCGTGGTCGGCGTCCGGCTCATCGCTGAATGGCGCCTCCGCCCGCAGACCCTGCCGGCGGAGTCAGCGCTGCTGAGACGGCGGCGCCGGCGCACGGACTCCGAGAGACACCGCACACGGACTCCGAGACACGCCACACGGACTGCGAGAGACACGCCGAACGGACTGCGAGAGACACGGCACACGGACTCCGAGAGACACAGCACACGGACTCCGAGACAGGGCACACAGACTCCGAGTGACAGGGCACACGGACTGAGAGAGACATGGCACATGGACTCCGAGACACACCACACGGACTGCGGGAGACACGGCACACGGACTGCGGGAGATACGGCACACGGCTCCAGTGGGACACAGCACACTGGTCCGCAGTGGTGCAGGGCAATGATATTATGAGACGCGGTCAACTGCCGAGGGTGAAGAAGGTGGTGCATTATTGTCATAATCATATAATCATTGCAAATTAGAGTGCAGGGATTTTATACCGACGGTTGTCCAATTTCTACTATGACACCATGAAATCAGCTTTGTCAATACCACGAGTGTTTGCCTGATAATATTGTGTACCTAATACCAATGACATCTTGAAGGTCGACAACCGTGAGCATAAGGCTTCCGAACTCTTAATCCCGTAAAACGAGGAGTTCAAAGTCTTTCTTGCCTGCCTTGGGCAGTAACTGCAGCACTGCTGCGGTGGGATGCCGTACACTGTCACAACCGGACACCATAAACCATTCCAGGGGGTCGCCATAGGCCGTTCAAACGCGCTTCCCACGCGGGGCAGAGACAGCACCGCTGGATACAGGACGGCAGGGCCAAGCACTAACGTAGTGGTACTACGGCACACGGTGCGCCGGTGCACGCAACTCGTGCGCTGAACGCGTTAGACAGCGTCAGTTTGACATCGCTAACCGCAAGCGTTGAGAGCGCATCACAGGCAGCCTACCGTCGCAGCACTCGGACGGCTCACCGCCCCCGCCGCCACGGCACCCTCACCCCTGGCAGGTCATCTGTTCGACCGTGTTTTCATCGACGCCCTGTTTACGACTCGGCCGTCAAACGGCGGCCGTCAGGGCAGCCGCGGAGCGCCGGGTGGCCGAGCCCGCCCGATGACCTCCGACCCGCGACGGGCCGGGGTCGGGCGGACCGCGGCCCGGGTCGGGGTGACGATACGGCGCCCGGTGGGCGTGCTCGGCCGGCGCGCGGCCAAAGTCCCGACCCAGAGTCGCCTTATCGGCCGACGGCACCCGTCAGCACAGATGCTCCGATGGACTCTCCGCCCCTGGAGTACGCCGCACCAGCGGAGTCTCACCACGCCGCCCACCGCCCCGATGGATCCTCCGCTCTGGAGCACGCGGCACCAGCGGGGTCCCGCCGCCCGCCCACCGCCCCGATGGACCCTCCGCTCCGGAGCACGCGGCACCAGCGGGGTCCCGCCGCGCCGCCCACCGCTCCAATGAACCCTCCGCTCTGGAGCACGCGGTACCAGCGGGGTCACGACGCGCCGCCCATCGCTCGATGGACCCTCTGCTCTGGAGCACGCGGCACCAGCGGGGTCCCGCCGCGCCGCCCACCGCCCGATGGACCCCCCGCTCTGGAGCACGCGGCACCAGCGGGGTCACAACGCGCCGCCCACCGCCCGATGGACCCTCCGCTCTAGAGCACGCGGCACCAGCGGGGTCCCGCCGCGCCGCCCACCGCCCGATGGACCCTCCGCTCTGGAGCACGCGGCACCAGCGGGGTCTCGCTGCGCCGCTCACCACTCCGCATGACAGTGAGCCCGGGGCCGAGACCCTGGCCGTCGCCGAATTGTGCTCCAGATGGGACTTGTGGCATCGAAAAAGGCGTACGACCCGCACGCGTCTTGCTCTGGAGATCAGTGTCAGAGCCACCGCGCAAACATGGTTGAACAGAAGGCGTCATCTTGTTACCTTGCCGACGAGATAAATGTCAGGGGCATGCCATAGTGGGCCCGAGACAATTGATGGCGCAGATAAGCGTGCGTGCGTGAGACCCCCCGCTGACTGGTCAGAGGCCAGTCAGCGGGGGATCTCAATACCGTGATCCCGGTCAGAGGCCCGTCGGCGGGGATTTCAATACCGTGGCCCCGGTCCGAGGCCCGTCGGCGGGGGCTCAATACCATGATCCCGGTCAGAGGCCCGTCGGCGGGGGGTCTCAATACCAGGATCCCGGTCAGAGGTCAGTCGGCGGGGGATCTCGCTCTGACTCGGGGTCGGGTCAGCCCTGCTGAGAGGTGAAGGAGTCTCTCCGCTCTGCCTGCCCAGTGTCCGTGACACACAGGCAGGCTCAGGCGGCCGCTCAGCTGGCAACTCTGGCGTAGGAGGGCCTCCGGGATCGCGGGATGTGACGGCCTCCGAGATCGCGGGATGTGATGGCCTCCGGGATCGCGGGATGTGATGGCCTCCGGGATCGCGGGATGTGATGGCCTCCGGGATCGCGGGATGTGATGGCCTCCGGGATCGCGGAATGTGATGGCCTCCGGGATCGCGGGATGTGATGGCCCGGAGCGGCTGACAGCGCTGCGGTTGGTAAGCGGAGGAGCAGGAGAAGCCGGAGGGCACATGGCATAGCGTATCACAGAGCGCGCCAACACAGCTTACACAAGCCACACCCCACCTCTCCCTCCGCTTCGTACCAGTAGATGCTGTGTGCAATTATATAACCACAGCCGTATTCATGAAAAAACGCTCCGAGGACTCGAAGCATATGCTCAACGGTTCCGACAGCACGTCTGTGCGCAAACTTTGTCGAAAAGTGCCACGTCTTGCGGTTGAAACAGCCGCGAAAAGTCATCGCAAAACACGTTCGCCTGCCGCAACAGACCCCAACAGACACGTCAGAGCACCCATTACGACCCGCAGCCCAGACGGCACGCGCAGTCATCAAAAGTAACGACATAGCAACCGACCGGCGGCCGCCACTCAACGCAATATGCAGTTGTCGACCGCTGTGGGAACCGTCGCGGGCATCTGTGCCACCAGTCGCGGCCCGTGCGCCGGAACACGGCCGGTGGCGCGTCCCGATCCCACCGCTGTTGGGTCGCCAGACGAGGAGCACGACCGGTGGCGCGTCCCGATCCCACCACTGTTGGGTCGCCAGACGAGGAACACGATCGGTGGCGCGTCCCGATCCTACCGCTGTTGGGTCGCCAGACGAGGAGCACGACCGGTGGCGCGTCCCGATCCCACCACTGTTGGGTCGCCAGACGAGGACTCCCCACCGTCCGAACGTAGATTTGGTACGGGTCGAGCTTTGTGTCTCCTCGCCGAGGCTTCGACCGCTTCCATTCCATGTACTCTCCAATATGAGGCTCATGTTATCGAAACGTTGCAACAGCACAAAAAACAACAAAAACGACAACGAAAACACCAAGCATATTGTTAACACCAGTGTATAGTAAGTGTTTTTATCATTTAAACTACTTGAAGGCTGCCGAACTTCCGTCCTCTAAAACAAAATTTGGTTGGAAAACCTTTTTCGACATCGTCCACTTCTTACAAGTTCTCCGGACCGTACACCAACAAAAGACAGGCGAGCAAACTAAACGGTCTGGAAGTGCACTGAATGGTCTAATAACTAGCCAACAAAGGTCTGAATGACATGAGAACTATCCCGCCTGAGACTGAACGATCCGAAAGCAGATCGGGGACGGACGGCATGACACGATAAATATCCGGAATGGGATTGGACGACCAAGAAACAGGCTGGCATAACACTGAATGACCCCAGAAGGAACTGAAGCGGCGGCCCTGAGTGACGCGAGAAGTGACCGAGGCAGGACCATGGATGACCCAACAAGTGACCGGCGCAAGAGTGAAAGACCTGGGAGGTGACCGACGGGGCCCTGAATGACCACAGAGGTGTCCGACGGCGCCCTGGATGACCTGAAAGGTGTCCGGCGGGACAATGGATGATCCAAGACGTGACCGGCGGGGCCTCGGATGACTCCATAAAAGACCGGCGGGGCTCTGGATGACCCGATAAGTGACCGGAGGAGCCCTGGATGACCAGAGAAGTGACCGTCGCAAGAATGGATGACCTGAGAGCCGACCGGCGCAGGACCGGAACGGCAGAGTTGCCATCTCCCCACTGGAGACATCAGGCTGACTGCCTGACCGTGGTCACGCCTGTCAGTGGAACCTGCCTGCCGCCAGGGCAGGCTGGTGGTTGTTTGGCGATAAGGCTACGCTTGGCTGACGGCCATCATCGGACGGCTGGTCAGCTAACAAAAGGGCGTGACGTACTGGGTGTGGCGGGCCCCTGACCGACCGGCGGCCGAGACCCACTGACCCACCGGCGGCAGAGACGCCTGACTGACCAACGGCCGAGACACCCGACTGACCAGCGGCAGAAACGCCTGGCTGACCGGCGGCAGAGACGCCTGACTGACCGGCGGCAGAGACGCCTGACTGACCGGCGGCAGAAACGCCTTACCGACCGGCGGCAGAGACGCCTGACCGACCGCCGGCTGAGACGCCTGACTGACCGGCAGTTGATCCGGCCGTCTGACCGGCGGCTGAGACGCCTGACTGACCGGCGGCAGAGACGCCTGACCGACCGCCGGCAGACGCCTGACTGATCGGCGGCAGAGACGCCTGACTGACCGGCAGCAGAGACGCCCAACTGACCGGCAGCACAGACGCCTGACTGACCGGCCCCCGGTGCCCCGTCACTCACCGGCTGCGGTCCGTAGCTGCCGAACGACAGCTGCCTGAAGAGGTTGGCCATGGCGGCGGCACCGCTGGGCGCGCTTGCGTGAGTGCGTGCGTGCGCGTGCGCGTGCGCGTGCGTCCGACCGGCGAGCCACCCACGGCACGAGTGCGCGGGCCCGGCGGCGGCGCCCGCCCGGCCGCCGCCGTGATAGCGCGCCGACCGGGCGCCACAGGTGTGCCTGCTCCGCCGCCCGCCGCGCCTGCCCGGTAGCCGGCCGACAGACAGCAGGCCCCGGCACCGCCTGCTGTACGGACGTGTACAGCGGCGCGCTCGGTGGCCGCCCGAGGCTTGCGAACCGATTTGAGAGCGGAAACTTTACGGATTGGGACCGCTGACAAACTGTTTTTTTTTTGTTGTTGTCAGTTCAGTGAGTATAAAGCTGTGACTGCCAATCCATTCCGTATCCTGCTTCTGCCAGGTGTTTCCTTTTATGCTGTAATAATTCGCCAGATGCCGGCCGTAACACGTGCTCTAAGACAGCAATAGTACACGTCCGTGGCGCTGCAACTGCAGTAGTGCTTCAGTTCGCTGCGACCAAGCACAAAGTGGCTGTTCAGGATGTGCTGGGTTTCAAGAGTTCTTCGTGCTCGGAATTTTCGACTCGTTCTACAAAAAGTAACGTACGAGCTTTTCTATTCGCCCAGTTTCTTACATACAGAGACAAGTTCGTCTTCAGCCTTAGTTCATTCGTTTTTTCGGGTAGTTTCTCGTTGGTGTTGATATATTTTCACGGCGGGCCCATTGGTTAGATGTGATGTGTAGGCCATCATGCTCCATTACCAAAGCATCTGATTTTTCGGAAGCTCGCGTATTTCCTGCAACTTTGCATGCCGCGTTCCCTTCCCCACCCCCACCCCCAACCCCAACCCCACCCCGCCCCCGCCCCCACCCCCACCCCCACCCCCCCAACCCCAACCCCACCCCCACCCCCACCCCCACCCCCACCCCCACCCCCCCACGACCACTAACAGCACCACCACCCCTAGAAGCAGACCACTGTATGTCAATACGAAGGGAAGTGCTGTAGCGGCACGAGGTCAACACCTCGCCGCGTGGGTCACCAATAGGTGGCGCCAACGAGTGCCGTTGTTGTGCGTGTGACATTGTGTGCCGCGTGAGAACTGTGTGTGTCGCCATAGCTTCGCTGCCCTGTTAATGTTGGGAAATGATGAGTGATGTGCCTACCACAGAACGGTTGCTAGTGTGGCCATTGTTTGGCCGCTAATGGCATATTGACTACCATAACTAGGCAGATGTTTGCTACCGTCAAGTGATGTAGTCGAACCGAGCCATGTCGATGATAATGCACATTGTGCCACCTGATAGCGCAGTGTTCCTTGATCTTCGTGGTCCGTCCCTCTCTGGACGCGTTTCCCTGTCTGTCAGTCCGGGCCGGCATCACCTCGATGCCGGCACCGATGTTTCGTGCCAGACCAGCACGACCAACGCAGCAGTGCTACACTGAAGAAAACAAAGGGCGACTATTGCCACCTTTCTCTTTCGTCGCCGAAGACAGTGGCGTACGCGACGGTGCCACTGTATAAGGCAGCAGAGCTCGACATGGCTAGAGAGTGAACTGGCCGAAGATTTGGGGTTTAAATAAAACCTCGTGAGCGTAACTGTGTACATAAATGTAACGCGTAACGTTACTTATTCTCAGAAAATTTTCCACCGTCTGCAACTCATATGCCCAACGTTGACTAATCCCCATTAACGTTCCGAATTAAACATGGCTGATTTCTGATTCAAAGGTATGTAAAATATATCCCTTCAGACACGATAACAAATTGTCTGCGGATACCTCTCGACCAATGGCTCGCCGTCCGCAACAACGCTAGCCTGCTGAAGACCTTCACCAACTGTCCGCAACCATCCTGGTAACAATGACTCAAAGCGGTCGGGGACACTCTCCAAGTTCTTGTTGAAGGAAAAGTGTTCACCCATTGCGTGACCAAAGGCTATCAACGAAGGCCAGTTTACTACTTTCGTGGAGCTCGCGCGGAGAACGTTGACCTCAGATGCTACGGAACCACCCGCAGCTGCCGCCAGCGTTCCAGCTCTGGGTGGAGCCGTACCCAGCTCGACCTTTGGACACTGCCGGCCGTCCTCCACCAGCTCCGGTCAGCTGGGCGGCCAGAGTCTCCACCACGCAGGCATCCCGCACCATTACATAAACTGGACGGGCCGGTGGTTCAGCCGCTGGCCACCTCTCGATCGTCGGTCGGCGCGCGGCCAAAGGTCGGCGCCGGCCTCTGATCCGGCGCCGCGCCACGCTCCGGGGCGTCGGCGGTGCGGCGGGCGGGCGCTGTCGTCGGCGGCAGGCCCCGCCCCGGCGCCCGAGGTCAGTCGCGAGCGCGCTTATCGGCCGAGGTCGTCAGCTCACCGGGGCCGAGCACATGGCGACTGTGCGAGCCCGCAGAACACCCGACAGCTGGGGGGCCTGATCCCCCGCCTCCGCACGACACTCCTCGTTCAGACCCCACGTGCCGCATGACGACGCCAGTGGCAAGACGTGTACGGTATGTCACGTCAACTCAGACCATGCTGACACAGCGCTGGGAAAGTTGACATTTTTTCTGGCATAGTAAGCACTACCACGATCTAGTACTAGAAGATACCGATAGAGCAAACTGTGTGCTCCACGCATCGATAAATTGTGCTATGTATTTGCTCAAGCGACGCCACATGACATTCTTACATGACAATGAAATCCGGCGCCACCCAGTCACACCCAGATGGCAAAATGTTTAACACAGTTAATTACGGAACTGACCGACACACAGCTCGTACGGTGTACGATCACGTAGATTGATTTATGCATAACACTGTTGCTGCATGCACACTGATGACAAAAGCAAAGTACGCATGCATGTACATGCGACACAGCAACATAATACACGATTGAATACTAAAACCGGTATAATATTGTACGAGGAAAGATCTGCTCTTGATCAAGTGAAAATAACTGTCTCTGAAAACACATTCCAGGGTTTGACAGACCCCAAACATATATGCTGTCGTGCATAACGTTTCAACCTATGAGCCTATGTTTCGAACCCACGCCGAGCCTACGTTCGATACGCGTTTTCCCTTTCTGATGCTGACATGCCCTCCATAGCTTGTGCAGCAGCGTTCCAATATTTTGCCAGGCCGGCTGGGTGGCAGGGATGCCAAGTTTTTCATGCTATACACCCTGGCTTGAGCCTTAGTGCCTGTTGCCTCTCCCCTTGCTCAAAATCAGCCAACCTGTCAACCCATTATGTAAGCGCCTCAGGCTTGATGAATTGGCTGGGCAGGTCAGGCGTCTGGGCTCCGCGTCAAAGGGCAGCGGATTAGTGCCAACGAATTGCGTGCAGGGGCCGCCAGAGCCAGGATTCTTGCATCATGAATTCATATTTACATCCTGCACACCCTACTGGATGCATATTAAAATGCTGATGTGCAGCCACCAGCCATTCTGTTTTACCCCAAAGCTCCAAAGGCTTCAAGAGGCACCTCTCCTTTGTTCACAAAATTAGTGTTACCTGGTTATCATACAGTGGCAAGCTGGCGACAAGATCACGTTCCCGTCCCTGCTATCTCTAACACAGTGTTGCAAGGCAATTTAACCACAGCACCAAGCAGCCCCTCAGCATTGCTCCTCTCCCTTCAACTAAGTTCGAAGGAGCAGGATACCACTCAACCCTGACTGCCCTGGGCAGCGCGAGGTCCCCCACCCCTGGTGGGCAGCACGAGGCCCTCTGCTCCGGGATGAGCTGAGGTCCCCATCCAGGAATCAGCTGAGGTCCCCACTATAGAATATGCTGAGGTCCCCACCCCAGAATGAGCTGGGTAGCGCGAGGTCCCCACCCCAGGTGGGCACCACGAGGTCCTCCACTCCTGGATGAGCTGAGGTCCCACCCAGGAATGAGCTGAGGTCCCCACCCTGGAATGAGCTGGGTAGCGCGAGGTCCCCCACCCCCCCTGTCAGCTGGGCAGCGTGAGGTTCTCCACCGCCGTTGGTTGTTGAGGGACGGCGTGACTCCTCACCAGTGGTCGCTGCAGCTCGTCAGGGCCAGAGTCGTCCCGCGCCCGTTTCCTCCGGGCCGGGGCGGTCGCCATGTCCCGGTGCGTGCCTATGGCTCACTCTGAAAAAGAAGAGAGATAGGGTGCAGGATAAGGCTTGTGGTGTAACATGCTCCATGGAACAAACGGTGCATGTGATCTAAAGCTATTGCAGCAGAAGACACAAATTGATAAGACGTGATCAAATGAAAAGGGGAATGTGGGTTGTTTACATTTACAGGGGGAAAGCTTCTGAGAAATGCTCAAGAGCCCACCCCCACCATCCAAGTCACAAGGTGGGCCTTGAAATCCCTGTTTTATTTTCAGGAGGGCTGATTTAGTACTTCAGCACATCACAATCTACACACCATGGGTTAGGCCAGGAATTGTTTTGTTAGTCAACAAAAGTGATAGCCATATGATGATCTATGGCTTTGGTAATATTTGGCTTTGTCTGCTTAAGTTCCTCAAATCTGAAATAAACCATTACCTTACCTTGCCCTGAACAGGCAAACCCATCATGGTACATGCTTGACAGAGTATGACCAGCTACATCCTTGGACCCCATGTCTCAGTGATACTCACTTGACATTGTTAAGACTAGTTTTACCACCAGAGCAAACTGAGTGGATCAACATATGGCATGTTCCTTGCTTTATCAAATTGGGAGGGCTAGCTTTGGTTTGAATGGCAATTATGCAGGAAGGCCTTACTTGACCAATGCTTATAGAACAGCATATTACATACACAAAACTGTTCACAAAATAAAATTGGCAGGTACACATGTCGTATCATTCAATATGATGATGACTAGGTCAGCCTACTCAATTTAGTGATTGTTATGGTCCTAGGTGTGTTTACCTGTACTCTTTTGTAGCATTCCTGTCACTTCACTCCCATGAAAATTGAGGTGCTTTCCCAATTTCGATTTCCATCCCCCTATTACTTTTTTGGTGTTAAAATTAAGCGGGCTTCACATGCCAACAAACACATTTGAGAAGCCAGGGGTGAGAAGCCATCAGCCCCCCCCCCCATCACACAAGTTTCAACAAATTTAGGTTCCTTCTCCCATGTGAGAATGGTTGTAAGACCACTCTCGCCTCACAGTGCCAATTCATACCGCCCACACGTGCGTAGCCTCCGGTCATCTAAGCAGCCGACTCCTTGTTGCCATTTGTCATACATCGTCATATCTGCGGCGTAGATGCCATCTACAGGCTAAATGACGCTTCCTCCTGCGAAGGTTGTATAGGAAATGCTTCTTTTATCAGCAGTCCCAAGAACACTGCTTGCGAATACTACTCACCTACCCAAACACTTCCCTCCTCGTAGGCAACACGCCAACAACGTACTCTCGAACACCCGGCCCCGCCCGCCAAGCCCTCCCGAGACTTTTGGTCGGCAGCCAAGGATCCAGACCGGGGGGGGGGGGGGGGGGAACTAAACAACAGACAAGACATGATGACAACATGATGCCCGAAGCCCATGACACTGATGAACGCTAAGTTATCACAAATCCACGCAACTTAGTCGGTCACTTATTCTTTTTACAAAAAGTGACCACAAACTAAGAAAAATGTCCTAAAAATGTCAAAAACTAGAAAAATTAGATTGCAGACAACCCATGTCCCAGGTCAATGGAACGCATCACCACAAAAAGTTCAACCGAGTGTCCATAGTAAATATGCTGTCTTTTCCAGCACATGCTAACCTCACGCTAGATCAAAGACGATTAAAAATTTCCAAATCCATCCAGATTGGCTTTAGAAAATGCCAAGCTCCAAGCCCACGGGACTGATCGGCACAAAACTCTTACCAATCGATAAACCAGGTTGATAGCATATCCTTTTCAAAACAATCTGAGCTTTGGTCATGTAAAAGCTCACCAAAACCGCTGGAAAATGCCAGAAGATAGTCTGCAGACAGCCTCATGCTTCAAGCCTGTGAATATGATCGGCACAAACCTTAGTGATCGACGCGCCATGGTTGTTAATGAATATGTTGGCCTTAAGTTACGTCAGAGGTCATAAAAGGCGCCCAGAATACCAAGCTTGCCGCAGAAAACCCCATATGCCAGCAGGAAAATATTCACAAGTGATTACCGATCGAACGCCATGGTCTATATGGTCATGGTCATGGTCATAGCCATACCATGGTCTATACTCTATCCTTCCTAGAAGATCGTGACCTTGTGTTGCGTCCAAGACCATGGAAATGCCCGAACCCGACATACATTCCTTTGCATCATATGCCTCATCATATGCCTCGATCATATGGGACCAATTAGCACCAATATTTACAAGAAAAATAGCATTTTACAGCAAAGAACAACTTGGTCATATATCTATCTTCCTCCGCAAATCGGCGGTCTTGGCTTATAGGCGAAGAAACACTTCAAAAAGTGGGGGCCAAGCTCAGAGTGTACGTCAGGAACTTTTATCTGGAAAGCAGGCCCGATGACCGGGGGAAAGGGGCAGAGATGGAGGTTGTTGTCGCTCTTCATTCAAATGTCATGGCTGCTATACTAGATATGCATCTAGAGCTGTCTATCTAGAGCTGACAATCTTGCCTATTCGTCTCATCTATGTCATTCGGCAAATAAGGCTATCCAGCTTCCCAAGATCATTCGTTCATATTAACATTGTCTTTCCTGAGGAGGCGAAATTCCGGAGCGGGCAAACATTTTGGATTGCTGAGGCCCTGACCCTGGCCTTCCACTGCCCTGGCCCGGCCGTCTCCCGCATGACTGACTGCGAACTGACCATATGGCTGCTTTGTTGCGTATTTCTGGATCAGCATTGCCACTGATTGGTGTGAAAACGTGTGTTGGATACCTGCAACAGTATCTCTTTCCGAATTATCTGCCTTTACACCACACCGCCCCAGAAAAAAAAATCCGGGAGGCTGCGTATGGTATGGTATGCTATGGTATGCTATGGATTGGTATCGATTGGCCTTAGGTATGGGTTGGCCCGACGGACATTTAATTGCCCATTTTCAAATATAGACGACTTTATGTGATTTGTGTGTAGGCAGGGGCGTAGCCAGAGCCGTGCTATGGGGAATGCAGGGTTGACAAAAGCCCTTCTTGTGGTGACCCCCAAAAATCTCCGGATACAGCTTACCTGTCAACAACGGACCTATTCTTTCTTTGTTTCATTGCTCTTTTTACCTTGTAACCAGAGCAGGAGCTATAAGCTATCGTGAGATCAATTCTGTTTGCATGTCGAGGTCAATAAACTGCAGAAATTAGGCGTTCAACGACCGCATGGCGTAAATCACCGGCGCCCATAGATTGGTTGATTTAGCGAACTCCTTCCAAACCGATAGAATTCAGAAGCTTGGTAAGAATTTTTCATCTGGGTTCTACAGACATTAAGAGCATCGCAAAGATCGATGTTTGATCCAAATTTGAGTGCAGATCGAGTGGTCAACAATGTGCATTAAGATGGCCGTCATGTTTTTCTGGAAATGTTGACTATTCAGTCAGATCCATTGGTGACACAATCCATGTAACGTAGTTTTTTAACATGCGCGCTCGCAAATCTTAGCAACAAAAACCTCGACACCAGGCGTTGCAGTCTTCATAGTTGCGGAGCGGCAGCCTAGTGGCTAACAAAGGGGCTGGTGTTCGCAATGGCCCCAAGCAGACCAAGGGAAGTGTTCGATCAGGCCCGAAGAGGGGCCCGGGCGGCCCACGGGAACCGATGATCAAAGGCCCGGTTGGAGAGCATAAGGGCCCGAAAGACTAGCTGTAGGTCACATAAAGAATCGTGGCCCTTAAGGTCGTGATCTGAAATGTCAGTCGGATGTCCTCTTGCGCCATTTCAGGAGCCCCTGAGACAATTCGCGTGTCTAAGTCGGTCAGAGACCACGAACACCGAACATCCGTCAATCTAGCAGCAGATTGATATCCAACTGCCAGTTGGATATTCCGGGGCGTCACGATCGTCTCAAAATTTGGTGTGCATGACTTTCTTGACACGCCGATTCTGAAAATCACTGTCTTTGGAATAATATTTTGCGCAACTTCCGAGTTATACGACACGTAACACCCCCAGTTGGACATTGCGGGGCGTCTGGATTGCCTCCAAATGTGGTGTGCAGGGTCTTCTCGACACGCTGATTCCGAAATTCATTGCCTTTGGGGTGGGATTTTGCGTAACTTCCGAGTTATGGAACACATAACACCCCAGTTGGATAACGCGGGCGTCTCCATTGCCTCCAAACTTGGTGTGCAAGGCCTTATCAACACGCTGATACCGAAAACCACTGTTTTGGGGGTGATTTTTGCGTAATTTCCGAGTTACAAGGCGCGTAACATCGCCAGATCGACGTTGCGAGGCCCTATCGATTGACGGTTTGGCAGCGATCGGTTCAGAATGTACTGATAAATGGATTGGCTGCAAGCAGGAAGTTTGGACGTTGGAGACTTGATGACTTTTCGCTTGACCTAGGGTCACCAACTTCTTAACCGGGAAAAATCAGGTATGGCACATCTAATGAGGAAGGTTTAGCAGTGATCGGATCGGCTGATTCTAAGAGCTGAGTTGCCTGCAAGCAATGATTTTCAAGTTGTAAAATTTGATGACTTTTGACCTGCTCTACGGTCACCCAACGTCAATTGAAAGTTGGAATGACGTACGGCGTATCCAATGGTGAAAGTTATGCAGTAATTGGTGCAGTAGGTTGGGGTTCTGAGCTGACTGGTTTGCATGCTAAGTTTTCCCTTCACGTTTTTGAGGTGCTTTACCTCAGGTCAGGTCTTGACATAGCCAAACCATGACCAGCCTACTTACATTGAATCGATTGGTGGAGGTTCCAACATCGAGCAGCCCGTTCCGTAGAAAGAGCGTGCCTGCTTCCTATGCCCGTTTTTTTGGACCCTGCCATTTGAAATCGCGCATCCGGTTATACTTCGCCGGTCGTTGTGAACGCCGTTTTAAGTGGACGGCGAGGATGGCATTGGTTCCGGCAGGTAGGTGCTTGGTGCAGACAAATTAACTGATGGCAAAGCAGGCGAGTTTGGCGCTGATTTATAACCTTCGCTCTGATGCGGGAGAAGTTGGTGAAGTCTGACCTAGGGTTTGGAGTAGTAGTCCGACGGTAGCCACTGCCGTTGTTTGTCCTGACCAAACACTGACAAGATGTCGCTGGTGACCGCACCAATTGTGCTTCACGGCTGGAGCCTGAAGATTTGGATGGTGACACCGTCTGTCTTATCTCTCAAGGACGCTGATGACGCTGCTGGAGCAGCACATGCTATTTGTGCACGCCATGCCCATGTTGCTAACCGGCCATATCATCCCGCTGCTGCTGAACGTGGTGGAGACGCCGCACTACGCGAGCCGGCCGGACGGCGGCGTCGACACACCGGTGGTCAGGCGGCCCGAGCAGCTGATAGCCGACTGTTTGCCGAAGCATGAGACTGCACACGACGTGCGGCGCCGGGCGCTGATTATCACCGACCCCGTCTCTACCCAGGTGGTGATGACAACCAGCCTCGTCGCGTCTTTGATAGATTTTGTTGCCTGCATCCCGCACACAGTGGATCAGGCAGGGGATAACAACGAACTCGGGTTGCGGCCATGTGCCGGCGATGGTCCTCTTCTTCCGCGAAGCGACGTTTTTACTGGCATTGCCTGTCGCTTGGTCGTGCTCCTGTGATGGCCGTCGTTCGAGATGGCTGGCTGGATGGCGGCTGAAGATATGTGACAGGATCAGCGTGGTACGGCGCATCGAATGTTCACAAGAGCGCGGGGTGTGTGATCACAAGAATAACAAGAATGATAAGTGCAAAGAAAGCAGGTGATGGTAGCCTTGAGAATTGCGTTTTAAGCTTATTTATTGTGAGGTCCGATATGCCTAGCTGGTATTCAAACATTGTTTCGTATGTTCATTTCCATAGGTCAAAATGAAATAAAATCAAACTTCTCCAGGGTGTTGTTTGTAACGTAACACACGCTTTGCATATGTACGAATTGCAGAAGACAAAATTTATTCTTGATTCAAATCCCAAAGCATTCGACTTTTCCCGAAACCACCGATACGCTCCAGTACTGTCATAAGAAACCAAGGCAGCGGCAGCGAGAACGATTACTTTGCATTTGTGTAATGGTGGGGTGATATCTCCTGACCAGACGTTTTTTCCGGGAATGATTGTCAAAAGTCCAATCAAAAGCACAAAAACGGGTCATTTGTCGGTCCAAAAGTGTTCAAAAATCAGATTGTTCCCCAAAACTTTCATGCATAAAGAACACAACTACTCATTACAACCAATAATTACAGATTTTGACCACTAGCATTACTGCATTTCCTCATCCTAACCAAATTTCGAAAGCAAAACAGTACGCCCTTGGGCAAGTAAAGAAAATCAGTAGGTTTGGCGAACTTGATGTCCAGCAGGTTTCACTGCCAATAAGGTTGGAACATGAAACTGACGCATTGTACGCTTTGTAATTCAGAAATTACACAAAATCCCACCCCAGAGACAGTGATTTTCGGAATCAGCGTATTGAAAAGGTCCTGCACACCAACTTTGGAGGCAGTCGAGACGCCCCGCAATATCCAACTGGGGTGTTACGTATCGTATAACTCGAAAAGTACGCAAAATTCCACCCCAAAAGCAGTGATTTTCGGAATCAGCGCATTGAGAAGACCCTGTACACCAAATCTGGAGGCAATCGAAACGCCCCGCAACGTCGATCTGGCGATATTAGGCGCCTTGTAACTCGAAAGTTACGCAAAATCCCACCCCAAAGACTGCGATTTTCGGAATCAGCGTGTCGAGAAGGTCATGCACACCAAATTTTGAGGCGATCGTGCCGCCCTGGAATGTCCAACTGGCAGTTAGATATCAATCTGCCTCTAGATTGACGGACGTGAACACCAAACAGTCCGCTCCATGTCCGTCTGAGCCCCCGATGAGCCCCATGCCTATCTGAGCACAATGACCATGGTAAAGGGATGCTCCTTTCTATAATTTCTGTTATCATGTTTGTTAAATGTTAAAGTGTTGTTCTAAATTTTCAATACATTTCCTAGAATGTCTTTCACAATTAATTCGAACACAACTCATTGATTCACCATTAATTCAAAGACTACACTAGGAGGATTTTTAAAACCTTTGAGGTTATCTTCTAGACAAGTTAACAGCTACAACACACAGAATGTAAGGATTTGAATCTACTCTTCCAGTTTCACCACCAGATTCCAGCACCACTTCGCGGTGCTGTAAAGACCTATACGTTATTGCTATCAACCTAAAGACCGCGTAGGTGAAATAGAGGTCCGGAATATTTATGTATGTACGATTTTGTGTACAAAGGCGCTCAGTGGTACTTCTTTCAGATGCGTCACCATTTTCGTCCACCTGTTGGCCGCAGCCTAGTGTCAACCGCGGCCGACGCCGCGCGGCATCAGGAAACTGCAACGCCTGGCGTCGATTTTTGTTGTTGAGATATGCCAGCGCGCATGCTCAAAGCTACGTTGCATTGTACATCTAATCAAGTCTGACGGAGTGTTGAACGTACTCAGGCAAACATAGCCTGGCCATATAAATGCAAATTTTTGACCCATTTTGGATTTTAACCTACATTCGCGGAATCCTTCCTATCTCTGTACCACCCAGATAGAAATTCTGACAAAATTTATGAGTTCTAACCAATCAAAAGAGTGCACTGGACCATTGCTAAAGGAAGAGCGCCGGTGACTGAAGTAAATTACCAGTGCTGTTATATATATATATATATATATATATATATATATATATATATATATGTGTGTGTGTGTGTGTGTGTGTGTGTGTGTGTGTGTGTGTGTGTGTGTGTGTGTGTGTGTGTGTGTGTGTGTGTGTGTGTGTGTGTGTGTGTGTGTGTGTGTGTGTGTGTGTGTGTGTGTGTGTGTGTGTGTGTGTGTGTGTGTGTGTGTGTGTGTGTGTGTGTGTGTGTGTGTGTGTGTGTGTGTGTGTGTGTGTGTGTGTGTGTGTGTGTGTGTGTGTGTGTGTGTGTGTGTGTGTGTGTGTGTGTGTGTGTGTGTGTGTGTGTGTGTGTGTGTGTGTGTGTGTGTGTGTGTGTGTGTGTGTGTGTGTGTGTGTGTGTGTGTGTGTGTGTGTGTGTGTGTGTGTGTGTGTGTGTGTGTGTGTGTGTGTGTGTGTGTGTGTGTGTGTGTGTGTGTGTGTGTGTGTGTGTGTGTGTGTGTGTGTGTGTGTGTGTGTGTGTGGTGTGTGTGTGTGTGTGTGTGTGTGTGTGTGTGTGTGTGTGTGTGTGTGTGTGTGTGTGTGTGTGTGTGTGTGTGTGCGCGCGCGCGTGAAAACATGTCCTCAATAGCAAACGGGCCATATTCAATGCTTTTTTGGAGCCCCTTTGCTATCAGAGGACTCTTGTTAACCTTGTGACCCCCTTGCCAACGCTATGGCTGCCCCCCCCCCCTCCTGCCTGGATCCGACCCTGTTATCGACCATGCCGTATCAACTGGCGTAGGTTTTGTGCCGATCAGTTTCATAGGCTGGGAGCAGTGGGTTACCTGCAAACTAATTTCCGGTAATTTCGGGATTTTTCGTCAATCGTTGACCTGATCCAAGGTTAAAATGTCCTGAAAAGTATAGATGATCGACCATGACGCATTGGTAGGTAAAGGCTGTTTGCTGGTCGCCCCCCCTTAGACTCGGGGCATGAGGTTGCCTGAAAAGTGTAGTGCCACCTGTGATGTATGGTGCCACCTGCTGGTGGCACCACACATCGCTCAGAAGCCGACAACACTAATCTCGGACTCACCCATCTTCTGAAAGGCCTACGTTGATGTTACGCGGTCTGAGGGCCTACGCTATGGAACACAATATCATAACATAAGCCAAGAAATAAGGTAAGTGGACTAAAGCTGATGCGAAAATCAGTTAGGATCAGGGCGTATGGGTGCTCGTAGTGCTCGCAAGACATATTGCATCATGACAATGCAGCGATGATTGACTAGTTACCAAGTTACATGGGGTTACTCGACCTGTGAGCGTGCGCAGGCTGACTTAGCCTAAAGATGCGTCGGTAACGATGCATCTAACCTAAATTGAGATGACACGTCCGTCTGCCTGCGTGTGCACCGCCCTGGCCAGACACGCAGCACAGACGGCTGAGGGATTCCCGTTAGATTTGCACATAGCGTGGTTTCAGCCTTCATGGCGATCCATATCAGATCGCGCTCGCCTGAGTCGGACGTCACTACACCGCCAGCTCAGTCCCTAGCCGTATTCCGAGGCCTGAGCCGTACCACTGACGGTAAGCGTCTCCCAGCCATGTGTTTCCTTCAGGCACGCTTAGATTTGCGATACCAACATTTGTGCCTGCGACCGTCTGCCTCCTTTGTGAACATTTTCATGGGGACATTTGCAATCGAAACGATTGCAATGCGAGATAAGCACGGACGAATATCCGTGTCATCACCCGCGCTTACGAACATTTGCGCTCGCTCACATCTACGGTACGAATAATTACAGTACCTACCCTGGCGGTTTGAAACATCTGCGGTCCAAAAAATTGCAGTGCTTACGCTAACAGTTTCCGGGACATCTCTGCTTGCGAGTTACGAGCGTCTGTAATACGAATATCTGCGTTATGTACATCAGCCACTTCAAACATTCACCCTTATGGACATCTGTAATACGAATGTTTGCGGTACGAACATTGGCGGTTGCGAACACTTGCCCTTTCGAACATCTGTGTGCGTACCTTAGGCTGCTGACATATGCCTTACGTACATATGTTGCACGTAAATTCGTCAGTTTCCCGGCAGACGGACCCTTCACAATGCCGGCATAATATTGCCAGTGTTCGGGGCAGATGAGGAGGCATGTTTGTGTACTGAGTGGGAGTGGCACGCGGGGCGGTGTTCGGTGCAGGTGAGGAAATGTGTTTGTGTACTGGATGAGCCGGCACGCGGGCCACGCGGGCCGGTATTCGGGGCAGATGGGGATGTATTTTTGTGTACTGGGTGGGAGTGAGGCGCAGGCCGGTGTTCGGCGCCGGTGAGGGGATATGTTTGTACACTGGGTGATAGTGAGACGCGGGCGTGGTGAGATGTGCGCCGGTGAGGATCAAGTGTACATTGGTATGCGGAGGTTGGCATGGGTGGCAAAGCGGAGTGGGGTGTGTTCGCAGATATAAGATTATGTGAGCGAGGTGTGTCCGACTCGCAGTCTTACCAGGACTTCTTTCAGGTGTGGGTGTGTGTGCTGACGTGTGTATAGAATAGATTGGATCGTGATTAACTCGGCTGGGTATGCATATGAGAGACGCAATTTTGCCAAATGATTTTGAGAAGCTGAGCAGTCATTTGTTTTAAACATTTTATGTAAGATTTTTGAATGATTGGATCTCTGGGATCAAGGCTCACGCTAAGCAATGCTTGTTATGTGAGCCCTGACTCCTACCATCCGACTGCGCAATGCCAGGTCAACGGCAGAATTTGGTGCGAAAACAGAATGTTTCACAATGCTCGGCACGGTCGGTCCTGCCCTCTGAAGTTACGTGATCTTTCGCGCGGCCGCTGCCAGTCTGCGAAAGAGTCGTTGCGAAGCCGTTGTTAATCGCCTTGACATGCAGTCGGCATTTGATTTTTGTGGTAGGCCTTGATGACGTTTGTAAACTCTTTTTAACTCTTTTTTTACTCTTTTTCTTCGTGACTCTTTTTGTAAACTCTTTTTAACAAGGATGCACTGAGTGTGACGGATCTCACTTTCCACATCTTGGTCGTTGCACCCTCTGTTCACTAGAAGATGTGATCGTTCCAGTTTCACGTGTAGGCCCTCCCCCCCCCCCATGAAACACAGTTGCGAACTGCGTGCCTGGTATTCGCTTTAATTACACCGCGCTTGTAGCAATCTGAACATTCCAATCAGAAATTCCTGCACGGAGTGTGCGTCCATGAAAGGGTCATGTCTCAGTCGTGGCTTTAATACCGAGCGGGGACCCCACACCATTTCAGCCAAGGAGATTGACGAGGGGTTCGAGACCCCGTGTCGCCAGGATGGCAGCCGGTATGCACCTTTTGCAGAATCGACTTGTGAAACAAACCCCCAACGAAAGTTTTTAGTCTGTGCGTTTGCAATTGATTAAATGACGTTTATTTGGGTGGCCTCAAAAAATCTGGTCTGTTAATACGTATCGTCAACAGACAAATGGACGGCTAATAGGCCATGAGGACAAAGACAGCCATCCAAAAACTAACGCACTCGAATACAGGCATACGCACACCAGTTACGACTCCACCGCACAAACCGGTTATGACAATTTCAGATATCTCACAGCATGTCTCTTCAAATGATTTGAGAACGAAACAATCGGGGTAGCCGAAGACAGTTCTAGAGTTCTTTGTACATCTTGAGTGCGCGAATAAAAAACGGCTTTTTGCCATCTCAGTAGGCGAACGAGGCATTACAAGATCCCTGTCTTACCTCGTGGGCCAACCACGCCTTCATACCCAGCACAGACTACACGAGCAAGTGAGTCGAGCTCGCCCGAATGGAGGGTCTTGTGGATGGGTGAGATAGTATGATACATGCCTAGATCTGCAGCAGGAAGCTAGCTATGCCTCTAGTGAAGGTCCGACACATGATCTTTTTTTGTGGCCAAAAATGAGCATCGTGGTATAGTTAAACATTTTAAAAGAAATCGGTGACATTTTGAACTGTGAGCTGTTGCCGTATACTGATATGCAATAACGAACCTGTGACAGAACCAAGACGTTCACCATGGTGGTCAGGATACTGGCAGCCAAGCAGTGCTTCAGAGGTGATGACCAGCTAAGGCACCAAAAAGCGTTCACTGACGAGCAAAACGTGTGAATTCCATTGAGATTACAATCAACGGCCATGCCGAGATATTTTCCTTCAAACAGGCGACAGGAAGATGTACACGGAATTTGACACTGTAGGGGGGAACGGTGCGGACATTTTGTTGGCTCCAGACACCATCAGCCGCGTTTCATCGGCATTGACCTGAAGGCCGCTGGAGCTGAACCAATCATCAAGTTAGGCCAACACATGTTACAAACGACTGATAGTGTTATTTAACTTAGATTTGGGACCATCAGGAATCTTACAAGCACGAACAGCTAAGGCTGGGGTTGCAGGTTGAGTAAAATCCAATGACGTTGGCCGTTGCAGATAACACCACGTCAAGGGCAGGAGGCGTGCGAGAACGACCGTCGTGAAGGATTGCTTACGGAAGTCTTTCAAACTCAACATAATCGCAATAGGTACAAATAACATGAAAAATAGAGGGCCTACCTTAACTTCCCCAGCTTCGCCATCGACTTTCCGCGCAGTTTGCAGCGATGTAAGCGACAATCTGTTTATTTCATCAACTTAAAAATCGCGCGGGTGGAGAACATGCGAAGGCTGCCCTCTAAACCTACGAATTAATGTCTTAAAGCGCTCAAGGATAGTTATCTCCTACACGTCACCATTTTCATTCGCCTTCAGTGAATGAATTCTTCTCCAGTTATGCTCCATAACATGGCACGGAAGGCTGAACAGAGGGCACCGTGCAGTGATAACTCCCGGCCGCCGATAATCACGCTCTGATGTGACGTCTGTTTCTGCTTCTATATGTATATCCCGTTCCTTCTTGGTGTAGCGATCAATGCTGTTTCTCTAGCTCCATGGTGAATAAGAGATCAGTGCCCTTTAACTTCTCCGCCATCCACCTGTCAAACTTCGCACTCATCTCTGGCGTGAAATGATTCTTCCAGTCACCTGTTTTGCCCTTCCTTATGAAGTCGCCGCGATCTGCATAGAAGAAACCCGACGCCTTTCCCTCTTCCCTGTTGACGTAAGAGTTATTTTTGAAGTTATCAAAATGGAGGTGCTCTGCTAGCTCATCTACTTGCTCACACGAGAATGACTTGCCCAGAAACTTGGCTACCCTGCGGATCTCTGATTGGAGATCACGTTTCATGTCTTCATAGAAGATGAAGCAGATGTTGGGGTGGTGACGCATATTCCATGCTTCTATCATGTGCTCCATGACCGGAGTTGCCACCATGCGGCCCTCCATGAAATACTTCACGAACATCTGAAACGACAGGTCAGAGCTGTGCTTCCATAACGTTGCATGTCAAAACAGGTATTGGAGGAAAAAATTCGAAGAGTGCGTTAAATATTTTCAAGAGAATGTCAACTAAACCTGTAGTCTCCAGTGTCCTGTATTTTTGTTGATACCTTACCTGCAGATCTCCAAGGAAGTCGACGTGTGTCAGGAGTCTGCAATGGTGGAAGAAGGAGATGCAGACGTCCTTGGGATTCCTGGCCACGTACACCACCTTGCAGACATCCAGCACCCGCGGGTTAATCATGGACAGAGGCAAGTGCGTCTTTACGAAGCTTGGCTGGGCGCGGTGAGAACTGTTGTTTGGCTGTTGGGAAATATCTTCCATTCTTCGTACTGGTGCAAGTTGGGCGAGTATGTCTTTGTCAGTCAAGGCGTTGAGGTCCAAAAAATGCCACCTGCAAATACAAACGTTGTAGCGTGTTGTGAACACGTGGTGATTACGTTTAGAGGCTTTGGCTGACACATAAATCGTTTGGAAGCCATGTATACCGTGTCTGGTGCAGCCTTACCTCTCAGACAGGGTCGTCTTGGCCCCATCGTAATCTAAGTCATTGGCGATGAGCCACACCATCTCTTGGGTCCAGGTTGTGCCACACTTCGGAGGCGTCACTACCCAGACGTCCCCGGGCTTCGTTGGGTAGTTGTAAAGGTCTTCTATTTCCCCCGCACTGAATGTTGCAGACAGCTTGAAGCCCCAGTGGTTGAATGAAGCCAGTCCATTGGGATAGCCGGCGAAGTCTCGCGCGATAGCCTTTTGCGTCTCGCTATCCGAAGGGATTATCTTGAATGGGAATACCTCATTATCTGGGGTGCTCATCCTGCAAAAAAGAATGTTCCGAGCAATTCTCACCTGTCTTCAGTCAGATTGCAGCTCTGACGAACTCATCACTGGTGAGTTAACACCTAGCTGTGCTAAACGCTTATAACTACTCTGCACGCATTTACAAACAGCTCGCAGAAATGCAGTAGTTGCCGTCAAATGTGTGTGCGCCGAACTCAGACGCAACAATCAGCAGAAACACCCCGTTTATAACAGAGTTCACGAACGGACTCACATCTGGACAACGCGTATACAAAGTGCACGGACGGGTGACAAGGACATCAGTGTCATAGATAGCAGCTGGGTCACGAAGAATGTTCAGGATTCAGCTGCGCTTCTGCTTTGGTGTCACAAAACGGCGCGCACCAATATGCTGCAGGCGGGTGCACAACAAGACCACATGGTCACAAACTCTTGCCGTGTTTTTTGTTCGTCATTGGATGACATCACAGTCAGTCGCAATGTTCGCAGCCAACGCCATACCGTGGCATTTCTCGCAATTCGCAAAATAGGTCTGATGACGTGGGCGCACGAGGTGAGGTTCTCATCCGCGCCGGTGCCTCTCTCACGCAGCCGTTCAGCGGTAGGAACTGGCGATCACAGGCATCTGCGGTAGGCATAGGCTGTCGGAACGGTAGACGGGCACCGTCCACCGTGAATGAAGCGGGCCCGGGTGCACGAGGCACCAATGACAAGTTGATTTGGAGGCCTGGCGCCGGAGCGTAGCGTCAAACATCGGGCTTGACTGCCGGCCGCTCCGATGCGGGAAGCCGAGGCCGGTCGCCCAGCGGTGAGGAAGTTTCGAATCAGTTGTTCCGGGCGCACAAGCTGTGTGGTTGGTATGCGCGATGGAACTGCCTGTTTCATTCCGCCGCGAGCCCAATGTAGGCCGGATCGGTAATTCGCGGCATTTCGCACCGTGGTCTCCGTAGGGCAGGCTCTGGGAACGGACCAAATAGGGTGGAACTTTGCAGCCTTTTGAAGGGAGGGGGACGGGGATTTCTTTAGAGTATCACAAATATCTGAACTCTGTATTTTGACTGGTGTCAAATGTGAGCTTGTTATTGTTCGTTACTTGAGGCATGTTCTAAATCGAGCAGATGTTCACCAGCAAAAGGTAACTTTGTTAAACCTGCGTAGCGTTTGAACGAGGTGGAAGATATGTTTTACAGATGCGATGAGCACATCTCTCGCCTTTTGGTACGCCGCACTGTGGTCGCTCTGCGGTGATTGTTCCTTGAACCCTTCTGGGACCGCAAACGGATGCCGAGAAGCAGGCGGAGCAAGTGTGCGTAGCACTTCGGCAAGATGCGTTGATATGGCTAACTGTTGCAAGCCACATGGTATCTCACGGTGGCGGCTAGAGCCGTGCACTAGTTGATGACGCGAGATCTTAACGTCCGCTCGTTTCGTTCCATCACCAACACTTCATGTGCAAGGTTATCTCTTCGGGGTCATTGCAGTGCAGGTGCCATCATATGATATATACATATATATATATATATATATATATATATATATATATATATACATGGGATCTAGAAAATCCATATTCGCGGACGCATCCCACATTTGAAACCCCAACCAAGTGTAATTGTCTCGCGCGAGCTCTCAGTCTTGCGCGCAGTCTCAGTTCATTGGTGTCTATGCTCCCAAGCACATAGACACCATCTTTGGTGTCCATAGACCCGAAGTGGTCCGGGAAAAACGCGTAGCAGTCCTCGATGTATTCTTACCTGATGGTTGAACTTGTGACGGGAAGTGGGTCTGCACCGCCAGCAACGCGTGCGCTCTATTGCGCAGCACGTTGTCTTCTCTGCGTAGCCAGCGACCGATGCTGTGTACGGGCCTTATTGCTCGCAGTCCGTATGGCGCAGAGGCGGTGTTGTCTTCCCTCACGACTCCCGTACTCTGCCACACCTCCATTCTCTTTTATAAGTTATTATCCTGAAAACAACCGACCTTCAATATGCCTGGAGATACTGGTAGGACGATGATAAGAGGATGTTCGGCGACGAGACGTTCAATGGTGGCATGTGTTGCGCGCCCAATGTTGCTGCGCCTGAGTGTCCCCTTGCTGCGCCTGTGTACGCCCTTGTTGCGCCTGAGTGCGCCCCGACGGTCAGCTGGTAAGATAGTAGCAGCTGATGGCAGCTCTTGTCGCTGGTGGATCGGTTGGCCGGCTCGGGCAAGGGCGGCAAGATCCGCCGACATGGTGGATTAGGGCGGTGACGAAAATATATATTTCCACGCGACACTTGATGCCAAACATATTTTTGACCGAAGGTTTGGTGACGACCATAACAAAACATTAGAGCGCGCATCCCACGACCATACATGGGTTTCAGTGGTAAAATATTCCATGCCACAACACCAGCAAGCCTTTCCATAAACACCCTCTACCTTACCTTGCGGCCCCATGGTATCTTTCTTAGGCTCTATTTAAGTTAGTCGTTCACTTCGGGGACACGTCGGCGACTAATCAGTGCATTTCCTGTGGCCCGGCCGGTCGGCCGATTGGCTGTTTTTACCAACCGCCTCTCAATGTTCTAAACAAGACAGCAGAAAATACTGAAAAAAGATTCAGATATGGCAATTAATTTGGCCGGAAGGGCACGTTTCAATCGGTGCAGGTGAGGTCTAAAAAGCAGCATATGACGCAGGCCCGCAAGTTTTCCGAAACGGCTCGTCCGATTGCCTTCATGCTCCTCCTATCGATTTCGTGCGACGACGTGGGTCATGGGCACGCAATATCGAGACCTGACCTGAGGTCATATACCTCGAAAACGCGAAGGGAAAATTTAACGTGCAAATGCAGACAACTCAGCTCCCAGAGCCTACTGGATCGATCACCGTGAAACCTTCACCATTGGACGCCGCATACCTGTTTCCCTCTTGAAATTCCAGATTCGGTGACCCTGGGTCATGTCAAAAGTCCTTACAATTCACAAAGACCAAAATTCCTACCTGCAGACAATGCAAATTCAAAAATTCAACCTCATGCGACAAGTTTAATCAAGGTGCACTTTTTGATGGGAACAAACATAAAGGAAAATGCGCAATTATAAACGGCACCATACTTGCGGCTTCAACAGATAATTCAGGTAACTGGCGCGCTGAGTGATAGGGTTTGGCGGCTATCGGCGTGGTAGATTCAGAGCTGTAAGTTGTCGGTAAGCAAAATTTTTGGACTTTGCGAAACTTAACGCCTTTTGACCCAACCCAGGTTCACAGGTTGCGAAACATAACTTGTCTGCAAGCAAGATTTTTGGACTTCTAAATTTGACGACTTTTGAACTGGCCCAGAGTCACCAAATTTGGAACTGCAGGAAGGAATCAGGCATGGGGATCCAGTGGTGAAGGTTCCAAATTGACCAAATTGACCAAAATGCAAAATGGTCCGGTAGGCTCTGAAATCTGAGTTGTCTACATTTACATGTGAAATTTTCGCTTTGCGTTTTCGAGGTGTCTGATCTCAAGTGAGGTCTCAATATTGCCTCCCCATGACTCACCTCATTGCACGGAATCGATTGGTGAAGGATTCAAGGCGATCGGACGAGCCGTTTCCGAAAACATACGTGTCTGTGTCCTATGTCGGCTTTTTGACCCCACCTCGTTGCGATAGAACTGATATTCGTGAGGTTGGCGAGGACTTGCAAAATGCGCTGGAACTTTGCAAGCGACATTCGCATTGCGGTTTCGTGAGTGCCCATCTTGGGTTATTTTTTTCTTGCAGGGGGGGGGGGCATTATTGACTTAATTGCTTGACAGCTCACGGAGGGTCGACGAGACGATCAAACCAATGTGGAAATTGACCTGTGATTATTCAGACTGACTTTTCAAGACACAGAACAGGCTGTTGACTCACTGTAGCAGTCTGAACCACCGGGCTTTCCTCCCTTTTAAGAGTTCGTGGGTTCGGTGCTGGGGGCTGACGACACTCCGTAGGGAAGGGAATGGCAGGAGGTGAGAAGAGTGCTGAAGTGCCAATTTAAGCCATTGTTGCGTAGTTCCTAGTTGAGCATAGTTACCAGTCCAATATAACTCCAAACCAGCGTGCGTATCTAGCTCCGATTCAGTTCAGACATCCCCCCACCAATTATCTTTGAAAACTATATCTCTCGTTGAAACGCGGTCATCTTATTTATGTTTTGTTACCATTGAAATGGGGAATTCACAGTTATATGTCTCTGGTTGAAACGCAATCATCTTAGTTATGTTTTGTTACCATTGAAATGGGTGATTCACAGCTATACTTTTTCAATGTTAATATTGATTGCTGGAAACTGATATAATAACCAACGATGTCAGCAGTGAGGAGGCAGTGAGGGGTGAGGAGCAAGGAGTTTGAGAAAATATAGGCGATGTGAAGGGGGTGTTGAAGGTTTCATTGCCATCTCCTCTTAACCAAGACGTTTACTTTCAGATATGAAATGGTTTTGTGGGATTCTTGTCCTATTGTTAAGGAGTTCAGTAAAAACTTGGCGTCTGCCTCTGAGAGCAATTTTGGTCATTTGCTGATGATAGCAGTCCTTTTGCAACATGAAAAGCTGGAAATGAATCATTCTCAGGCGCCCATTTTTATGCATAATTTATTTGTACCTATGGGCATCACAATTGCAAGGGTAAAAATACAGGATATTCACTATTATTTTCAAGTGAAACATTGAGGTGAAACATTTTTTTGATGGCACCCTGAACATTATCACTATCTATATTAAGTGCAGGTTGTAAGGGAGAACTGCCTACCTTAAAACCAGCCCACACCGGTAGTAGAATACACTATAGTTAATCTGCTTGTGACATAACGTCAGGGGTGTCGGTTTTCATACATGATAAGGGGGTGGTGGTTAGCGAGCCATGGGCATCCCCCCCCCCCTCCAAATCAGCATATTTATCCTGCTTTGTTTTGATTGCAGGTAATTTGCACTCCTTAGAATTCTGTATTTTATGACATATACCACAGATACCTGGCTTGGTTGCTGTTACCCCTCTCCCCGCTCAGGTGACGCATTTGGTCGCGAAAGCATATATCTACAATTAAGCGACTCATTTGGACACCTGCTTTAGGGGGACGATAAGTGCTTAAGGGCTTTTCAGGCTACTGAAGGACCGTCACCGCGCCACTCAAGAGCCCCTGAGTTACTCAGACGATCCCTGAGTTCCCAGAGCCCAAGGTCCGCCCAGGGCCTCATGAGGAGCTCAAAACCCTTTATATCCGCATGACCCTCTGTATACTTGCGTGAGCTTCAGTATACAAAGGGTGAAAGAGTTGGCTAGGATCGGCGATAGCTGGTTCGTGTCGTGTTGGTGAAAATACATGTCATTGTTTGACGGATAATTATTAAGCCTAGGTCCGGAATTTCAGATGCACTCGGTTCGTCAAAACATGTAACAGTCTTCCGAGGATGGGCTACAGCTGTAAATGATTCTTTTTTGGTGTTGTTCTTTATCTTTTGTGTCTTGCTCAGCATAACAAGAATATAAAACGACCGGCATTCCCTCGAACAGTTCTGTGATCTCCTTCTCTCTAACCCCGATGCACAATTCTTCTAGCATGCCCCCACTGCCTTTTGCTTAGCACATGTGCAGTCGCCTTCACCTCAATCTGAGCCCATCCCGAAACTTAATATATTGCTCCTTGCTTTTCAAGCAGCCTAGAGACTCACTTTAAACCTGAATGTACTGATTGCTGTGGGGCATCGAAAGTCCCCCACCAGGCAACACAAGTGCAGGGCTTAGAGCATGCCCATGGTATGGTGGAGAATATGATGATGGTTGCGGCCTGGCTCGAAGTGATCACGTGGTTTTCATTAGGAAACATGGCCTTGGGGAGGCCCGCATGTTTTACGTCATCCTTCAGTGTTACCTACCACCAGCTAGAATTTTGTCATGTGCTCAGCTGCTCTGGCTGCCGAGGTCCTGCGCCGTTTTTTTCCGCGTTCGAGGATGGCAAATTCAGCCATAGATCAA
This sequence comes from Pollicipes pollicipes, assembly GCF_011947565.3. NCBI lineage: Eukaryota > Metazoa > Arthropoda > Thecostraca > Pollicipedomorpha > Pollicipedidae > Pollicipes > Pollicipes pollicipes. Next base: position 39,578,995 of record NW_023597034.1, on the reverse strand, counting down.
ACTTTAGCGCAAGACCACGGCAAGTCCGGAGTGTGAAGGACGACCGCCGTATCTTGTTTTACTGCTGACGATTTTGTGATTAAAATACTCCATTGTTTGGGGCCGGTGTGCTTGCATTCTTCGCAGTAGTAGATATCCCAGCATTGCTCGAGCGATATTTTATAAATGGACGTGTCGGTTGTGTGCATGATATTGCGAGTTGTGTTGATAAAAGAGGCTTTAGGTGATACGCCGATTTATGATTAAGCTGCTGGGCATAAACGCCATTGTCATTTCTTGTCATATATTATCGCGTTACCGTGCCGGCGACAATTTTGTTAGCAGAAAATTCGGCCGGCGACACAAAAAGCATTTTTACCACCCCTGGGCTCACGGGCGCCTGCGTGGAGCGACCCAGCTCGCAGATTCTTGTCCTCCAGTACCTAGGTGCGTCCTTGCGATTGGCGGGGGGGGGGGGGGGGGGCGGGAGGTGTAAGACTCGGGCTGGGTCTTGCAATGTTTCTTGATATGAGCTCAATGGCTGAACCAATTTGGCGACCTGATCGCTTCTTCAAGTCGCCCATGACGTCAACGGCAGTCGGCGGCCGAACGGGTGGGCGGTAGCCAAACGCGAGTCGGAACGCAACGAGCGGCTTGCTCTGACTGCTCTTTTCTGTGAACGCTCATGTCAAGGCTTAATGTGAACTAATGGTCTTTTCATAAATCCACGTCGATGTCTTTTAATTGACACTGATAGAGGGAGAAAACAAACACGTAGAGCGTAATAGACAATTCTGTGTATTCAAGCACTCGACCTGTTTTCCCTAACTTTCACCGTTCACGCTTTGCGCTACGTCAGATCATGCCACTTTCAGATCTACCTAATGTTAGTGGCGAATGGTTAGTGAAGTCCGAGAACGATCTACAAAGTGGTGGAGCTTCATTACATAGGTTAGGCAGAGCTCAGCACAGAAAAGTGGCTTCACTCCCTCTCAAAACACTTCGCAAAATGGACGTCTCCTCGGATTTCGCCCACTTACCTCTAAGACATCGGTCGGGCCCGAATGGAACAGGAAGCTGCACCCTTGCATCTAAGATGCGCATTTTGCCGTTTGCACAATGCTATCACTAAACATGCTGTGAACTTAGCCACACGACCCCATTTGATCTGGAAGTACCAGACTCGGGCTCGATGGGAGGCGGATCTGATGCTATCCACGCCGGGACCGATCAGTAAAAAGTCTGAGGGATTATGTCAGGTCCCCAACGATCAGCAGAGCAAGGACAACTTGGTGACGCATGGCTTAATTGTTCGCACTAGGATCCTCGTCCGGTGTGTTTGTTACACAGCGTTTTGGCCAGTTTGCGTTCCAGCCGCCGTCAGTGCTACCGAGTCTTTAGTACGACTAAATGATGCTTGGAAGTTAAAAAAACGGGGAAGCTCCAAAGAAAATGTGTACAGACAGATGTCAATTCGAATGACACTGAAACTTGTCTTTCAGAATGTTAGTAATTTATGATCGCCTTCACGCACACGCACATGCACGTGCACACACACACCACACACACACACACACACACACACACACACACACACACACACACACACACACACACACACACACACACACACACACACACACACACACACCACACACACCACACACACACACACACACACACACACACACACACACACACACACACACACACACATATATATATATATATATATATATATATATATATATATATATATATATATATATATATGTATGTATATAACTACCTGTGCTGTTCTTTAAAAAATCAGTCACCCGCCGTCAGATCTTGTTCGAATGTGCCTAAACACCGTCCCGTATTTCTCCCATCTTTCCTCCTCACAAGCGACGGCCTCAAACATGCGGTCACGTCTGGATTTCTGACCAATGTCCGTCTCAGTTTTCATAGCTCCAAAGGCTGAAAACCTCCAATTCGTATTCAGACCTACCTGAATTCAATTTCAGTTTCGCTCCGCATCATAGCACGACAGGGTGAACAAAACCAGCGGCGAACTTTAAAGTCCTGGACACCAATGATCACGCACTGATGTGACGTCCTACATCAATCCTGTTTCACGCATCCTCCATGGTGAATGAAAGATCAGTGCCCTTTAACTTCTCTGCCATCCACTTGTCGAACTTCTCACTCATCTCTGGCGTGAAATGATTCTTCCAGTCACCGATTTTTCCCTTTCTTATGAAGTCGCCCCGATCTGCATGGAAGTCGCCCGCCGTCTTTCCTTCTTCCTTGTTGACGTAAGGGTTCTTTTTGAAGTTATCAAAATGAAGGTGCTCTGCCAGCTCATCTACTTGCTCACACGAGAGTGACTTGCCCAGAAACTCGGCTACCCTGCGGATTTCTGATTGGAGATCACGTTTCATGTCTTCAAAAAAGATGAAGCAGATGTTGGGGTGGTGACGCACATTCCATGCCTCTACCATGTGCTCCATGACCGGAGTTGCCACGATGAGGCCCTCCATGAAATACTTCACGAACATCTGAAACGACAGATCAAAGCTGTGCTTCCATAACGTTGCATGTCAAAACAGGTAGTGGACGAAAAAATTCGAAGAGCGCGTTAAATATTTTCAAGTATATGTCAACTAAACCTGTAGTCTCCAGCGTCCTGTATTTTAGTTGATACCTTACCTGCATATCTCCAAGGAAGTCGACGTGTGTCATGAGTCTGCAGTGGTGGAAGAAGGAGACGCAGACGTCCTTGGGATTCCTGGCCACGTACACCACCTTGCAGACGTTAACACGCGCGGATGGATCATGGACAGAGGCCAGTGCGTTTTGACGAAGCGTGGCTGGGCGCAGTGGGAGCTGTCGCTTGACTGTTGGCAGGCGGCATCTGATCTCCGAGTAGTCTTCAGATCAGGATATTTTTCTCCGTCCGTCAACGCACCAGTCCTAAGAAAATCCCACCTGTGAATGCAGATCGCGCAGTGTATCACGAGGGCCGCGATTTTTGTGGAGGCAATGTCGGGACTAAAATTTGTAGGCGGAGTGATGTCATGTGACAATTATGTTCAGAGGCTTTGGCTGGCAAATGGATCGTTTGGCTGCCATGAACACCGTGTCTGGTGTAACCTTACCTCTCAGACAGGGTCGTCTTGGCCCCATCGTAATCTAAGTCGTTGGCGATGAGCCACACCATCTCTTGGGTCCAGGTTGTGCCACACTTCGGAGGCGTTACTACCCAGACATCCCCGGCCTTCCTTGGGTAGTTGTAGAGGTTTTCTATTTCTTTCGGACTGGACGTGGCAGACAGCTTGAAGCCCCAGTGGTTAACTGAAGCCAGTCCATTGGGATAGCCGGCGAAATCTCGCGCGATAGCCTTTTGTGTTTCGCTATCCAAAGGAATTATCTTGTATGGGAATGCCTTTTTATCTGGGGTGCTCATCCTGCAAAAAAGAACGTTACAAACAATTATCATATGCCCTCAGTCAGATTGCAGTTGCACCGAGTACATCGCTGGTGGGCTAACACTTGACTGTGCTGAAAGCTTATAAATACTCTGCATGCATTTTCAAAAAGTTCGCAGAAATGCAGTGACGCCGTCCAATGTGTGTCCACAGAACTCAGACGCCACAACAAACAGAAACACCCGGTTTTGTAGCATAGTTCACACACTTCTTCACATCGAAACAACGCGTATATCAAACGCCCGGTTTAGTGACAAGTACATCAGTGTCATAAATATCAGCTGGGTCACTGAAGGATGCTCAGCATCCAGCCGCAGTTCTGCCTTGACGTCACAGAACAATGCACAGAAATGTACTGCAGGTGAGTGCACAACAGTGCCACATGGCCACAAACTCTTGCCGTGTTTTTTTTTTGCCGGTGATGGCGTCACAGTAAGTTGTATCGCCCGCAGCCAACGCCACTCCTGATTCCCAACGTGTGCCCAAAAAGGTCTGCTGAAGAACGATGCTGGTGGTAAGATTTTCATCCGTCGTAGTGCATCGCTCACGTAGCCGTTCTGCGGTAGGCATGAGCGGGCGATCAGAACGGGAGACGCGCGCCGTCCACCGTGCATGGAGCGGCCCAGCTACAAGAGGCGCGACTGACAAGCTCATTTGGAGGCATGACGCCGGGCCGCGGTGTCGTCTGCCGACCGCTTTGGTGCGGGGAGCCGAGGCCGGCCGCCCAGCGATGGAGAAGCTCTAGGTCAGCTGTTCCAGGCGCAAAGGCTGGGTGGTGCGCATGCGCGATGGAATTGCCCGTTTCATTCCACCACGAGCCAATGAAGTCTAAAAGGGTAGGACTCTGCAGCCTTTTTAGGGTGGGGGACGGTGATGCCTTCAGAGTAACACAACTTTCTGCGCACGGTGTTTTAAATGATGCCAAAGGTGCGTTTGTTATTGTTTGTTGCTTAACACGCGCCCGGGTGGAGATGGGGGGGGGGGGGGATTAAAGTGAACTCCCCGAGATTTTTTTGAAATGGTTTGAACGGGGTCACGTAACCGCTCCAAATTTTGCAGAGCTGTATATAATTGAACAGCGTATTGTTTGGTATCAACAAATTAGATTTGCCTTGTAAGGTCGATGACCTACGGCAGGTCAAATCAGACCATGGGTCCAGTGAAGCCAATTTTTAGGGAATCGTTCAATCTGATGGAGCAACGGTGTTAGACGAAGCCATACATCTCTGAGATACTTTCTTAAGCGACGCAACAACTGAATGACCAAATCCCATTGACCTAGCGTCAGTTATGAAGGTCAGGCCAAGGTCAAGATCAACCTATTTAACTATTCTGGGGCTTCCTGAATAGGGTAGTTTCTGGTGCTCATTTCGAATTTATTGATAACAGAAACCTTATAAGACGTCTTCCATGAACATCTTATGGTTCAGAACAGGTCACTGACCTAAAATGACCGAGGTGAGCATTTCGTTTCATGAACATACCGCCTAGCGTAATTTTTGTCGCTTATTCAAATGCAAAACTCAACAAAGTCCTCTATGATTTTGGTCACAATGACCTTCGAAAGGCCAAACAAGGTCACCGACCTTGAATAGGCATGTGACCTCTTGCTTAGAACAGGTATCTAGGTTCTGGGGACATGCTGAAGACCAACTTAGGATTTGACCTTGTTCAACCTTACTTGACACGGAGGTCATGACCTAGGAACATCAAACTTTGACGTAAGTGGGTTCACGTGCAGGCCAATACATCCTATGAATTTGGTGACCCTAGTCCAATCAGTTATTGAAATCTCAGCGGGGTCATATCGACCGCCCACCCGAGCGAAGGTTATCCAACGGGCCAAACGGGCTCGTGTTAATGCAAGTTCTAAATTGAGTATGTGTTCAGCAGTAACAGGCGGCTTGCTAAATTCGCGTAACGCTGGAACGAGGTCCAAGAGATAATGTACAGGTGCAATGAGCACGTCTCTCCCCTCCCTGTACGCTGCATCGTGGTCGCTCTGCTGTGGTCGTTCACCGAACTCTTCTGGGACCGCACACCGATGCCGAGAAGCAGGCGGGGCAAGTGAACGTAGCAATGTGCCACGATGCGCTGCTATGGCCAATTGGTGCAGCATAGTACTTCACCGTGGCGGCTGGACCGGTGCGTTGGCTGAAGATGCCAGATCTCAACGTCCGCTCGTGCTGTTCCATCACCAGCACACTTCATGGCCGAGGTTCTCTCTTCGGCGATACCGTCATACATGTGTCACCATATGTACCTCTCTTCAGCGCCACCGTAGTACAGACACCACGTTGTACACCACCACGCGTAGTGTAGCCACCTTAAGAGATAATGAAAATCCCTCTTCGCGACCGCAGCGCAAATTTGAAAACCCCATCCTTAGTGTGTTTTGGGCACGCTTTGGCTTGCGTACAGCCTCAGTTTATTGATGTCTACGCTCCCATGTACTCACCCGAGGTCGTCCGGACAAACCGCGTAATAGCTCTCGATCTGGTCTACACTGATGGGTGAGCTTGCGATGGGAAGAAGCCGTGCACCGCCGGCGGTGCGCACCTCTTATTGCGCAGCGCTGTTCCTCGGCTGCGGGACCAGCGACCGAGGCCATGAGCGGGCCTGCGTGATTTCTCGCGTCCCGTGTGGCTCAGAGGCGGCGATTGTCCTGCCTCACGACTCCCGTGCTCTGCCACACCTCCATCCTCTTTTGTAAGTTGCTACCCTGAAAACAACCGACCTTCAGTGTGCTCGGAGATACCGGTCATGCGATGATACGGCGATGTCCGGTGATAAGACGGTCAATGGTGGTACGCGCGGCGCCCCCATGTCGTTGCGCCTGAGCGCGCCCCTACGGTCAGCTGGCGAGCCAGCAGCAGCCAATGGCATCTCTTGCTGCTGGGGGATCGGCCAGCCGGCCTGGGCGCCTGCGCGGACCGGCCCGGCTCACAGACTCGCCCAGGGACGCCAGTGAGTGGGTGCACGGTGGCGATTCGCGAGGGGGGGGGGGATGCGGGAGCCGGGCTGGGTGTCTTGCGCGCAATCGCTTATCCCAATGCCGTACATATGACGTACTCATTTGGTGATCCCATCGCTTCATTATGTCGCCCATGACGTCGACGGTAGTCGGCGGCCGAACGGAACGGCGGTGGTCAAACGCAAGTCGGAGCGCAACGAGCGGCTTGCTCTGACTGCTCTTTTATGTGAACGCTCATGTCTAGGCTTCATGTGAACTAATGCTTTTTCAGCAATCCACGTTGATGCTGTTAACTTGATGCTGATGGAGGGAGAAAACGAAAACGTAAGATGTAGCAGACAAATTTGTGTAATAAAACACTCGACCCGTTTTTCCCTGACTATCGCCGTCCACGCTTCGCGCTAGGTCAGATCATGCCACTGTTTGTAAGAGGTGGAACGCTCAGGTCAGGTCACTAGCAACGAACAGGGCAAGGACGACTTGGGTAAACGGATGAAGTGATTGTTCCGTGTGTGTCACTGAGGTTTTACGACGCACCGAGCTGCTGAGACTATATGGCGCCGCCTGCCTCTCACCCTGGCGGGAAGGGTGGGCACCGCGGGGAATCGAACCCCGCACCTCTGGTTGCCCAGACGCGCAGTGGTTAACATACGCGTTAACCGTTTCCACTACCGCCCCCCCCCCCCCCCCGGGCAATTGTTCAAACTACGGTCCCCGTCTGGTGTGTTAGTTACTCTACGTTCCGGCCAGTCTACTCTCCGACCGTCTTCAGTGCTATGGAGTCCTGAAAACGACTAGATACTTGGAAGTTAAAAACAAGATATTCCAAGAACTGCGTGTCCAGACAGATGCCTGTTCGAGTGGGACTTGAAAGGCGTCTCCTCGGAATTTTAGCATTTTTAACTGGATTATACATGCGTATGTATAATATATCTACCGATATTAATTATAATATACCATTACTATATATATACTATCTACAATATCGGCATATGATATTATATATATTATAGTATATATAATATACTCTCTCTCTGTCTCTCTCTCTCTGTGTCTCTCTCCTCTCTCTATCTCTCTCTCTCTCTCGCTCTCTCTCCTCTCCTCCTCTCCCCCACCCCACACCCCTGTCCTGCTCCTAACCTCCCCGTGTCCGCTTTTGTCCGCGCTTGTTTGCCTCTGCCTAGCCCCCGCCTCCTCTTTTGTCCCTCTCTCCCCCCGCCGCCCGCTCACACACCAGTCACCTCCTAAGTCCTCCGAGTCATAGCTCCATCTGGTATTTTGACCCGTTGCTGTCGGTCCTGCAGGAATGAGTTTAGCATACCCGGAGCGAAGTCCCATTACGAGCATGTCCTTGTAACCGTTGTGTGATCAATGAGGTAAAATTCCTTCTTAAAATTATACATTTCCACAGAAAATAATTGGTCTGTTTCGTCTAACTTCGTCATTAAGCAACAACCTAATTAGATAATGTGAAGTTCAGGCACCTTTCATATTTCCGTGCTGGTGCGTCTCTATGCTTGGTTTTATATCCGCCAGCATTTGTGAAACAATAATTTCTTTCCAAAAGCCTCGCTAAAAGGCGGTTGTGAGGCTTAGCGGTCACAGATCTCGTTAACTTGGGCGATGTTTTCTTTGGCACAGGGGTGATTGTCGTCTCTCTTCCACACCGATGGCACGCATCCTTCATGCAATAACCGGTTAAAAATATGAGAGTGGTACGACCAGTCCTACAGAAAATTTATTTCGTAGCTGCCACTGGAAGTTGTCCAGTTGGCACACCCATATTTTCTTTCAACTGCGATAGATGTAAGGAACTTGCTACGGCTGTATCTCAACCGGAATATGCTAACACTAGCTAACGAGCAAAGTGACTGACAGGCGCATGAAGACGATACTTTCGTCCAGGGGCACAGGCAGCGGGCACAGAAGGCACATGCCCCACCCATTTTGTCCTGAGGAGCTTTCCCAGCTCCTCTGGACCGAAGATTCTGGGCCTGATTAAATGGTCCTGACTTAAAGGTCCCGAAGAGCTGGTCGGACGTGGTAATGGGAGTCTCAGACAGCCCTGCCGGCGGGACCTCCAAATACTAGTCAGAGGACCCTTTGCGCCGATTGGGGATCCCTGAGTCCAATGAAGGTAACTATGTTGGTCATGGCACCATCAGTACCGAAAAGTCGGCTCCATGTCGGTGTGGGCCTGAGGGCCCATTTCCAAAAGCAGGGACAAAGATGGGGTCTGCGATTTGCATTGTTCGGGGCCCCTTGAGTCAATGAGGGGCCCTACAGTGCCTAACAGGGGTCCTGGGGCCCAAGTCCAGTCAGGCGCAGTACTCAAGGAGCCCGAACAGGAACCCGATGGGTCTCTCGAGACCTACATTGATTGAGAGCCCCTGGGACAATACAGGCCGCTATTTCCGCCAGACCTCTCACACCGAACAGTCGTCTCTGTTGGCCTCAGCTCCGTGGGCCAATTTCCCATTAAGGGACGGGACCGGGGCACACGATTTGCACTGGTCGCGGCCCCTGCAATAATGAGGGACCCTGCAACAGGTAGGAGCTCACATCGTCTAACAGCTGTTTTGTGTTAACGAGGCGTCCCGAGTCGGCCAGAAGAACATTTGCTGAATAGGGGCAAAAACTTAACCGAAATACCACAGGGCTGCTTGGGTTGGTCGGGGTGCACTGTAGCTTTGAGCCCTACCCCTTGACATGGATCTTGTGAGGATCTGGTGTCAAACACCTGCTCTTCGATAGGGATTGACAAATTCGGAACGTAACGAATAATTTCTATCAAGCAAGTTGCTACGTGCATTTGCAAGGAACATTATGCGTATGGATAAGACAGTACTGTTAGCCCTAGTTCCTCGTAGAATATCAGGAAAAGGAAAGACAGATATATTGATATTTTTGGTTACATACCTGTATTGATACGAAATGAGCTTCGGTACCTTCATATTCTTATATTTGTTTTGATAAAACATGTAGCCGAAATATCGGTGCATCTATTTCTCCTTTCTTGCTACGTTTATGCTACGATAGATAATGCTAAGAATGCTATGATATTGATAATTCATTCCACGCCAATTGTCGGTGCATTACAACTAAAAAAAAAATGCAGGCAAATTTTCGGTCTTTGGCGTCGTCGGTTAGAAATTGATTTTGGAATTAGATAATGGCCAGCGCTCTTGAGATAGGCCGGCACCTCAGTCTGAGTATGCCCGACCACTCAATACGGCTCCGAATGTTCGTCGTTCGGCAGGCTCCCCTCGCCAAAAGCAGCCCCAGATCATAGGCGTTTCGGCTCTGTGTATTTACCGGAGCTTCTGAATAAGATGACAGAATTTATGCATTTGTCTACGCCCCACATTGGCTGATCGCACTCAGCTGTCACTCCCAGTGAGCTAGCGGGCCCTGCTCCGTCAGGCTGAACTTGTAGCTGGATGTAGTGCGGCCCTGTGCTTGATATCTGTCATACGCAGTCAGACACGGCCTCGCCTGAGTACAGTCAGCTACCCGATAACACGGCCCGGCCCCATTATTTATCTTGGCCTGTCGGCTCCAGAGGCGGCGACCGTCTTCTCTCACGACTTCAGTACCATGCCGCACGTTCATTCTCTGCGCCTGGACTCGCCCCTTGCGACCCCCGCTCGCCTGCCCTCTTTTCACAGATCTAACACACTGCACCATCACAGCGTGCGCGTGTCGGCAGGGGCTGGAGATACAGGGGCGAACTCAGGATCACAAGGTGGGGACGCAACGTTTTCGGGCCCCTAGAGTTAGAAGCCCCTTCAAAACATCCTCGCATTCGCCATTAAATTTCAAGATTCACAAGTCATTTTTTTATGAGGAAATTCATCTTGTGCGAAGGCCCTAAAAAACAAGACGTGCATGAAGCTTATCACATACGAACATGAAACTTATTCATTTATCGAGATCATGGCGAATTCTGTCATTTTAAGGCTAAGTTTTGAGGCAAAATGTCATACCTGTCTAAAGAAAGCTGATAAATCAAGCTCGAACTTGATTCTTGGCTCATTTGCAGCTTGCCAGCTGGCCGATGTAATCAGCTGATAGGTGATGACTAGTGTAGGTTTCGCTTTGTTATGAAGGAGTACAAAACATCCTTGTATTTAAAATGCATTCAGAACGTGACGCACAAGTCTAACTAGTGGCATGAATAAAAAACAGAAATAACACATGCGACGTCGGCGGAACGTAAAATCATGTTCGAAACTTGCGCTTAAAAATTCATCGCCACATATTCGACAATTGCTCTAAGGCTAAGATACCGAGGCCAGTAGAGACGGAACCTGAGCGATCATGGGTGCCGCGGCAGGTAAAAAAGGCTTTTGTCAAGTATGGGGTCCTGAGAGAAGGCGAGAAGAACCTAAGCCCAACGTGGTGGACCACTGAACGATCGGGAGTGCCTTGGCAGGCTGACTTGTAGGACACCGGCCAGAGCCAGGGCTTTCTAAGCAAAGGGAAATTGCCCAACACCAGCGTACGTGAATTAATGCCCCTGTACGATCAAGAGTGCCCGGGCAGGTTAACAGAGACGGTCCGGGCAGGTTAACAGAGAGGGTCCCGATAGGAGTGAAGGGTCCTCCGCAAACGAAATCAGAGGGAAAGGGCCCCAGATTAATGTAGAGCGTCTCTGAGCATCGAGTGGCTCGGTGCCTTACCTGATATGGGCCCCAGCAAACAACACAAGGCCTTCCAAACAAGTGGAAAGGACCAGAGGTTTCTATGAAAGGCCCTCAAGCAACTGGGTGTACCCCCGGCATATTTGACCGCGGCAAAAGCGTACCTGAAAATGTCGGGCGAATGGGAAGAATCTGTGGAGGCTCCCTGATCGATCAAGAATGCCCAGACATGTTAACAGGCAGTGCCCCAACAGCGGCGTAGGGCCTTACGAGAAAATGCGAAGACGTCAAGGGCCACGTGGAAGGCTTCTTAACGATCGGATTGACCCGGCAAGTGGACATAGAGGGGCTCTGGCAACAGCGTAACGCCTCTGGACATCGTGATAAACCTTAAAATGTCCCCAATCACCACCCTCTCAATTAACGAAGAGTGAACTGCTTTTGGGCCCTTGACTTCCGCTTGCGACTGTTCTTGGTCGTCTGGAGGCGCGAAGACGTCTAGCATTGTTATGTTTTGTGTTATAAAATTGCACCCGTTCGATCGGTCATGGGCGCCTACGGAGCCTATGATGGGCCCGTCGGGGCACAAGGGGCGGGAAATGGTTCCGTGCCCCCCTTCCCCCCCCCCCCTATCTGCGGGTCGCCATTGGCACGGACAACTTAATAGATGGGGTGTCAACAACAGCATAGAGTCGTCCCTTCAAATAAGAAATACTTAAGACACCAAATGGAGAATCCCCAAACGATCAAGTGGATTTGAGCAGGATAACAGGTAAGTCCCCCATTTATAGCGTTAGGGCCCTCGATTCAAATAATGATAATATCCAAGACCTAATGTAGAGGGGTCCCCGAACGATCGAATGTGACCGAGCAGGTTAACAGATGGGCCCCGACAATACGTAGACACTCAGGACACGTAGGGTCCTAGAAAAAATACCGACAGGTTAACATCGGAGGGGGGGGGGGGCTGATTTACCCTTTCGGGCGAATGAAAAAAATCCGTGCAAAGCCCTGATCGACAAAAGTATCCCGGCACGCTAGCAGGAAGCAGGAGCGGATCCAGGGGGGAGGGGGCACGGGGCCATGAGCCCCCCTTGGACCCCGAAGGGACGCATTGGCTCCGAGGAGGCCCATCGCTGGCCGAACTGGTGGTGTTTTTTTAAAACAAAATGCAACAAAACCGGTTAGTCTTTGGACTTCCAGGCGACCAAGAACAGTCGTAAGCGAAAGCGAAGGGTCTATGAGAAGTCCCAAAAATCATTCATTGATTGAAAAGCTGTGAACTGGAAATATTAAGCCCCATTACACTACCTAGGGGTCCCATACTGTTTCCGGGGACCTATATGCCCACTTGCAGGATCACTTTGATAGTTAAGGAGCATTCCACGATGCCCTTCATTCCTTTGCATTGGCTCGAAGGGCCCTGCGCTGCTGCTGGGGCCCTTCCTGTTAGCGTGCCTGGGCACTCTTGCCAATCACGGGCCCTTCCATGAACTCTTTCCATTGGCCAAAAGGCTCTGTCAGCTACAGCCAGGGGCCCATATCTTAACCTACCGGGCTATTATCAGTTGCTCAGGGGCCCTTTATGTGGGTCTAGGTTAAGCTACCGACACACTTGAGATATACTCATGGGCCCTCCACATTGGTCTAGGGCGTTACGAGTTTTCTGTTTCTCGCTTAGGGCCCTACACTCTTGTCGGGGGACCGGTCTGATGGCCCGCTTGGGCACGCTCAGTCGTTGGTGGACGCTCCGCACTGGGTCTTGGGTACTTCTTTTTTAAATGGGGGAGGGAGGGGGGGGGGCTACGCCCTTGTGGGGAGGCCTGTCTGATAACCTGCTCGGGCACATTCGGTCGTTCAGGAGCCCTTTACATTGGGCCTTGGGCACGTGCTGGGGCGCTGTGCACTTGTCGGGGGCCCTCTCTGTTCGTCCCCTCGGCCACACTGGATTGCTAGGGAGGGGGGGGGGGGACTGCACATTGGCTCTTGGTGTTTGAATTTAGGATCTTCTGCTGCTATCGGGGTCATCTAATAACCTGTTCGGGTACACTACGTGTTTCGGGAGCCCCCGCACCGCGTTTTGGGTAGTTCTCCCGTTTTAATGGAGGGCTTTACACTCCTGTCCGGGCCTCTTCTGATGGGATGCTCGGGCCCATTCGATCGTGAGGGACCTCTACATCTGGTTTTGATTACTTTCTTTTTTAATAGAGGACCCTCCGCTCTTTTCGGGGGCCCTATTTGTTAACTTACTCCGGCGCACTCGATTATTCGGAGCACTCTACATCGTGTTGTGGGTATTTCAGTATTTGAACGGAAGGCCCTCCCCATCTGTTAACCTGCTCGGGCACGCTCGAATATCCGGGGGTGTTTTGGGTACTTCCTATCTGAATGGAGGGCCCTATGCACTTGTCCAGGACCCCATCTGTTCACCGCTTCGGTCATACTGGATTGTTCCGGGGCCCTATATATTGGGTTTGGTGTTGGAATTTAGGGCCATACACTCCTGCCCGGGCCACCTGATAACCTGCTCGTGTATGCTTCATCTTTCGGGGGCCCTCCGTACTGGGTTTTGGATACTTCTTAATTGAATGGAGAGCCCTACCCTCTTGATGGGGGCTCTTTATGTTAACTTGCTCTGACACACTCGATCATTCGGGCGCCCTTTACATTGGGGCTGGAATACTTCCTATTTGAATGGAGGGTCCTACGCTCTTTTTGAGAACCTTATCTGCTAACCTGCTCGGGCACACTCGATCGTTCGAGGGCCCCTCTACATTGGATCCTGGGTACTTCCTATTTGAATGGAGGGCGCTGCGCTCTTGACGGGGGCCCTTAAAGTTATCCTGCTCAGGCGCACTCGATCGTTCAGAGCCCTACACTATTGCGTCGTGAGTATATCTGATTTGAATGGATAGTCCTATGTTCATGGCGGGTTGTTATGTTCTTGTCCTATCTATTCAGCTGCTCGGGCCGGTGGCGGATGCAGAGGGTGGGGGGTGGGGGGGGGGGCACAAGGACCATGCCCATTGACCATGCCGAAGGGACCTAAAGGCTCCGAAGGGCCCATAGCCCGCCGAACGGGCCTAGTTTTCTTACAACAGAAACACAAGAAAACTGGATGCATTTGGGCCAACAGACAACCAAGAACAATTGCTTGCAGACGTAAAAGGTACATAAGCAAACAAAGTTTATTTTTGCTGATTGAGAAAGTGTTGCTTGGGAGAAATTTAGGGTCTCAATGCGCTATCTAGAGGCATCATGCTGCTGGTTGCCTGGCCCTATATGTCCACTTGCCGGATCAATCTGTTCGCTAAGGAGCTTTCCACGCTGCCCTTGACCTTTTTGCATGTTCTCATAGGGTCCAATAGGGTATTGGGACGCCATCTGATCCTGAGCCTGAGCCTGAGCACTGTCAATCGATCAGGTTGTCTCCACGGATTCTTCCCATTTAACCGAAAGGCTCTGTTTTTTCCGGGGCCGCATATGCCAGGGTATAATCCTCTGTTGCTCAGGGGCCCTTCATATAAGTCTTGGGTTTCTTGCACTTGCTTGGAGGGCCTTAAGCTGTTGCTAGGGCTTTTATAAAGTAAGGCACGGAAACACTCGATGCTCAGGGCCCCCTACTTCGATCGAGGACTCCCTCCCTTTGGTCTCATTTGCGGAGGACTTCTCACTCCTATCGAGATTCGTGTTGTTAACGAGCCCGTGCACCCTCGATCGCACAGAGTCATTAATTTATTGTCTTGGATAATTCCCCTTTGCTTGGAGGGTCCTGTGCTATGGCCGGGTCCTTATTTCTCAGCCTGCCAAGGCACTACCGATCGTTTAGGGGACCACCACGTTGGTCTTGGGTTCTTTTTGGTCGCACTGAGGACCCTATACTTGTTGACGGGAGTCACTTTGTTGGTCCCTGCGGCACCTATGATTGCTCACGCTCCGTCCCTATTGGCCTTAGTACCTTCGCCTCAGAGCAGCAGTCGAATATGCGTCCATGCATTTTCCCGCGCGATTGCCGGACGTAACTTCACATGCCACCGACTTTACATGCCACCGGCACACACCGACATGTCTGCCATTTCCATTGGCTGTTGAGTGTGTGACATTTATCATACTAGTGGATCACTTTCTTAACATATTTTGAATTCTAGGATGTGTTGTGCTCCGTTATAATAAAGGACAAATTCTGCACTAGTCATCAGCCACCAGCTCATTACATCGCCCAGCCCGCTAGCCGTAAATACATAAGCTAGGAACCAAGTCAGAGCTTGGTTTTGATGGTTGTTAACAGCCAACTCGAGTTTATTTTGCCTGTTGTTCCGAAACAATTAGCCTTAAAACCACAGCATTTAACATGATAAAATAAGTAAGCTTCCACGACATGTGTGCGTAGCGCGCCAAGCTTTATTGGGCCGTGCACAAGATCGGTTTCTGTATTTATTAAACCAATGAATAAGTAAATACATATATGCATATGTGCATGCGTATATATATATATATATATATATATATATATATATATATAGATATATATATATATAGTATATAGATATAGTATATTATATATATATATATATATATATATATATATATATATACATTTATATAGTATTGCATACGACTTGTCTTAATATGAAATGACCAAAATGCAAATGTATTTTTTGGAGGGGACCCCAAACTCCATGGGGCCCTACAATGTTGCGTGTCCCCCTTGACAAAATCCTGGATCCGTCCTTGGCAGGAAGTGGCCTCAGAGGCCGCGTAGGGCCCTCCGAGCAAACGCAAAGAAATCAAGAGCAACGTAGAGGGCTTCCTTAGCCGATCGCGTTGTCTTTGCAAGTAGGCATATAGGGCCCGTGGAAACAACATAGGGTCTCTAGGATAGTGCAATGCGCCTTAAAACCTCGCAATCACCCCTCTCTCGATAAAGAACAACTTTTGTCCGCTTGTGGGGTTTCGCTGTCTCTTGCGACTGTTCTTGGTTGCCTGGAAGCCCAAAGACGTCCAATTTTGTCGCGTTTTGCATAAAATACTACGTCTCTTCGGCCGGCTATGGGCGCCTCCGGAGCTCATGGGTCTGTTCGCGGACCCAATGGGCAAGGGGCATGACCCCGTGTCTCCCTCCCCCCCCCTCTGGATCCGCCCCTGTGGAGGTCTGCATGTGGCGCGCGGTCAAGCAATAGCGATATTTCCCAGATGCGTTCATCATGCCTTTCTCCTCGTAAATGCTAAAGTAGCATTTTTCTGACCGTGAGTAAACGCGAATACTACGTAGTATGATCAGAAGTCAAGGCACTTCCATTGGGTTTAATTGGCTGGGAAGGAAAACAAAATTTACCTCGTTCACAGGAAGGTGTTATTGAGTGTTCATGGTACCCTGATGGCAACGTCACCCTGAAGACCGATGTGTTACCTTGACAATGAATATTCTAAACGGACTCATGCACACACACACATACGTAATAGTATTTTGAGACCGAAATTCCCGAGCATACGCGTGCTATTTTGATTCCCATAAGAGGCAGTAGGTGATGCGTGACGAGCCTGGTGTTCTTTTTTTTGGCGGATGTACCGTTTGGTACCCGTTACTTTTTGGTAGGAACATGGCATGTACACGGTACCACGATATATTAGTTTCCCTTAGGTACAAGTGACGAAGCTGGCACACTGGCAGGAGGTTCTGCAAACTAATAGCAGTTTCAATCCCTCGCTAGATGTCCACTGCTGTTACCAAGGGGAAGAAGTCTAGAAGCGGTTCCTAGGATCGTCAAACGGCGTTCTCAAGCTAATTGAGATGGTGGCACAAGTGACTAGGTCGCAACAATTCCTTTACTTTGGAACGCAGCTACTTGAGCGTGACGTAGCTGATTGTGACGTCATAAGTCCCAGCGTTTGGTGAGAGCTATGCCTGTGAAGGATCAGGAAAGGGTTGAAACATCCAGATGACTAGGTATCGCCCAAGGACGGCTCCCCGACTCACAATTGGGGGATCAGCATGCACTAGCTTGGGAAAGGTGCCTTAGTCCGTTCGTGGCAATAAACGCCATTTGTGAACGTAAGCACGTCGTAGAAGTGCGTGAGGTAAGTTGCATGTAGTTCATGTCCTGTCCAAGTGGTTCAAGGAAGGGCTCCACATTTTTATGGGGTTTTGAACTGAAATGGCCATCTTGAAGACCTTTCGGCAGTGCTCAAAATCCTCTCCTTCTTAAAGCTTAAGCCCTCTAGTTTCTGGGCTACACGCCCGCGAAAATGGGGAAAGGTATATCGGAGAGTATTTCAAAGTCGGGGAGCCGTCCTTGGGCGATACCTAGTCATCTGGATGTTTCAACCCTTTCCTGATCCTTTGTCCGTCCCGGTGGCTCAGTTGGTTAGAGCGCCTGCATTCCGACCCACCCATCCGTGGCGGGGTGGGTTCGAGTCACTTTAGGGCGCTCGCTATTTGCCCTTGGCAGGTATGGCCTGCGGCCGGTGGCAGCGGTCGTGCTAAAGGCCAGTTGACGTCAGAGGGCAGGACGGACCGTGCCGAGCATTGCGGCACGTTAACCTTTCGCCACTAAATTCTGCCGTTGCCTGGAACTGCGCGATCGGATGGTGGGGGTCAGGGCTCACACAACAAGCACTGCTTAACGTGAGCGCTGATCCCAGAAATCCATCCATTCAAAGGATTCGGACCAAATTTAAAAAAGTCCCCTGGCATTTATGACGTCATAATAACGTCATTCAAATCCGGTCATTCCATAAGCCATGCGGTGATGAAGGCCAAGAAAATACAGTCGTCAATGCGTTCATATCTGGCGTTCGTGAGCGCGATTTCCAGATATAACGTAACCTGGCCTCAACCAATACTGTGCATGGGACAGTGACGTAACCAAGCCATGACGCATTGTGGTGCGCGTTTACTAAACAATTGTGCTGTCTAGAGCAGTCTTTTTCCTTAAAAAGTATACCAATAGCCATAAGTGAGCTGTCGTCATCATATCTGATGATTGCTTCAAGATGTTCAAATGTGAAGCACTCTTTCAGAGTGATTTATTCCAAATCTATGTGACGGATGACAGTTTTGAGTCTCTCAGCTGACGCACAATAGCTCAGTCTACTTTACAGTGCTATTCCGGCCGCTTACGTGCGCTCGTCTTGGGATGGGTGCGACAAGTCTTTTTTTGCATGTCATTGAAACTTTAGTGATCGTTGTAAGTGTGCGTTTAAGGGCCTATGGCTCAACGAGATCAATCTGAATGCGATACGTTATGGTGGAAAAGTGCATGTGTTGTACATACTGCAAAGCGTTTGACGTCTGCTAACCAAGGATTTCAGGGTGGCGCGAACTTTCTTCCAAGATGGCGGGCGGCACATATCATATCAGCTGCGCATGGCGCATGCTATATCGTTAACCCAATGTACCGACAATACGTTTTTGGTTGACTTGCCGAGAATGATTAAATCGCATGATTACCATGTTTTACTGGCATCATGACAGCGTGCCGACAGTTACGTTACCTTCGTAAATCCATGATGTCCACCTGAGCAACCACAACCGAGGTGGCAACAGTCGTGGAGGAAACACTGACTGATTAAAAGAGCAAACAACTATCATGTCGCAATCATGGCTAATTACGCAATAGCAAAAACAAACGCTTCTGGTCTACATGTCATGCCACATTTAACCTGCTTTCGATGCAGCTCTATGAAAAAAGCACATGGGCACAACTTCCATATCTATGTGATACAGGTTACGCGAGATGGGGCGGGCTTTCTCATTTGAGGGGGTTCATTCACAGGTCATTCACCACAAGAAAAAAATGTGCTCTCCAAAAGCTTACCTCTACATATAAAGCTCAAGTTTATATATGTGTATAATCATAAGAACGTCAGTCCTATCCTCTGTAGTTGTAGCAGGAAGGGAATGCAGAGTAAAATCTGATGCAACCCTCTTTACTCTCCTCTACGTGATGGAACCATTGAAGTTCTTTAAATTTGGAGGGAGCATGATCATGTTTGGTTAGTTCTTTTCAATCAGCACTCATAGGACCTATACTAAATTGTCAGAAAGTTGTGGGGCTCAGCACATGGGTGCTGCGTTGGAAAACCGTAGCTTTAATGTCTACTTCTGCCAAGGTGACTAAGCATTACAATAATCAACATAGTTGCTCCAATACAGCATAACTATTGTTCATCCCGGTGTTGGCGGCGCTCTTATTGAGCCTAAACGGTTGGCATTGCAGCTGAATTTGGGAGAAACTGATCTTTGTTGACATAAAGCACATTTTTAAGTTTACGTGTCAAAGCTTCTGTGTGAGAAAAACAAATGGATGTAGTGCATTGGAATTATACGGTTTTTATTTGCCTAGCTTCGGAGACAATTAAAAAAGAACACACCGTGTCCAAAGTGAGGACCCTGCTTCAACGTAATTATGTTCAGGAGTCTTCCAGGAGGTATAGTTGCATCCTCACAAATAAAATTTATGATCCACCGTCCCAACTGGCTTCATCTTAAAGCATGAACAGAGATGCAGAGAGCAGAGAGCGACGATGCATTTCAACTTCCCACCTTGTTGCGGCTACCCATTTTACGGGTCTTGACTGTCTGCATCTTGCAAAAATGTGGGCCTTATGTTCATACGCCTTCACGTACACGCACATGCACGTACACACACGCACGCACACATGCACACACACACGCATACGCGCACACACATATATGTATATATACATCTATGTATATAAATACATGTGTATATATATATATATATATATAAATATATATATATATATATATATATATATATATATATATATATATGTGCAGAAAAATCCAAGAACTCTGTTCAAACAGACGCCAGTTTGAATGAGACTTGAAAGGTGTCTTTTCGGAATGCTTGTATTTTTTAGCTGTATATACATACCTATATATGTATATATGCATGTATATGTATGCATATACATACATATATATACATATATACATATATATATATGTATATAACTACCTGTACTGCTATTAAAAAATCAGTCACCCGCTGTCGGATCTTGTTTGAATGTGCCTAAACACCGTCCCGTATTTCGCCCATCTTTCCTCCTCACAAGCGACGGCCTCACACAGACAGTCACGTCCGGATTTCCGACCAATGTCCGTCTCAGTTTTCATAGCTCCAAGGTTGAAAACCTCAAATTCGTATTCAGACCTACATGAATTCAATTTCAGTTTCGCTCCGCATCATAGCACGACAGGGTGGACAAAAGCAGCGGCGAACTTTAAAGTCCTGGACACCAATGATCACGCACTGATGTGACGTCCTACATCAATCATGTTTCACGCATCCTCCATGGTGAATGAAAGATCAGTGCCCTTTAACTTCTCTGCCATCCACTTGTCGAATTTCTCACTCATCTCTGGCGTGAAATGATTCTTCCAGTCACCGATTTTTCCCTTTCTTATGAAGTCGCCCCGATCTGCATGGAAGTCGCCCGCCGTCTTTCCTTCTTCCTTGTTGACGTAAGGGTTCTTTTTGAAGTTATCAAAATGAAGGTGCTCTGCCAGCTCATCTACTTGCTCACACGAGAGTGACTTGCCCAGAAACTCGGCTACCCTGCGGATTTCTGATTGGAGATCACGTTTCATGTCTTCAAAAAAGATGAAGCAGATGTTGGGGTGGTGACGCACATTCCATGCTTCTACCATGTGCTCCATGACCGGAGTTGCCACGATGAGGCCCTCCATGAAATACTTCACGAACATCTGAAACGACAGATCAAAGCTGTGCTTCCATAACGTTGCATGTGAAAACAGGTAGTGGACGAAAAAATTCGAAGAGCGCGTTAAATATTTTCAAGTATATGTCAACTAACCCTGTAGTCTCCAGGGTCCTGTATTTTAGTTGATACCTTACCTGCATATCTCCAAGGAAGTCGACGTGTGTCATGAGTCTGCAGTGGTGGAAGAAGGAGACGCAGACGTCCTTGGGATTCCTGGCCACGTACACCACCTTGCAGACGTTCAACACGCGCGGATGGATCATGGACAGAGGCCAGTGCGTTTTGACGAAGCGTGGCTGGGCGCAGTGGGAGCTGTCGCTTGACTGTTGGCAGGCGGCATCTGATCTCCGAGTAGTCTTCAGATCAGGATATTTTTCTCCGTCCGTCAACGCACCAGTCCTAAGAAAGTCCCACCTGTGAATGCAGATCGCGCAGTGTATCACGAGGGCCGCGATTTTTGTGGAGGCAATGTCGGGACTAAAATTTGTAGGCGGGAGTGATGTCATGTGACAATTATGTTCAGAGGCTTTGGCTGGCAAATGGATCGTTTGGCAGCCATGAACACCGTGTCTGGTGTAACCTTACCTCTCAGACAGGGTCGTCTTGGCCCCATCGTAATCTAAGTCGTTGGCGATGAGCCACACCATCTCTTGGGTCCAGGTTGTGCCACACTTTCTTTTCTTTCGGACTGGACGTGGCAGACAGCTTGAAGCCCCAGTGGTTAACTGAAGCCAGTCCATTGGGATAGCCGGCGAAATCTCGCGCGATAGCCTTTTGTGTTTCGCTATCCAAAGGAACTATCTTGTATGGGAATGCCTTTTTATCTGGGGTGCTCATCCTGCAAAAAAGAACGTTACAAACAATTATCATATGCTCTCAGTAAGATTGCAGTTGCACCGAGTACATCGCTGGTGGGCTAACACTTGACTGTGCTGAAAGCTTGTAAATACTCTGCATGCATTTTCAAAAAGTTCGCAGAAATGCTGTGACGCCGTCCAATGTGTGTCCACAGAACTCAGACGCTACAACAAACAGAAACACCCGGTTTTGTAGCATAGTTCACACACTTCTTCACATCGAAACAACGCGTATATCAAACGCCCGGTTTAGTGACAAGTACATCAGTGTCATAAATATCAGCTGGGTCACTGAAGGATGCTCAGCATCCAGCCGCAGTTCTGCCTTGACGTCACAGAACAATGCACAGAAATGTACTGCAGGTGAGTGCACAACAGTGCCACATGGCCACAAACTCTTGCCGTGTATTTTTTTTTTTGCCGGTGATGGCGTCACAGTAAGTTGTATCGCCCGCAGCCAACGCCACTCCTGATTCCCAACGTGCGCCCAAAAAGGTCTGCTGAAGAACGATGCTGGTGGTAAGATTTTCATCCGTCGTAGTGCATCGCTCACGTAGCCGTTCTGCGGTAGGCATGGGCGGGCGATCAGAACGGGAGACGCGCGCCGTCCACCGTGCATGGAGCGGGCCCAGCTACAAGAGGCACAACTGACAAGCTCATTTGGAGGCGTGACGCCGGGCCGCGGTGTCGACTGCCGACCGCTTTGGTGCGGGGAGCCGAGGCCGGCCGCCCAGCGATGGAGAAGCTCTAGGTCAGCTGTTCCAGGCGCAAAGGCTGGGTGGTGCGCATGCGCGATGGAATTGCCCGTTTCATTCCACCACGAGCCAATGAAGTCTAAAAGGGTAGGACTCTGCAGCCTTTTTAGGGTGGGGGACGGTGATGCCTTCAGAGAAACACAACTTCCTGCGCACGGCGTTTTAAATGATGCCAAAGGTGCGTTTGTTATTGTTTGTTACTTAACACGCGCTCGGGTGGAGATGGGGGGGGGGGGGGGAATTAAAGTGAACTCCCCGAGATTTTTTTGAAATGGTTTCCGAACGGGGTTACGTAACCGCTCCAAATTTTGCAGAGCTGTATATAATTGAACAGCGTATTGTTTGGTATCAACAAATTAGATTTGCCTTGTAAGGTCGATGACCTACGGCAGGTCAAATTAGACCATGGGTCCAGTGAAGCCAATTTTTAGGGAATCGTTCAATCTGATGGAGCAACGGTGTTAGACGAAGCCATACATCTCTGAGATACTTTCTTAAGCGACGCAACAACTGAATGACCAAATCCCATTGACCTAGCGTCAGTTATGAAGGTCAGGCCAAGGTCAAGATCAACCTATTTAACTATTCTGGGGCTTCCTGAATAGGGTAGTTTCTGGTGCTCATTTCGAATTTATTGATAACAGAAACCTTATAAGACGTCTTCCATGAACATCTTATGGTTCAGAACAGGTCACTGACCTAAAATGACCGAGGTGAGCATTTCGTTTCATGAACATACCGCCTAGCGTAATTTTTGTCGCTTATTCAAATGCAAAACTCAACAAAGTCCTCTATGATTTTGGTCACAATGACCTTCGAAAGGCCAAACAAGGTCACCGACCTTGAATAGGCATGTGACCTCTTGCTTAGAACAGGTATCTAGGTTCTGGGGACATGCTGAAGACCAACTTAGGATTTGACCTTGTTCAACCTTACTTGACACGGAGGTCATGACCTAGGAACATCAAACTTTGACGTAAGTGGGTTCACGTGCAGGCCAATACATCCTATGAATTTGGTGACCCTAGTCCAATCAGTTATTGAAATCTCAGCGGGGTCATATCGACCGCCCACCCGAGCGAAGGTTATCCAACGGGCCAAACGGGCTCGTGTTAATGCAAGTTCTAAATTGAGTATGTGTTCAGCAGTAACAGGCGGCTTGCTAAATTCGCGTAACGCTGGAACGAGGTCCAAGAGATAATGTACAGGTGCAATGAGCACGTCTCTCCCCTCCCTGTACGCTGCATCGTGGTCGCTCTGCTGTGGTCGTTCACCGAACTCTTCTGGGACCGCACACCGATGCCGAGAAGCAGGCGGGGCAAGTGAACGTAGCAATGTGCCACGATGCGCTGCTATGGCCAATTGGTGCAGCATAGTACTTCACCGTGGCGGCTGGACCGGTGCGTTGGCTGAAGATGCCAGATCTCAACGTCCGCTCGTGCTGTTCCATCACCAGCACACTTCATGGCCGAGGTTCTCTCTTCGGCGATACCGTCATACATGTGTCACCATATGTACCTCTCTCCAGCGCCACCGTAGTACAGACACCACGTTGTACACCACCACGCGTAGTGTAGCCACCTTAAGAGATAATGAAAATCCCTCTTCGCGACCGCAGCGCAAATTTGAAAACCCCATCCTTAGTGTGTTTTGGGCACGCTTTGGCTTGCGTACAGCCTCAGTTTATTGATGTCTACGCTCCCATGTACTCACCCGAGGTCGTCCGGACAAACCGCGTAATAGCTCTCGATCTGGTCTTCACTGATGGGTGAGCTTGCGATGGGAAGAAGCCGTGCACCGCCGGCGGTGCGCACCTCTTATTGCGCAGCGCTGTTCCTCGGCTGCGGGACCAGCGACCGAGGCCATGAGCGGGCCTGCGTGATTTCTCGCGTCCCGTGTGGCTCAGAGGCGGCGATTGTCCTGCCTCACGACTCCCGTGCTCTGCCACACCTCCATCCTCTTTTGTAAGTTGCTACCCTGAAAACAACCGACCTTCAGTGTGCTCGGAGATACCGGTCATGCGATGATACGGCGATGTCCGGTGATAAGACGGTCAATGGTGGTACGCGTGGCGCCCCCATGTCGTTGCGCCTGAGCGCGCCCCTACGGTCAGCTGGCGAGCCAGCAGCAGCCAATGGCATCTCTTGCTGCTGGGGGATCGGCCGGCCGGCCTGGACGCCTGCGCGGACCGGCCCGGCTCACAGACTCGCCCAGGGACGCCAGTGAGTGGGTGCACGGTGGCGATTCGCGAGGGGGGGGGGGGATGCGGGAGCCGGGCTGGGTGTCTTGCGCGCAATCGCTTATCCCAATGCCGTACATATGACGTACTCATTTGGTGATCCCATCGCTTCATTATGTCGCCCATGACGTCGACGGTAGTCGGCGGCCGAACGGAACGGCGGTGGTCAAACGCAAGTCGGAGCGCAACGAGCGGCTTGCTCTGACTGCTCTTTTATGTGAACGCTCATGTCTAGGCTTCATGTGAACTAATGCTTTTTCAGCAATCCACGTTGATGCTGTTAACTTGATGCTGATAGAGGGAGAAAACGAAAACGTAAGATGTAGCAGACAAATTTGTGTAATAAAACACTCGACCCGTTTTTCCCTGACTATCGCCGTCCACGCTTCGCGCTAGGTCAGATCATGCCACTGTTGTAAAGAGGTGGAACGCTCAGGTCAGGTCACTAACAACGAACAGGGCAAGGACGACTTGGTAACGGATGAGGTGATTGCTCCGTGTGTGTCATTGAGGCTTTACAACGCACCGAGCTGCTGAGGCTATATGGCGCCGCCTGCCTCTCACCCTGGCGGGAAGGGCGGGCACCGCGGGGAATCGAACCCCGCACCTGTGGTTTCCCAGACGCGCAATGGTTAACATACGCGTTAACCGTTTCACTACCGCCCCCCCCCCCCCGGGCAATTGTTCAAACTGCGGTCCCCGTCTGGTGTGTTAGCTACTCTACGTTCCGGCCAGTCTACTCTCCGACCGGTCTTCAGTGCTATGGAGTCCTGAAAACGACTAGATACTTGGAAGTTAAAAACAAGATATTCCAAGAACTGCGTGTCCAGACAGATGCCTGTTCGAGTGGGACTTGAAAGGCGTCTTCTCGGAATTTTAGCATTTTTAACTGGATATGTACATGCGTATGCATAATATACATACGCGATATAGATATATATATATATATATATATATATATATATATATATCTATTATATATAGACACTGTATTGATATAATATATATATAATATATAAATATATATATATATATATATATATGTACCACATATATGGTATATATATATACACATATATGATATATATATAATTATATATATATATATACATATATATATATATATATATATATATATATACACAACTACCTGTCGTGCTACTAAAATAACAGTGTCAGCTTTTGTCAGAGCTTGTTGGAATATGCCTAGACAACGCGCTATCTTTTGTCCATCTCTCATCCCCACGAGCGACAGCCTAAAACAGACAGTCACCTCTTAAGTCCTCCGAGTCATGGTGCCATCTGGTATCTTGACCCGTTGCTGTCGGTCCTGCAGGAATGAGTTTAGCATACCCGGAGCGAAGTCCCATTACAAGCATGTCCTTGTAACCGTTGTGTGATCAAGGAGGTCAAATTCCTTCTTAAAATTATACATTTCCACAGAAAATAATTGGTCTGTTTCGTCTAACTTCGTCATGAAGTAATGCAACAACCTAATTAGATAATGTGAAGTTCAGGCACCTTTCATATCTCCGTGCTGGTGCGTCTCTATGCTTGGTTTTATATCCGCCAGCATTTGTGAAACAATAATTCTTTCCAAAGCCTCGCTAAAAGGCGGCGTGAGGCTTAGCGGTCACAGATCTCTGTTAACTTGGGCGATGTTTTCTTTGGCACAGGGGTGATTGTCGCTCTCTTCCACACCGATGGCACGCATCCTTCATGCAATAACCGGTTAAAAATATGAGAGTGGTACGACCAGTCCTACAGAAAATTTCTTTCGTAGCTGGACTGGAAGTTGTCCAGTTGGCACACCCATATTTTCTTTCAACTGCGATAGATGTAAGGAAACTTGCTACGGCTGTATCTCAACCGGAATATGCTAACACTAGCTAACGAGCAAAGTGACTGACAGGCGCATGAAGACGATACTTTCGTCCAGGGGCACAGCCAGCGGGCACAGAAGGCACATGCCCCACCCATTTTGTCCTGAGGAGCTTTCCCAGCTCCTCTGGACCGAAGATTCTGGGCCTGATTAAATGGTCCTAACTTAAAGGTCCCGAAGAGCTGGTCGGACGTGGTAATGGGAGTCTCAGACAGCCCTGCCGGCCGGGACCTCAAATACTAGTCAGAGGACCCTTTGCGCCGATTGGGGATCCCCTGAGTCAATGAAGGTAACTATGTTGGTCAGGCACCATCAGTACCGAAAAGTCGGCTCCATGTCGGTGTGGGCCTGAGGGCCCATTTCCAAAAAGCAGGGACAAAGCTGGGGTCTGCGATTTGCATTGTTCGGGGCCCTTGAGTCAATGAGGGGCCCACAGTGCCTAACAGGGGTCCTGGGGCCCAAGCCAGTCAGGCGCAGTACTCAAGGAGCCCGAACAGGAACCCGATGGGTCTCTCGAGACCTACATTGATTGAGAGCCCCTGGGACAATACAGGCCGCTATTTCCGCCAGACCTCTCACACCGAACAGTCGTCTCTGTTGGCCTCAGCTCCGTGGGCCAATTTCCCAAGAAGGGACGGGACCGGGGCACACGATTTGCACTGGTCGCGGTCCCTGCAATAATAAGGGGCCCTGTTACAGTTAGGAGCTCACATTGTCTAACAGCTGTTTTGTGTCAACAAGGCGTCCTGAGTCGGCCAGAAGAACATTTGCTGAATAGGGGCAAAAACTTAACCGAAATAGCACAGGGTTGCTTGTGTTGGTCAGGGCCCTCTGTAGCTTTGAGCCCTACCCCTTGACATGGATCTTGTGAGGATCTGGTGTCAAACACCTGCTCTTCGATAAACAACTTCGGAACGTAACGAATAATTTCTATCACGCAAGTTGCTACGTGCATTTGCAAGGAACATTATGAGTATGGATAAGACAGTACTGTCAGCCCTAGTCCTCGTAGAATAATCAGGAAAAAGGAAAGACAGATATATTGATATTTTGGTTACATACCTGTATTGATACGAAATGAGTTTCGGTACCTTCATATTCTTATATTTGTTTTGATAAAAACATGTAGCCGAAATATCGGTGCATCTATTTCTCCTTTCTTGCTACGCTTATGCTACGATAAATAATGCTAAGAATGCTATGTTATTGATAATTCATTCCACGCCAATTGTGGTGCATTACAACTAAAAAAAAATGCAGGCAAATTTTCGGTCTTTGGCCGTCGTCGGGTTAGAACTGATTTTGATTAGATAATGGCCAGCGCTCTTGAGATAGGCCGAGCACCTCAGTCTGAGTATGCCCGACCACTCAATACGGCTCCGAATGTTCGTCGTTCGTGAGGCTCCCCTCGCCAAAAGCAGCCCCAGATCATGGGCGTTTCGGCTCTGTGTATTTACCGGAGCTTTCTGAATAAGATGACAGAATTTATGCATTTGTCTACGCCCCACATTGGCTGATCGCACTCAGCTGTCACCCCAGTGAGCTAGCGGGCCCTGCTCCGTCAGGCTGAACTTGTAGCTGGATGTAGTGCGGCCCTGTGCTTGATATCTGTCATACGCAGTCAGACACGGCCTCGCCTGAGTACAGTCAGCTACCCGATAACACGGCCCGGCCCCATTATTTATCTTGGCCTGTCGGCTCCAGAGGCGGCGACCGTCTTCTCTCACGACTTCAGTACCATGCCGCACGTTCATTCTCTGCGCCTGGACTCGCCCTTGCGACCCCGCTCGCCTGCCCTCTTTTCACAGATCTAACACACTGCACCATCACAGCGTGCGCGTGTCGGCAGGGGCTGGAGATACAGGGGCGAACTCAGGATCACAAGGTGGGGACGCAACGTTTTCGGGCCCCTAGAGTTAGAAGCCCCTTCAAAACATCCTCGCATTCGCCATTAAATTTCAAGATTCACAAGTCATTTTTTTATGCGGAAATTCATCTTGTGCGAAGCCCTAAAAAACAAGACGTGCATGAAGCTTATCATATACGAACATGAAACTTATTCATTTTATCGAGATCATGGCGAATTCTGTCATTTTAAGGCTAAGTTTTGAGGCAAAATGTCATACCTGTCTAAAGAAAGCTGATAAATCAAGCTCGAACTTGATTCTTGGCTCATTTGCAGCTTGCCAGCTGACCGATGTAATCAGCTGACAGGTGATGACTAGTGTAGGTTTTGCTTTGTTATGAAGGAGTACAAAACATCCTTGCATTTAAAATGCATTAAGAACGTGACGCACAAGTCTAACTAGTGGCATGAATAAAAAACAGAAATAGCACATACGACGTCGGCGAAACGTAAAATCATGTTCGAAACTTGCGCTTAAAAATTCATCGCCACATATTCGACAATTGCTCTAAGGCTAAGATACCGAGGCCAGTAGAGACGGAACCTGAGCGATCATGGGTGCTGCGGCAGGTGAAAAAGGCTTTCGTCAAGTATGGGGTCCTGAGAGAAGGCGAGAAGAACCTAAGCCCAACGTGGTGGACCACTGAACGATCGGGAGTGCCTTGGCAGGCTGACTTGTAGGACACCAGCCAGAGCCAGGGCTTTCTAAGCAAAGGGAAATTGCCCAACACCAGCGTACGTGAATTAATGCCCCTGTACGATCAAGAGTGCCCGGGCAGGTTAACAGAGAAGGTCCGGGCAGGTTAACAGAGAGGGTCCCGATAGGAGTGAAGGGTCATCCGCAAACGAAATCAGAGGGAAAGGGCCCCAGATTAATGTAGAGCGTCTCTGAGCATCGAGTGGCTCGGTGCCTTACCTGATATGGGCCCCAGCAACAACACAAGGCCTTCCAAACAAGTGGAAAGGACCAGAGGTTTCTATGAAAGGCCCTCAAGCAACTGGGTGTACCCCGGCATATTTGACCGCGGCAAAAGCGTACTGAAAATGTCGGGCGAATGGGAAGAATCTGTGGAGGCTCCCTGATCGATCAAGAATGCCCAGACATGTTAACAGGCAGTGCCCCAACAGCGGCGTAGGGCCTTACGAGAAAATGCGAAGACGTCAAGGGCCACGTGGAAGGCTTCTTAACGATCGGATTGACCCGGCAAGTGGACATAGAGGGCCCTGGCAACAGCGTAACGCCTCTGGACATCGTGATAAACCTTAAAACGTCCCCAATCGCCACCCTCTCAATTAACGAGGAGTGAACTGCTTTTGGGCCCTTAACTTTCGCTTGCGACTGTTCTTGGTCGTCTGGAGGCCCGAAGACGTCTAGCATTGTTATGTCTTGTGTTACAAAATTGCACCCGTTCGATTGGCCATGGGCGCCTACGGAGCCTATGATGGGTCCGTCGGGGCACAAGGGGCGGGAAATGGTTCCGTGCCCCCCTTCCCCCCCCCCCCCCTATCTCCGGGTGGCCATTGGCACGGACAACTTAATAGATGGGGTGTCAACAACAGCATAGAGTCGTCCCTTCAAATAAGAAATACTTAAGACACCAAATGGAGAATCCCCAAACGATCAAGTGGATTTGAGCAGGATAACAGGTAAGTCCCCCATTTATAGCGTTAGGCCCTCGATTCAAATAATGATAAATATCCAAGACCTAATGTAGAGGGGTCCCCGAACGATCGAATGTGACCGAGCAGGTTAACAGATGGGCCCCGACAATACGTAGACACTCAGGACACGTAGGGTCCTAGAAAAAATACCGACAGGTTAACATCGGGGGGAGGGGGGGGGGCCTGATTTACCCTTTCGGGCGAATGAAAAAAATCTGTGCAAAGCCCTGATCGACAAAAGCATCCCGGCACGCTAGCAGGAAGCAGGAGCAGATCCAAAGGGGGAGGGGGGCACGGGGCCATGGCCCCCCCTTGGACCCGAAGGGACGCATTGGCTCCGAGGAGGCCCATCGCTGGCCGAACTGGTGGTGCTTTTTTTAACACAAAATGCAACAAAACCGGTTATCTCTGGACTTCCAGGCGACGAAGAACAGTCTTAAGCAAAAGCGAAGGGTCTATGAGAAGTCCCAAAAATTATTCATTGATTGAAAAGCTGTGAACTGGAAATATTAAGCCCCATTACACTACCTAGGGGTCCCATACTGTTTCCGGGGACCTATATGCCCACTTGCAGGATCATTTTGATAGTTAAGGAGCATTCCACGATGCCCTTCATTCCTCTGCATTGGCTCGAAGGGCCCTGCGCTGCTGCTGGGGCCCTTCCTGTTAGCGTGCCTGGGCACTCTTGCCAATCACGGGCCCTTCCATGAACTCTTTCCATTGGCCAAAAGGCTCTGTCAGCTACAGCCAGGGGCCCATATCTTAACCTACCGGGCTATTATCAGTTGCTCAGGGGCCCTTTATGTGGGTCTAGGTTAAGCTACCGACACACTTGAGATATACTCATGGGCCCTCCACATTGGTCTAGGGCGTTTACGAGTTTTCTGTTTCTCGCTTAGGGCCCTACACTCTTGTCGGGGGACCGGTCTGATGGCCCGCTTGGGCACGCTCAGTCGTTGGTGGACGCTCCGCACTGGGTCTTGGGTACTTCTTTTTTAAATGGGGGAGGGGGGGGGGGGGCTACGCCCTTGTGGGGAGGCCTGTCTGATAACCTGCTCGGGCACATTCGGTCGTTCAGGAGCCCTTTACATTGGGCCTTGGGCACGTGCTGGGGCGCTGTGCACTTGTCGGGGGCCCTCTCTGTTCGTCCCCTCGGCCACACTGGATTGCTAGGGAGGGGGGGGGGGGGGACTGCACATTGGCTCTTGGTGTTTGAATTTAGGATCTTCTGCTGCTATCGGGGTCATCTAATAACCTGTTCGGGTACACTACGTGTTTCGGGAGCCCCCGCACCGCGTTTTGGGTAGTTCCCGTTTTAATGGAGGGCTTTACACTCCTGTCCGGGCCTCTTCTGATAGGATGCTCGGGCCCATTCGATCGTGAGGGACCTCTACATCTGGTTTTGATTACTTTCTTTTTTAATAGAGGACCCTCCGCTCTTTTCGGGGGCCCTATTTGTTAACTTACTCCGGCGCACTCGATTATTCGGAGCACTCTACATCGTGTTGTGGGTATTTCGTATTTGAACGGAAGGCCCTCCCCATCTGTTAACCTGCTCGGGCACGCTCGAATATCCGGGGGTGTTTTGGGTACTTCCTATCTGAATGGAGGGCCCTATGCACTTGTCCAGGACCCCATCTGTTCACCGCTTCGGTCATACTGGATTGTTCCGGGGCCCTATATATTGGGTTTGGTGTTGGAATTTAGGGCCATACACTCCTGCCCGGGCCACCTGATAACCTGCTCGTGTATGCTTCATCTTTCGGGGGCCCTCCGTACTGGGTTTTGGATACTTCTTAATTGAATGGAGAGCCCTACCCTCTTGATGGGGGCTCTTTATGTTAACTTGCTCTGACACACTCGATCATTCGGGCGCCCTTTACATTGGGGCTGGAATACTTCCTATTTGAATGGAGGGTCCTACGCTCTTTTTGAGAACCTTATCTGCTAACCTGCTCGGGCACACTCGATCGTTCGGGGCCCCTCTACATTGGATCCTGGGTACTTTCTATTTGAATGGAGGGCGCTGCGCTCTTGACGGGTGCCCTTAAAGTTATCCTGCTCAGGCGCACTCGATCGTTCAGAGCCCTACACATTGCGTCGTGAGTATATCTGATTTGAATGGATAGTCTTATGTTCATGGCGGGTTGTTATGTTCTTGTCCTATCTATTCAGCTGCTCGGGCCGGTGGCGGATGCAGAGGGGGGGGGGGGGGGGCACAAGACCATGCCCATTGACCATGCCGAAGGGACCTAAAGGCTCCGAAGGGCCCATAGCCTGCCGAACGGGCCTAGTTTTCTTACAATAGAAACACAACAAAACTGGATGCATTTGGGCCCACAGGCAGCCAAGAACAATTGCTTGCAAACGTAAAAAGTACATAAGCAAACAAAGTCTATTTTTGCTAATTGAGAAAGTGTTGCTTGGGAGAAATTTAGGGTCTCATTGCGCTATCTAGAGGCATCATGCTGCTGGTTGCCTGGCCCTATATGTCCACTTGCCGGGTCAATCTGTTCGCTAAGGAGCTTTCCACGCTGCCCTTGACCTTTTTGCATGTTCTCATAGGGTCCAGTAGGGTATTGGGACGCCATCTGATCCTGAGCCTGAGCCTGAGCACTGTCAATCGATCAGGTTGTCCTCCACGGGTTCTTCCCATTTAACCGAAAGGCTCTGTTTTTTCCGTGGCCGCATATGCCAGGGTATAATCCTCTGTTGCTCAGGGGCCCTTCATATAAGTCTTGGGTTTATTGCACTTGCTTGGAGGGCCTTAAGCTGTTGCTAGGGCTTTTATAAATTAAGGCACGGAAACACTCGATACTCAGGGCCCCCTACTTCGATCGAGGACTCCCTCCCTTTGGTCTCATTTGCGGAGGACTTCTCACTCCTATCGAGATTCGTGTTGTTAACGAGCCCGTGCACCCTCGATCGCACAGAGTCATTAATTTATTGTCTTGGATAATTCCCCTTTGCTTGGAGGGTCCTGTGCTATGGCCGGGTCCTTATTTCTCAGCCTGCCAAGGCACTACCGATCGTTTAGGGGACACCACGTTGGTCTTGGGTTCTTTTTGGTCGCACTGAGGACCCTATACTTGTTGACGGGAGTCACTTTGTTGGTCCCTGCGGCACCTATGATTGCTCACGCTCCGTCCCTATTGGCCTTAGTACCTTCGCCTCAGAGCAGCAGTCGAATATGCGTCCATGCATTTTCCCGCGCGATTGCCGGACGTAACTTCACATGCCACCGACTTTACATGCCACCGGCACACACCGACATGTCTGCCATTTCCATTGGCTGTTGAGTGTGTGACATTTATCATACTAGTGGATCACTTTCTTAAAATATTTTGAATTTCAGGATGTGTTGTGCTCCGTTATAATAAAGGACAAATTCTGCACTAGTCATCAGCCACCAGCTGATTACATTGCCCAGCCCGCTTAGCCGTAAATACATAAGCTAGGGAACCAAGTCAGAGCTTGGTTTGATGAGTTGTTAACAGCCAACTCGAGTTCATTTTGCCTGTTGTTCCGGAAACAATTAGCCTTAAAACCACAGCATTAACATGATAAAATAAGTAAGTTCCACGTACATGTGTGCGTAGCGCGCCAAGCTTTATTGGGGCCGTGCACAAGATCGGTTTCTGTATTTATTAAACCAATGAATAAGTAAATACATATATGGCATATGTGCCTGCATATATATATTATATATATATATATATATATATATATAATATATATATATATACATTTATTTAGTGTTGCATACGACTTGTCTTAATATGAAATGACCAAATGCAAATATATTTTTTGGAGGGGACCCCAAACTCCACTGGGGCCCTACAATGTTGCGTGTCCCCCTTAACAAATCCTGGATCCGTCCTTGGCATGAAGTGGGCCTCAGAGGCCGCGTAGGGCCCTCCGAGCAAACGCAAAGAAATCAAGAGCAACGTAGAGGGCTCCTTAACGATCGCGTTATCTTTGCAAGTAGGCATATAGGGCCCGCGGAAACAACATAGGGTCTCTGGATAGCGCAATGCGCCTTAAAACCTCGCAATCACCCCTCTCTCGATAAAGAACAACTTTTGTCCGCTTGTGGGGTTTCGCTGTCTCTTGCGACTGTTCTTGGTTGCCTGGAAGCCCAAAGACGTCCAATTTTGTCGCGTTTTGCATAAAATACTACGTCTCTTCGGCCGGCTATGGGCGCCTCCGGAGCTCATGGGTCTGTTCGGGGCCCAATGGGCAAGGGGCATGACGCCGTGTCTCCCTCCCTCCCCATCTGGATCCGCCCCTGTGGAGGTCTGCATGTGGCGCGCGGTCAAGCAATAGTGATATTTCCCAGATGCGTTCATCATGCCTTTCTCCTCGTAAATGCTAAAGTAGCATTTTTCTGACCGTGAGTAAACGCGAATACTACGTAGTATGATCAGAAGTCGAGGCACTTCCATGGGTTTAATTGGCTGGGACGGAAAACAAAATTTACCTCGTTCACAGGAAGGTGTTATTGAGTGTTCATGGTACCCTGATGGCAACGTCACCCTGAAGACCGATGTGTTACCTTGACAATGAATATTCTAAACGGACTCATGCACACACACACATACGTAATAGTATTTTGAGACCGAAATTCCCGAGCATACGCGTGCTATTTTGATTCCCATAAGAGGCAGTAGGTGATGCGTGACGAGCCTGGTGTTCTTTTTTTGGCGGATGTACCGTTTGGTACCCGTTACTTTTTGGTAGGAACATGGCATGTACACGGTACCACGATATATTAGTTTCCCTTAGGTACAAGTGACGAAGCTGGCACACTGGCAGGAGGTTCTGCAAACTAATAGCATTTCAATCCCTCGCTAGATGTCACTGCTGTTACCAAGGGGAAGAAGTCTAGAAGCGGTTCCTAGGATCGTCAAACGGCGTTCTCAAGCTAATTGAGATGGTGGCACAAGTGACTAGGTCGCAACGATTCCCTTACTTTGGAACGCAGCTACTTGAGCGTGACGTAGCTGATTGTGACGTCATAAGTCCCAGCGTTTGGTGAGAGCTATGCCTGTGAAGGATCAGGAAAGGGTTGAAACATCCAGATGACTAGGTATCGCCCAAGGACGGCTCCCCGACTCACAATTGGGGGATCAGCATGCACTAGCTTGGGGAAGGTGTCTTAGTCCGTTTATGGCAATAAGCGCCATTTGTGAACGTAAGCACGTCGTAGAAGTGCGTGAGGTAAGTTGCATGTAGTTCATGTCCTGTCCAAGTAGTTCAAGGAAGGGCTCCACATTTTTATGGGGTTTTGAACTGAAATAGCCATCTTGAAGACCTTTCGGCAGTGCTCAAAATCCTCTCCTTCTTAAAACTTAAGCCCTCTAGTTTCTGGGCTACACGCCCGCGAAAATGGGGAAAGGTATATCGGAGAGTATTTCAAAGTCGGGGAGCCGTCCTTGGGCGATACCTAGTCATCTGGATGTTTCAACCCTTTCCTGATCCTTTGTCCGTCCCGGTGGCTCAGTTGATTAGAGCGCCTGCATTCCGACCCACCCATCCGTGGCGGGGTGGGTTCGAGTCACTTTAGGGCGCTCGCTATTTGCCCTTGGCAGGTATGGCCTGCGGCCGGTGGCAGCGGTTCGTCGCTAAAGGCCAGTTGACGTCAGAGGGCAGGACGGACCGTGCCGAGCATTGCGGCACGTTAACCCTTTCGCCACTAAATTCTGCCGTTGCCTGGAACTGCGCGATCGGATGGTGGGGGTCAGGGCTCACACAACAAGCACTGCTTAACGTGAGCGCTGATCCAGAAATCCATCCATTCAAAGGATTCGGACCAAATTTAAAAAGTCCCCTGGCATTTATGACGTCATAATAACGTCATTCAAATCCGGTCATTCCATAAGCCATGCGGTGATGAAGGCCAAGAAAATACAGTCGTCAATGCGTTCATATCTGGCGTTCGTGAGCGCGATTTCCAGATATAACGTAACCTGGCCTCAATCCAATACTGTGCATGGGGACAGTGACGTAACCAAGCCATGACGCATTGCTGGTGCGCATTTACTAAACAATTGTGCTGTCTAGAGCAGTCTTTTTCCTTAAAAAGTATACCAATAGCCATAAGTGAGCTGTCGTCATCATATCTGATGATTGCCTTCAAGATGTTCAAATGTGAAGCACTCTTTCAGAGTGATTTATTCCAAATCTATGCGACGGATGACAGTGTTTGAGTCTCTCAGCTGACGCACAATAGCTCAGTCTACTTTACAGTGCTATTCCGGCGCCGCTTACGTGCGCTCGTCTTGGGATGGGTGCGACAAGTCTTTTGTTGCATGTCATTGAAACTTTAGTGATCGTTGTAAGTGTGCGTTTAAGGGCCTATGGCTCAACGAGATCAATCTGAATGCGATACGTAATGGTGGAAAAGTGCATGTGTTGTACATACTGCAAAGCGTTTGACGTCTGCTAACAAAGGACTTTCAGGGGTGGCGCGAACTTTCTTCCAAGATGGCGGGCGGCACATATCATATCAGCTGCGCATGGCGCAATGCTAAATCGTTAACCCAATGTGCCGACAATACGTTTTTGGTGACTTGCCGAGAAGAATTAAATCGCATGATTACCATGTTTTACTGGCATCATGACGCGTGCCGACCAGTTACGTTACCTTCGTAAATCCATGATGTGTCCACCTGAGCAACCACAACCGATGGTGGGCAACAGTCGTGGAGGAAACACTGCCTGATTAAAAGAAGCAAACAACTATCATGTCGCAATCATGGCTATTACGCAATAGCAAAAACAAACGCTTCTGGTCTACATGTCATCGCCACATTTAACCTGCTTTCGATGCAGCTCTATGAAAAAAGCACATGGGCACAACTTCCATATCTATGTGATACAGGTTACGCGAGATGGGGCAGGCTTTCTCATTTGAGGGGGTTCATTCAGAGGTCATTCACCAGAAAAAAATGTGCCCTCCAAAAGCTTACCTCTACATATAAAGCTCAAGTTTATATATGTGTGTAATTATAAGAACATCAGTCCTATCCTCTGTAGTTGTAGCAGAAGGGAATGCAGAGTAAAATCTGATGCAACCCTCTTTACTCTCCTCTACGTGATGGAATCATTGAAGTTCTTTAAATTTGGAGGGAACATAATATGTTTGGTTAGTTCTTTCCAATCAGCACTAATAAGACCTATGCTAAATTGTCAGAAAGTCGTGGGGCTCAGCACATGGGTGCTGCTTTGGAAAACCGAACTTTAATTTTTACTTCTGCCAAGGTGACTAAGCATACAATAATCAACAAATTGCTCCAATGCAGCATAACTATTGTTCATCCCGGTGTTGACGGCGCTCTTATTGAGCCTAAACGGTTAGCATTGCAGCTGAATTTGGGAGGAACTGATCTTTGTTGACATATAGCACATTGCTAAATTTAAGTATCAAAGCTCCTGTGTGAGAAAAACAAATGGATGTAATGCATTGGCATTATACTGTTTTCATTTGCCTAGCTTCGGAGACAATTAAAAAAAACACACCATGTCCAAAGTGAGGACCCTGCTTCAACGTAATTATATTCAGGAGTCTTCCAGGAGGTATAGTTGCATCCTCACAAATAAAATTTATGATCCACCGTCCCAACTGGCTTCATCCTCAAGTATGAACGGAGATGCAGAGAGCAGAGAACAAGGATGCAAAAACTTCCCACCTCGTTGCGGCTACCCATTTTATGGGTCTTGACTGCCTGCATCTTGCAAAAATGTGGACCTTATGTTCATACGCCTTCACGCACACGCACATGCACGTACACACACACGCACGCACACATGCACACACACACGCATACGCGCACACACATATATGTATATATACATCTATGTATATAAATACATGTGTATATATATTATATATACAAATAAAATAATAAATAAATAATATATATATATAATATATATATATATATATATAATATATATATAACTACCTGTGCTGTTCTTTAAAAATCAGTCACCCGCTGTCGGATCTTGTTTGAATGTGCCTAAAACCGTCCCGTATTTCGCCCATCTTCCTCCTCACGAGCGACGGCCTCAAACAGGCAGTCACGTCTGGATTTCTGACCAATGTCCGTCTCAGTTTTCATAGCTCTTAAGGTTGAAAACCTCCAATTCGTATTCAGACGTACATGAATTCAATTTCAGTTTCGCTCTGCTCATAGCACGACAGAGTGAACAAAACCAGCGGCGCACTTTAAAGTTCTGGACGCCAATGATCACGCACTGATGTGACGTCCTACATCAATCCTGTTTCACGCATCCTCCATGGTGAATGAAAGATCAGTGCCC